>NC_087297.1:1762500-2062500 GCF_015220805.1 Pogoniulus pusillus | reverse complement strand
AGCAAACTCACTCTGCCTGAGGTTAGCCTGCTGTGAATGCTGCAGGGGGCTTTAGGACTCTCTCCCAAGGAGATGCTGCTTCTTGTGTGCCATGGACTCAGAATGCTCTGGGTTGGAAGAGACCTCCAAAGCTCATCCAGTCCAGAGCTCACCCAGCCCAGCCCCCTGCACTCAGCAGGGACATCCTCCACTAGAGCAGGTTGCTCACAGCCCTGTCCAGCCTCACCTGGAATATCTCCAGGGATGTGACCCCCCCCCAGCCACCTCCCTGGGCAACCTGTTGCAGTGTTCCAGCAGCCTCCTGGTGCAGAACTTGTTCCTCACACCCAACCTCAACCTGTCCTGCTCTAGTTTGGAGCCATTGCCCCTTGCCCTGTTCTGTTTATTCATGTTGCACATACCTGGGGCCAATAAGGCATTAATCAGTGTCTGTAACTCTCTGAGGGCTGGGGGTCAGGAGGGGGGGACAGGCTCTGCTCACTGCTCCCTGGGCTAGGACAAGCAGCAGTGGATGGAAGCTGCAGCACAGGAGGTTCCAGCTCAACACAAGGGGGAACTTCTTGACTGTGAGGGTCCCAGAGCCCTGGCACAGGCTGCCCAGAGAGGCTGTGGAGTCTCCTTCTCTGGAGCCTTTCCAGCCCTGTCTGGATGTGCTCCTGTGTGCCCTGATCTAGACTGTGTGGTCCTGCTCTGGCAGGGAGGGTGGATCTCTTTGGGTCCCTTCCCACCCCTGGCATGCTGTGAGCCTGTGGCCTGTGCTGGGCAGCCTTAGCACTGCAGGCAGCTCTGCAGCAGCTCTGTTTTGGCAGCTGCTCACTGCACATCTGCAAAGGCTCCTGGGCAGCAAGTTTGCAATGCCAACACTTTTGCAGTGCTCTGGAGCTTCCTTCAGCTTTGCAGGAGAGCTGCTGCCTCTCCTGGGCAGCTGGAGGTGTCTGCTGGAGGTACTGACTTGTTTTTCCTTACTCCCAGCTTGGCACAACAGCCCTGATGGTAGCATCTTACTATGGCCACATAGACTGTGTACGAGAATTGGTCTTGCAAGGAGCAGATATCAACCTGCAGAGAGAGGTAGGAGAAGCTCTGCCTTCCCCCAGGCCTTGAGTGAGTGTCTGTGGGCTTGTTCCCAGTGAGAGGTGCTGGCTGTTGCTTTCTGCCAGTGCCTTGTTGCTGCTGGCTGTGCAGTGTGTGTGTGTGCACAGGGTCTGCTCTCCTGAGCACATCAAGGAATCGGATGTCTGGAGGCTCTAACAGAACATGGGATGCCAGAGGGGGGGTTGGGATTGCTTCATCAGACGTTTGCAGCACATCTTGCTTGGTGGGGGGCAGCTGTGTCTGAGCTGCAGCTCCTAAGATGACATTAATGCATCTGTACTCCTCCTTACTGGCACTGCCACAGCTGCCTGGATGGGATAAGTGCTGAGGAGAAGGCCTTTACCTCTTGGGTTGCAGAGCCTGGTCAGAAAAAGCTGCAATGGATGCCATTGCTGGCCTGGAGAGTGTTTTGGCTGGAGAAGCTTTGGAGTTTCTGCCAACTCATTTCTACCAATTCCCTGCACCCCTCCTGCATCTCTGCTCTGCGTTCAAGCCCTCACTGGCACCATGACAGCCTTCCCTGCTTGTAGGAAAGGCACCAGTGGCTGCACTGGGAGAAGTTCCCTCCCCTCACGCTCCACACAGATGAGAATCTCCTCCACTCCAGTCTGTGTGCTGCCCACACAGAGGGCAGAGCTGCTCTGGGGCAAGGGCAGGGGCACTGGTCTTGAGAGAAGAGCAGGATAAGGCAGTCTGGCAGCACCCTGGGTGCTTTAAGAGCAGGTTAAGGCAGGGCTGCAGTGGCAAAAGGAGCAGGGGCTGCCTGGGGTGCGGTGCCAGGTGGGCTGCAGTGGCAGGTGGATCAGGGGCTGATGGGCTGCAGTGGCAGGTGGAGCAGTGGTTGCAGTGGCAGGAGGAGCAGGAGCTGCCTGGGATGCAGTGGCAGGTGGAGCAGGGTCTGGTGGGCTGCAGTGGCAGGTGGAGCAGTGGTTGCCTGAGGTGCAGTGGCAGGTGGAGCAGGGGCTGCAGTGGTTGCCTGAGGTGCAGTGGCAGGTGGAGCAGGGGCTGCCTAGGGTGCAGTGCCAGGTGGGCTGCAGTGGCAGGTGGAGCAGGGGCTGCTGGGGTGCAGTGCCAGGTGAAGCAGGGGCTGCAGTGGCTGCCTAGGGTGCAGTGGCAGGTGGAGCAGGGGCTGCCTGAGGTGCAGTGGCAGGTGGAGCAGTGGTTGCCTGAGGTGCAGTGGCAGGTGGAGCAGGGGCTGCAGTGGCTGCCTGAGGTGCAGTGGCAGGTGGAGCAGTGGTTGCCTGAGGTGCAGTGGCAGGTGGAGCAGGGGCTGCCTAGGGTGCAGTGCCAGGTGGGCTGCAGTGGCAGGTGGAACAGAGGCTGCAGTGGCTGCCTAGGGTGCAGTGGCAGGTGGAGCAGGGGCTGCCTGAGGTGCAGTGGCAGGTGAAGCAGGGGCTGCAGTGGTTGCCTGAGGTGCAGTGGCAGGTGGAGCAGGGGCTGCAGTGGTTGCCTGAGGTGCAGTGGCAGGTGGAGCAGGGGCTGCCTAGGGTGCAGTGCCAGGTGGGCTGCAGTGGCAGGTGGAGCAGGGGCTGCAGTGGTTGCCTGAGGTGCAGTGGCAGGTGGAGCAGGGGCTGCAGTGGTTGCAGTGGCAGGTGGAGCAGGGGCTGCAGTGGTTGCCTGAGGTGCAGTGGCAGGTGGAGCAGGGGCTGCAGTGGTTGCCTGAGGTGCAGTGGCAGGTGGAGCAGGGGCTGCAGTGGTTGCCTGAGGTGCAGTGGCAGGTGGAGCAGGGGCTGCAGTGGTTGCAGTGGCAGGTGGAGCAGGGGCTGCTTTCCTCTGGCTGCTCCTGCACCAGGCAGGACTCTCCCCTGGGCTTGGCTTCCCCCTGCTGACTGGGCAGAGCTGAGTGGCTCCTGAGAGTCCTGCCAGAAGCCTGTGCAGGAGCCTCCTGTGCAGCTTGGGCTTTACTCAGAGCTGTGCTGCTGGGCTGAGCTGGCAGTGCAGTGGGAAGGAGACCTGCTGTGCCCCCAGCGGTGTGCTCTGGAGCCCTCGCAGTCATCACCCCCTCCCAGCTGACTGATCTGTGCTCTGCCCCACGTCCTGGGGGGGCTTCATCTCTCTTTCTGCCTTGCAGACAGGTGCAACTCCTCTCTTCTTTGCTGCACAGCAAGGCCACAACGAGGTGGTGAAGTTTCTCTTTCAGTTTGGAGCCTCCACTGAATTTAAGAACAAGGTAAGCTGATGGGTCTGGGTCTGCATGCTGAGGAGGTGTGGGAATTGTGGCTCTTGGTCCTGCTCACAGAGCAGCACAGAGTCACAGAGCTTTAGAGCTTGGAAGCTCCATCTGGGGAACACAGAATCATAGAATGGGTTGAGTTGGAAAGGACCTCAAGGATCAGCCAGTTCCAACCCCCTGCCATAGGCAGGCACCTCTCCCACTAGAACAGGTCCTGAACCTGGTCCTGAACACCTCCAGGGAGGCTGTGGAGCACAGAAGCACCCAATGTGATCAAAGATCACATTGGGTGCTTCTGTGCTCCACAACCTCCCTGGGCAACCTGTGCCAGTGTCTCACCACCCTCAACCTGTGCCAGTGTCTTACCACCTCACTCACAACTTCTTCCTAACATCCAGCTTCAGTCTCCCCTCTGCCACTTCATACCCATTCCTCCTCCTCCTGCCATTCCCAGACCTTGTCAATAGTCCCTCCCCAGCCCTCCTGCAGCCCCCTGCAGATCCTGCAAGGCCACTCCAAGGTCTCCTCCAAGCCTTCTCTTCTCCAGGCTGCACAGCCCCAACTCTCTCAGCCTGTGCTCAGAGCAGAGCTGCTGCAGCCCTCTCAGCATCTTGGTGGCCTCCTCTGGTCTGGCTCCACCACTTCCATGTCCTTCTTGTACTGGGGGCTGTAGAACTGCCCCCAGGACTGCAGGTGGGGTGTGAGGAGAGCAGAGCCAAGGGGCACAATCCCCTCTCTAGGGTTTAAGCTTCCTACATCTCCTCCTCAATTTGGAGGCTCCAGTTTGGATAGCAGAGTTTCTCTCTTAGCTCAGTGACCTTTCTCCCTCCATTTCCTTTGGGTAAGGAGTCTTTAAAGCTCTCTGGTTGCTGTTTGTAGCCCTTTGATCTGGTAGCTAAGTACTGGAGCAGGAGAGCTGTCAGCTGGTTGGAGGCAGGAAACAGGTCTGATGATGCTGTTAGCTTTTGCCATTGTCTGAAGTGTGTGCGAGGTGCGGTTTGATCCAGGACCCATTGTGGTTGCCTTTGTGTTCTGTGCCAGCAGCTCCTACTAAATGAGGGTAGGCTAATTGGACAGGAAGGCCTCATGACTCAGTGTAGCTACAGAGGAGCTGAATTCCTTTGCCCTGATTACCCACAAATAGCTCAGGATTAGCATGCAGGGCTGGGACTGTCCCCTAACAGCTGCAGCTCTGCTGGTACTTCACCTGGTCTAGTGGGAGGTGTCCCTGCCCATGGCTGGGGGGTTGGAGCTAGATGATCTCCAAGGTCCTTTCCAACCTAAACCACTCTGTGATTCTATGAATCTATGGACCAAGCCCTGTTTGCTTTTCAGTGTCACAGGGAGGAAGGGTGACTGTCCTGTTCAGTGTCGTTATTGGTGAGCTGGAGCAGGGGATTGAGTCCAGCAGCAGTGAGTTTGCAGATGACACCAAGCTAGGAGCAGCTGTGGAGCTGTTGGAGGGGAGGAGAGCCCTGCAGAGGGACCTGGCCAGGCTGGATGGGTGGGCAGAGGCCAAGGGGATGAGATTGAACAAGGCCAAGTGCAGGGTTCTGCACTTGGGCCACAACAACCCCAAGCAGCACTACAGGCTGGGGACAGAGTGGCTGAGAGCAGCCAGGCAGAGAGGCACCTGGGGGTGCTGGCAGAGAGGAGCTGCAGAGGAGGCAGCAGTGCCCAGGTGGGCAGCAGAGCCAATGGCATCCTGGGCTGGCTCAGGAGCAGTGTGGGCAGCAGGACAAGGGAGGTTCTTCTACCCCTGTGCTCAGCACTGCTCAGGCCACCCCTGGAGTGCTGTGTCCAGTTCTGGGCTCCTCCATTGCAGAGAGATGTTGAGGTGCTGGAAGGTGTTTGGAGAAGGGCAGCAAGGCTGGGGAGGGGCCTGGAGCACAGCCCTGTGAGGAGAGGCTGAGGGAGCTGGGGGTGTGCAGCCTGCAGCAGAGGAAGCTCAGGGCAGAGCTCATTGCTGCCTGCAGCTGCCTGCAGGGAGGCTGTAGCCAGGTGGGGTTGGGCTCTGCTGCCAGGCAGCCAGGGACAGAACAAGGGGACACAGCCTGAAGCTGTGGCAGGGCAGGTCTAGGCTGGATGTTAGGGGGAAGTTGTTGTCAGAGAGAGTGATTGGCATTGGAATGGGCTGCCCAGGGAGGTGGTGGAGTGGCTGTGGCAGGAGGTGTTGCAGCCAAGCCTGGCTGGGGCACTTAGTGCCATGGTCTGGTTGGTTGGGCAGGGCTGGGTGCTAGGTTGGGCTGGCTGAGCTTGGAGCTCTCTTCCAGCCTGGCTGATTCTATTCTATGATTCTATGACCTTTTGGGGGCAGCTCCAGAGAGTGCCTGTGGCTTAGCTCAGCCATGCCAGAGCTGGGATTCTCCTGAGGTTGTTGTAGTGATAACAGCTCATAAAAGATCCCTGTGGCCCTTCAGGCCATCACTTCTCTCACGGAGATCTGTTTGCCTGCAATATTGGTGGTGCCCACTGACAGCACAGGAGGCAGTGGTGGGAGCTGAGGCAGAGGAAGTGCCATGGGAACAGGAGGAGGAATTTTTCCCTGTGAGGGTGCCAGAGCCCTGGCACAGGCTGCCCAGGGGGGCTGTGGAGTCTCCCTCTCTGGAGATACTCAATGTCTGCCTGGCTGTGTTCTGTGTGCCCTGCTCTGGGTGATGCTGCCCTGGCAGGGGGGTTGGACTGGCTGAGCTTCGGAGCCCTTCCAGCCCCTGGCACTCTGTGAGGCTGTGATTTCAGACACAGCTTTGGAGCTGTTTCAGAGAGCAAGGCTGAGGGCAAGCAGAGTCCTCTGCCCACGTTAATGCCAGCTCTAGGAAGCCTGTGTCTGGCTTACTTCAGACAGCTTATCTTGTGGAGCATGGGCCTGGGGCAGCTCAGAGAGGGGGAGAGAGGAGCTCTGGCACGGGTGGCCTCGGGTCAGGTCGTGCCTGCAGGGTGGCATGGTGCCACCCCAGGCTGCAGATAAGGACTTCCCCTGCTTATCAGTGTCAGCAGTAACAGTGAGTGCTGAGTGGGGCACGGTGGCCTACTTTAGCTATCTCAGCTGGCTCCAAAGGCAACTGGCAGTGACTCTGAGGTGTTTCCCTTCTCGAGTGGCTCTGCAGGGAGCACCTCCAGCAGCAGGAGCTGGCACATGTGCCCAGGCCTCCTCTCAGTGCTGGTATGCAGCAGCTGCAACTGTCTGGGACTGCTCCTGCCTGCAGGGATTGCTTCTGCAGCAGCAGCAGTGGGGCCTTTCAGTGATGGCCATGGGCTTGCTCTGATCCACACTTCCACAGCTACCTCACAGCTCTCAACATGCATTCTCCCTGCTCATCTGTAGGCAGCAGCCAAGAGGTGAGAGGCAGAATGCAGCAGGGCACAAGGTTCTGGCCAAAGAAGAAGTGGCTGCTTTGGCACAGGGGAGAGGTGTGCTGACCTTCAGCAGGTGAAGAGCTTGGCAGGGAGAGGGCATTTGGCTCTAAGGGGAAGAGCCACAGAGGAGCTTGGAGTCAGGGAAGGAAAAAACCTTCTACTGGGAAGGCAGAGGATGAGGAACAAAAAGCAGAGATTTCTGTCCCTCACTGAAAGCTGCTCAGAGAAGAAGGTTTCTAGTGACAGAGCCAACGTTCAGGACCTGATGCTAAAGCCATGGCAGATGCAGCAGGCACTCACCACAGAGCAGCTTTCGAGTGAGCTTTGGTGGTGGTGTTCAGCCCAGCCCCTGCCCTCTCACCTGCCTCTGCTTTTCCACAGGATGGAGGCACTGCTCTCCTGGCTGCTTCTCAGTACGGGCATGCAAAGGTGGTGGAAACCCTCCTGAAGCACGGTGCCAACATCCACGACCAGCTCTATGTGAGTGCCTCCACACAGCTCCTACCCACAGCACTGCTGCTGGCACAGACCTGCTGGTGCCTGGCAGCAGCAGATCCCCTGGCTCCAGCACACAGCAGCCTCTGCCAGGCTCTGTGGCTTTGTAGTACTCTGCTCTTCTGAGGCAAGACCTTGGTTAACTCTCTGCTCCTTGTGGTCCTGGGAGGAGTAGCACAAAGTCAGAGATGTTTTGGCTGCCTTTGGCTTCAGTGTGAAGGATGTGTACCGAATCTGGATCAGATTGGTGCTACTCATCAGCCTTGGAACAAAGACTACTGCCAGCTCATATCTCTGAGCAGCTCCCCAGGAGCCAGCAGTGCCTCCTGCAGCCCAGCAGGCAGCTGTGTGCTGGCTGCAGCCAGAGCAGTGTGGGCAGCAGGGCAGGAGAGGGCATTGTGCCCCTTGGCTCTGCTCTGCTCAGACCTCACCTCCAATCCTGCCTCCAGTGCTGCTGTCCCCAGCAGAAGGGCACAGAGCTGCTGGAGTGAGGGCAGAGGAGGGCACAGAGATGCTGCCAGGGCTGGAGCAGCTCTGCTGTGAGCACAGGCTGAGGGAGCTGGAGGTGTGCAGCCTGGAGAAGAGAAGGCTCCAGGGGGACCTCAGAGCTGCTGCCAGTGCCTGAAGGGATCCTGCAGGAAGGCTGCAGAGAGACTTTTGCTGAGGGTGTCTGAGCCAGGCCAAGGGGGAATGGTTTGGAGCTGAGACAGAGCAGGGTGAGAGTGGAGCTGCCATGATCTGCACTGCAGACAAAAGAGTGAAGAGCAGCAGAGCCCCAGGGGTACCTAAGGGTCAGCTCAGCAGTTTTCTGCCAGAAAGAGCAGCAAATGATCTCATTTAGCATTTCTGCTCCTCACCTTGTCAGTATTTTGGGCAGATGATGGTTAAAAGGCTGAGCTGCTGTTGTCCAGTTGGCTTCCCAGCACCCTGGAGCAAGCCACTGCAGCTCTGGTTTCAATTTACTCCAGCAGAGACACAAATAAGTTGAACTTCTCAGCAGCCACCAGAAATGAGTGGCAGATTTTCCCTCCACTTCCCACCACTCTTTCCCACACCATGGCACTTAAAACTGACAAGGAGGAGGTGGTTCCCCAGGGATGTAGGATTCTTGTTCTGCCACCTCCGAAGGCTTTGGGTCTGCAGGATGCTGCTGCCCTCCCCAGCGCGTGTGGGAGCCAAGGCAGAGTGGCTGCAGAAGCCACCAGCCCTGGGGGCTGTGCTCTGGAGAGGCTGCACCTTGAGTACTGTGCTCAGTTTTGGGTCCTCCACTGCAAGAAGGACATTGAGGGCCTGGGGCAGGTCCAGAGAAGGGCAACAGAGCTGGGGAAGGGTCTGGAGAACAGGGCTGGGGAGGAGCAGCTGAGGGAGCTGGGGGGGTTAGTGTGGAGCAGAGGAGGCTGAGGGCAGAGCTCATTGCTCTCTGCAGCTGCCTGAGAGGAGGCTGCAGGCAGGTGGGGGTTGGGCTCTGCTCCCTGGGCTCAGGTGATGGAAGGAGAGGAAATGTCCTGAACGTGTGCCAGGGGAGGGTTAGGTTGGAGAGGAGGAAAAATGTCTTTGGTGCCAGAGTGGTGAGGGACTGGCAGAGGCTGCCCAGGGAGGTGGTGGAGTACCCATGACTGGAGGTGTTGCAGGAAGCTGTGGCCATGGCAGCTGGGGCCAGGGTTTGGTGGCCATGGTGGGGTTGAGTTGCTGCTTGGACTGGGTGATCTCAGAGAGCTTTTCCAACCAAAGCACTTCTATGATTCTATGAAGGTCCTCAGCTCTGTGCTGTCCTCAGCCTGCGTTTATCTAGAAGGGTGTCCAGTGTGGCTGCTGTGCAAGCAGCCTGTGCCTGTCTGCCCTGCAGGCAGTGATTCCTCTCTCTGCAGGCTCATCCTGGGGCTTAGCAGGCTTTAAAACCATCCTTGCTGCACACCTCAGGCACCTACCTGCGACTGGAGGCAGCAGAAGCACTTCCTTGCTGTGTGCCCTGGAAATGAGCAGTGTCTGCAGTGGGATTTAGAGATGGAGTTTGATTGCTCACAGCCATAAAGCAAACCCAGTCAGCAGCAACCTCTGGCTGAAAGGGGAAGAGGGACACCTGAAAAACACAGGCTGGCTTGGCTCCTTCTGTGGGACATAGAATCATAGAACCAAGAATGGGTTGGGTTGGAAGGGACCTCAAAGCTCAGCCAGTTCCAACCCTCTGCCATAGGCAGGGACACCTCCCACTGGAACAGGTCACTCAAGGCCTCATCCAGCCTGGTCCTGAACACCTCCAGGGAGGTTGTGGAGCACAGAAGCACCCAATGTGATCTTTGATCACATTGGGTGCTTCTGTGCTCCACAACCTCCCTGGGCAACCTGTGCCAGTGTCTCACCACCCTCAACCCGTGCCAGTCTCTCACCACCCTCACTGCAAACAACTTCTTCCTCACAGCCACTTTCAATCTCCCCTCTGCCACTTCAAACCCATTCCTCCTCCTCCTCCTGCCATTCCCAGACCTTGTCAATAGTCCCTCCCCAGCCCTCCTGCAGCCCCCTGCAGATCCTGCAAGGCCACTCCAAGGTCTCCTCCAAGCCTTCTCTTCTCCAGGCTGCACAGCCCCAACTCTCTCAGCCTGTGCTCAGAGCAGAGCTGCTGCAGCCCTCTCAGCATCTTGGTGGCCTCCTCTGGCCTGGCTCCAACACTTCCATGTCCTGCTTGTGCTGGGGGCTCCATAACTGCCCCCAGGACTGCAGATGGGGTGTGAGGAGAGCAGAGCCAAGGGGCAGAATCCCCTCCCTTGCCCTGTGCCCACACTGCTCTTGCTGCACCCAGCACAGGGTTGTGTCTGGGCTGCACTCACACTGCAGGCTCCTGTTGAGCTTTGCATCAGCCCAGACCCCCAGGGCCTGTTCCTCAGGGCTGCTCTCCAGCTCCTGTGGAGCTTTTCATCAGCCCAGACCCCCAGGTGCTTTTCCTCAGGGAAGCTTCCTCACCAAGCTGTGTCTGGCTGCAGTTTCCCTGGCAGGCAGCCAAGCAAGAGAGGTTTCAGGCATAGTCCTGCCTGAAACATCAAGTTAGATGTTCTGATCTTGGAGTGACTCATGGGAGGGGGAGAGGAGAAGACAAAGGACTCCCAACTCAACCTCCCTGCCTGCAGAAATGTCTTCTCTCCTCCAGGCTGCTTCCTGACTGCAGCAGCCTCTCCAACCAGGCAGGAAACCCCAATCATGTTAGAGGTGGTAGGTGATAGGGAGCTGGAGGTTCTGCATCTTGGCTCAGCTCTGCAAGAGCTCCTTTGCCATTACACAGCCCTGGTTACTTTCTAAATGCAGGTGTTGTGGCTCTGCCTGCTCTGGGAGGAAGCCTGCAGAGGACCTGATCCATCAGCCTGCTTCATCCACTCTCACAGCAACCAGAGCAGAGCTCCCCTCAGAGGGTGCAGGGCTGTGCACTTGTGGTGACAGCAGACAGCTCCCCTGCTCACCAGGACCTTGGTCTTCAAACCAAGGTCAAACATCCAGCACCCAATCCCTGGGGCACTGCTTCCAGCTCATGCTTCACTAAGCCTGTGCTGAGCTCTGCAGGAAGAGGAGCTGCTAAGCCCTGGCAGCAGACAGCAGCTCTCAGGCCCAATGCACAGGGCTCAGTTTGGGGCCACTTACTACAAGAAAGACCTGCAGAAGCCACCAGCCCTGAGGGTTGTGTTCTGGTGAGGCTGCACCTTGAATACTGTGCTCAGTTTTGGGTCCCCCAAGACTCCAATACCCAAGACTCCAAGAAGGACATTGAGGGGTTGGAGCAGGTCCAGGGAAGGGCAACAAAGCTGGGGAAGGGTCTGGAGAACAGGGCTGGGGAGGAGCAGCTGAGGGAGCTGGGGGGGTTAGTGTGGAGCAGAGGAGGCTGAGGGCAGAGCTCATTGCTCTCTGCAGCTGCCTGAGAGGAGGCTGCAGGCAGGTGGGGGTTGGGCTCTGCTCCCTAGGCTCAGGTGATGGAAGGAGAGGAAACGTCCTGAACTTGTGCCAGGGGAGGGTTAGGTTGGAGAGAAGGAAAAATGTCTTTGGTGCAGGAGTGGTGAGGGACTGGCAGAGGCTGCCCAGGGAGGTGGTGGAGTGCCCATGGCTGGAGGTGCTCAGGAAATGAGTAGATGCCACACTTGGCACTTTGAGCCGTGGTCAGGGAGGTGTTGGGTAGAAGGTTGAACTTGCCCTTAGAGGGCCCTTCCCACCTTAATGACTCCATGACTCTGCAGAAGCTCGGTGAGCCTCGGCTGCTGCTCAGCAGGGACCTTCCAGAGGCACAGATCCAAGCTGCGCAGCAGCAGCCCCTCAGCAGCCCGGGGCCAGGCTGAACTGCTTGCTGGGGTGCACAGTGGGGGCCAGGGGCAGTGCCCCGGGGTGACAAAGGTCACCACCCTTTGTGAGCAAGCAGGCTTTGGATGTGGGGGATTCTTCTGGAGCAGGGCTGTGTATCTGCTGCTGCACTGCAGAAGGGGCTCCAGAAGGAGGATGTCACAGAACCACAGCATCAGTCAGGGCTGGAAGGGACCTCAAGGACCATCCAGTTGCAGCCCCTCTGCCACGGGCAGGGACACCTCACACTGGATCAGGCTGGCCAGAGACACATCCAGCCTGGCCTTAAACACCTCCAGGGGTGAGGCTTCCAACACCTCCCTGGGCAGCCCCTGCCACGCTCTCACCACCCTCATGCTCAACAACTTCTTCCTAACATCCAGGCTGACTCTGCCCATTTCCAGCCTCGTTCCATTCCCCCCAGGTCCTGTCACTCCCTGACAGCCTAAAAAGTCCCTCCTCAGCTCTCTTGTAGTCCCCTTCAGATACTGAAAGGCCACAAGAAGGTCACCTGGGAGCCTCCTCCTCCCCAGACTGCACAGCCCCAACTGCCTCAGTCTCTCCTCTCAGCAGAGCAGCTCCAGCCCTCTGCTCATCCTCGTTTGCTTCAGCTGGGTCTGGCTCTGTGCTGAGCAGTGGCATCACCTCCACACGGTGCCAGCTGTGTGCATCTGTTCTCAGGATGGAGCTTCTGCAATCTTCCTGGCAGCGCAAGGAGGCTACCTGGACGTGATCCGCCTGCTGCTGTCCTCGGGAGCCAAGGTCAACCAGCCGCGGCAGGTAAGCTGCACACTGCCGGGCACAGCTGCACACTGCACAGCTGCACACTGCACAGCTGCACACTGCGGGGCACAGCTGCACACTGCACAGCTGCACACTGCGGGGCACACCTGCACGCCGCGGGGCACAGCTGCACACCGCAGGGCAGAGCTGCACACTGCACAGCTGCACACTGCAGGGCACAGCTGCACGCCGTGGGGCGCAGCTGCACACTGCAGGGCACAGCTGCACACCGCGGGGCACAGCTGCACACCGCGGGGCGCAGCTGCACACTGCAGGGCACAGCTGCACACCGCGGGGCACAGCTGCACACTGCACAGCTGCACACTGCGGGGCACAGCCGCACACTGCAGGGCACAGCTGCACACCGCGGGGCACAGCCGCACACCGTGGGGCACAGCCGTACACCGTAGGGCACAGCCGTACACCGTAGGGCACAGCCGCACACCGCGGGGCACAGCTGCACACTGCGGGGCACAGCTGCACACCGTGGGGCACAGCTGCACACCGCAGGGCACAGCTGCACACCGTGGGGCACAGCTGCACACTGCAGGGCACAGCTGCACACCGCGGGGCACAGCCGCACACTGCAGGGCACAGCTGCACACCGCGGGGCACAGCTGCACACTGCACAGCTGCACACTGCAGGGCACAGCTGCACACCGCGGGGCACAGCCGCACACCGTGGGGCACAGCTGCACACCGTAGGGCACAGCCACACACTGCGGGGCACAGCTGCACACCGTGGGGCACAGCCGCACACCGCGGGGCACAGCTGCACACCGCAGGGCACAGCTGCAAACCGCGGGGCACAGCTGCACACTGCACAGCTGCACACTGCAGTGCTCCCTGGGCATCAGAGTGCCATGGCCATGCTTCCCTAGGGGGCAGATTGTGGCTCTGCCTTTCCCACTAAAGCTGGGGAAGGGTCTGGAGAACAGGGCTGGGGAGGAGCAGCTGAGGGAGCTGGGGGGGTTAGTGTGGAGCAGAGGAGGCTGAGGGCAGAGCTCATTGCTCTCTGCAGCTGCCTGAGAGGAGGCTGCAGGCAGGTGGGGGTTGGGCTCTGCTCCCTAGGCTCAGGTGATGGAAGGAAAGGAAATGTCCTGAACTTGTGCCAGGGGAGGGTTAGGTTGGAGAGAAGGAAAAATGTCTTTGGTGCCAGAGTGGTGAGGGACTGGCAGAGGCTGCCCAGGGAGGTGGTGGAGTGCCCATGGCTGGAGGTGTTCCAGAGAGCTGTGGCCGTGGCAGCTGGGGCCAGGGTTTGGTGGCCATGGTGGGGCTGGGCTGAAGGTTGGACTGGGTGAGCTTGGAGGGCTTCTCCAAGCCAAACAGTTCCATGGTTCTGTAAGAAATGCTCAGCTGATAGCACAGTCTCAGAGCTGAGTGCAGAAGGCCAGGCCAAGGTGTGCATTGCTGCCTCCTGAGCCAGTGAGGTGAAGTCAGGAAGCCTCAGCCCGAGCTGCACCATGGCTCAGCCCCTCCTTGGGGCACAGCAGCTTGTGCTTGCTGACAGCAACTTGCAGCTCTCAGATCCAGGTCCACAACATCTCCTGGGACGTTTTTCCATCCCAGCTGAGGCACAGAGCTGGCTGTGTGCAAGTCCCTTCTGGCTGTGCTTCATGGGCAGCAGAAAGGGCTGAGTTGCTGCAGGGCACCTCCCGTCCCTGCCAAGCCTCTGCCTGGCTCAGTCTGTGCCATTTGTCTCTGGGCTCACTGCAGCCCAACCACTTCCTTAACAAATAGGACATCTTAACTGATTAATTGGCACAGTAATGGCTGAGTGGACTTCAGCCTCTTTCCTGCTGACAACCCACTCTGTACTTTGTTCCAAGGTGCTGTGTTGGTCATGAGGAATGCAGCTGTAGGTGGGGCAGTGTCTGTGCCAGGTGACTGTCACAACCCACACTGCCCTCACTGCTGCAGGCAGCTCCTCTGAGCCACACAGCAGTGAGCACAGGGCTGCAGAGTGCCAGCTGCTCAGATCATGCTTTCCCTTCCTCATGGGCTCCAGCTGCTCCTCTCCACCCAGTGACTCTGGGGGGCTTAACTCACTTGCCTGAGCACATGGATCCCACCTTGTGTGCCTCCTCTTGCTGCTGCACTGGGTGCTGCTTCCCCTTTGGTCTCATGCCCCATCTGCCAGTCCACAGCAGTGCCTCTCACACCAGGGAGCATCTCAGATGCTGCTGCCTGTCCATACAACCACGGAATCATAGAATGGTCTGGGTTGAAAGGGACCTCCAAAGCTCATCAAGTCCAACCAGAGGCCAAGAGGATGAGACTGAACAAGGCCAAGGGCAGGGTTCTGCACTTTGGCCACAACAACCCCAAGCAGCACTGCAGGCTGGGGCCAGAGTGGCTGAGAGCAGCCAGGCAGAGAGGGCCCTGGTAGAGGGGAGCTGCAGAGGAGGCAGCAGTGTGCCCAGGTGGGCTGCTGGATGCCAATGGCATCCTGGGCTGGCTCAGGAGCAGTGTGGGCAGCAGGACAAGGGAGGTTCTTGTGCCCCTGTGCTCAGCACTGCTCAGGCCACCCCTTGAGTGCTGTGTCCAATTCTGGGCTCCTCAGTTCAAGAGAGATGTTGAGGTGCTGGAAGGTGTTTGCAGAAGGTCAGCAAGGCTGGGGAGGGGCCTGGAGCACAGCCCTGTGAGGAGAGGCTGAGGGAGCTGGGGGGGTGCAGCCTGCAGCAGAGGAGGCTCAGGGCAGAGCTCATTGCTGTCTGCAGCTGCCTGCAGGGAGGCTGTAGCCAGGTGGGGTTGGGCTCTGCTGCCAGGCAGCTAGGGGCAGAAGAAGGACACAGCCTGAAGCTGTGGCAGGGCAGGTCTAGGCTGGATGTTGTTAGGAAGTTGTTGTCAGAGAGAGTGATTGGCATTGGAATGGGCTGCCCAGGGAGGTGGTGGAGTGGCTGTGGCTGGAGGTGTTGAAGCCAAGCCTGGCTGGGGCACTTAGTGCCATGGTCTGGTTGGTTGGGCAGGGCTGGGTGCTAGGTTGGGCTGGCTGAGCTTGGAGCTCTCTTCCAGCCTGGTTGATTCTATGATTCTGTGATCCCCCTGCACTCAGCAGGGACATCCTCTGCTAGAGCAGGTTGCCCACAGCCCTGTCCAGCCTGACCTTGACTATCTCCAGGGTTGGGGCCTCAACCACCTCCCTGGGCAATCTGCCCAACCACCTCCTGGTGCAGGACTTGCTCCTCACATCCAATCTCAGTCTGCTCTTCTCTCATGCCAAACCATTGTCCCTCATCCTGTCCCTGCAGGCTGCTGGGGACAGTCCCTCTGCGTCCTTCTCGTAGCCTCTTTCAGGTACTGGAGGGCTGCTCTTTGGTCTCCCCACAGCCTCCTCTTCTCCAGTGTGAGTCCTTTCAACTCAGCTCTCAGAAGACTGAACAGCAAAGCATCCTGGCAGATTTCTTCCTTGGCAATGTCATTTTTCTTGGACTTCAGCCCACTTCTTTCCTCTCTGACACTGTGCAGCCAAGAACATTTGTCCTCATCTTTTTGTCTAGACAGAGCTGGGGGCAGTGTCTGCAGCACGGTGCAGGAGCCATTTCTTTGCTGCTACGGCTCACAAACAAAGCAAGAAGAGGATTTGCCAATCAATTTTACACCCTGCTTGGGCAGGTTGTGTCCCAGCAGGCTTTAGCTTGGCTGAGCAGACTCAAAATGCTCTCCAGATCACTGTGTTCTGCCTTTCCACATGCTATGGAGTCACACCTGGAGTGCTGTGTCCAGTGCTGGGCTCCTCCATTCAAGAGAGATGTTGAGGTGTTGGAAGGTGCCCAGAGAAGGGCAGCAAGGCTGGGGAGGGGCCTGGGGCACAGCCCTGTGAGGAGAGGCTGAGGGAGCTGGAGGGGTGCAGCCTGCAGCAGAGGAGGCTCAGGGCAGAGCTCATTGCTGTCTGCAGCTGCCTGCAGGGAGGCTGTAGCCAGGTGGGGTTGGGCTCTGCTGCCAGGCAGCCAGGGCCAGAAGAAGGGGACAGAAGCTGAAGCTGTGGCAGGGCAGGCTGAGGCTGGATGTGAGGAGGAAGTTGTTGTCAGAGA
Source organism: Pogoniulus pusillus (assembly GCF_015220805.1). NCBI lineage: Eukaryota > Metazoa > Chordata > Aves > Piciformes > Lybiidae > Pogoniulus > Pogoniulus pusillus. The sequence goes on along the minus strand of NC_087297.1, from coordinate 2,046,246 downwards.
GAGTGATTGGCATTGGAATGGGCTGCCCAGGGAGGTGGTGGAGTGGCTGTGGCAGGAGGTGTTGCAGCCAAGCCTGGCTGGGGCACTTAGTGCCATGGTCTGGTTGGTTGGGCAGGGCTGGGTGCTAGGTTGGGCTGGCTGAGCTTGGAGCTCTCTTCCAGCCTGCTTGATTCTGTGGTTCTGTGCTGTCCAAGAGCAGTGCTGTTAAGGGCAGTTAATGTATCAGTGGTGTCAGCCAATGCTTGCACTCCCCTCTGCTCCTTGTCGTTTATACCTGAAAGTCCTGGGCTCATTTTTCCCTTGAGTCCTGGGCTCAGATTTGGGCACCTGACTCCAAGGACATTGAGGGGCTGGAGCCAGCCCAGAGAAGGGCAACAAAGCTGAAGAAGGCTCTGGAGAACAGGACTGGGGAGCAGCAGCTGAGGAGCTGGGTGGGGGTTAGTGTGGAGCAGAGGAGGCTGAGGGCAGAGCTCATTGCTGTCTGCAGCTGCCTGAGAGGAGGCTGCAGGCAGGTGGGGGTTGGACTCTGCTCCCTAGTAACAAGGTATGAGAGGAAATGGCCTCAAGTTGCACCAGAGGAGCTTTAGGTTGAACACAAGAAGAAATTTCTGGACTGGAAGGGTTCTCAAACCCTGGAAGAGTTTGCCCAGCGAGGAGGCTGTATCCCCATCCCTGGAGGTGTCTAACAGGTAGAGAGATGTGGTGCTGAGGGACATGGTTTGGCAGCAGACTTGTGGTTGGAGTCAATGATGTCCAAGGCCTTTCCCAGCCAAAAGCATTCTCTGATTCTACAGGAGTGGTTCTTACATCCCTCTCTGGGGGTGAGGGGAAGCTGCTGTGTGCAACAGAAGCACACAGCACAGGGGCTCGGTGCAGATTCCATCCTCTTGGCTGCTCTCAGGTTTCTCCAAGTCTTCTGGAGCATGTCCAGAGCAGGGCCACGAGGATGAGCAGAGGACTGGAGCTGCTCTGCATGAGGACAGGCTGAGAGAATCAGGGCTCTGCAGTCTGGAGCGGAGAAGGTTCCCAGGTGACCTTCTTGTGGCCTTCCAGTGCCTGATGAGGGCTACAGGAGAGCTGGGGAGGGACTTGTTAGGCTGTCAGGCAGTGATAGGGCTGGGGGGAATGGAACAGAGCTGGAGGAGGGGAGATTGCGATTAGATGTTGAGTCTGGGTCGAGGCAATGCCAAGCACCAATGCAGGCTGGGCAGGGACTGGCTGGAGAGCAGCCCTGAGGAGAGGGACTTGGGGGTGCTGGGGGAGGAGAAGCTCAGCAGGAGCCAGCAGTGAGCACTTGCAGCCCAGAGAGCAACCAGACCTGGGCTGCAGCAGCAGCAGTGTGGGCAGCAGGCTGAGGGCAGTGATCCTGCCCCTCTGCTCTGTTCTGCTGAGACCACACCTGGAGTGCTGCATCCAGTGCTGGAGCCTCTGGGACAAGAGGGATCTGGAAGTGCTGGAAGGGATCCAAGGAAGGGCTACAAGGATGAGCAGAGGGCTGGAACTGCTCTGCTGTGAGGGGAGACTGGGGGAGTTGGGGCTGTGCAGCCTGGGAAGGAGAAGGCTCCCAGGTGACCTTCTTGTGGCCTTTCAGTGTCTGTAGGGGGCTACAAGAGAGCTGGGGAGGGACTTGTTGGGCTGTGAGGTAGTGATAGGACTGAGGGGAATGGAACAGAGCTGGAGATGGGCACAGTCAGCCTGGATGTTAGGAAGAAGTTGTTGAGCATGAGGGTGGTGAGAGCCTGGAATGTGTTGCCCAGGGAGGTGTTGGAAGCCTCATCCCTGGAGGTGTTTAAGGGCCAGGCTGGATGTGGCTTTGGGCAACCTGTGAGAGGTGTCCCTGCCCCTGGCAAGGGGCTTGGAAGTGGCTGATCTTTGAAGTGCCTTCCAGCCCTGACAGTCTGTGATGCAGCTCCCCTGCTGCTGTTTCCTGCAGCCCTCTGGTGGGGGGAAACCAGGCACAAACGAAGTGTCAGCTGGGGCTGGGGCAGGACAGGCTTGGCCATCACATACACTGCGTGCAAGAGAGCCTCGGTTCGTGCTGGTCCACAAGGAACCCTCGTTTTGCTAACAGGATGTGTGCTGGAGTGAGGCCAGTGCCTGGTTCCAGCCAGTTGGTTACAGAGAAATGATGCAAGGGAGGGCAGGGATCCTGTTCCTTACCATGTGAGAGGCTGAAGAGCTCAGGCTGTGCCTTTGGTCTGACAGAAGCACAGCAGCACCCAGGCTGGCACAGCCCCTCAGGAGCACCAAGTCCAACCCAGAACCCTGCTCTACAACATTCACCTTAAACCACAGCCCCAAGCACCACATCCACACCACTCTGAAACACACCCAGGGTTGGGGACTCCACCACCTCCCTGGGCAGCTCATTCCAGTCCCTGACCACTCTCTCCATGAAAAAAACTTTTCCTAGTGTCCAATCTAAACCTCCCCAGCCTCACCTTGAGGCCATTCCCCTTTGTTCTGTTTGCAGTCACCTGTGAGCAGAGCCCAGCAGCAGCCTCTCCATGGTGTCCTTTCAGGTAGCTGTTGGTCTCCCCTCCATGAGATCTCCCCCCAATGAAGTCTGCCCTCAATGACATCTGCCCTCAGCCTCCTCTTCCTCATACTCCCCTCAGAGTCAGGAATAGGCAAGCCCAGAGGATGGTATCCAAGGGAGAAGGAACTTACCTGTGTCTTCTGAAGGGTTAAGTCAGTGGCCCACAGAAAGCAGAGAACTGCTCCCGAGGTGGCTTTCTGGATGGCATCAGCAGGTCATATGAGCCTGCAGCTGGCAGCAGGGAGAGAGGCTGCTGCTTTGATCAAGGTGGAAATCTCCTGTTTAGAGTTAAAAGGGAACTTCTCATTAAGGCTCTTTTGGGAGCCAGAGGATATTTGGTGTCCTTTGTGCTGCCAGCTCCTCATGCTGCTGAGGAGGGTGAGGGGAGCTGCCAAGCGCCGCGGGCACCCTGCTAGCTGAGCTCTGGCTTCTGTTAAAGCTCAGCCAGGCAAAGCCTTTGCTGAAGGACCACAGCAATCAGTCTGGCACCACACAACTGCTGGGGTCCTCTGCAGGCTGGAGAGAACCTGGGCTGGTTAGGAGCAGAGGCAAGAAAAGAGGAGAGGCTGAGAGCTGGGCTGGTGCAGCCTGGAGAGGAGGAGGCTCGGGGCAGACCTTGTCACCATGCACCAGGACATGAAGGGAGGCTGCCAGCAGGATGGAGACTCCCTTTGTACAAGGAGTGCCATGGCAAAGCCAAGGGGTGATAGAGGCCAGCAGCATGCTCAGAGGGCTGGAGCCCTGCCCTGTGAGGGGAGGCTGAGAGCTGGGTTTGGCCAGCAGAGGGGCAGGACTCAGTGCTGGCCTTACTGGCACAGAGGTCAGTAGGAAGTGTTGGTTTGTGTTAGCCTTGGAAGCTGCATGGGCTGAGCCTGTCAGGATCTCACTTTGCCACAGTCTCAGAGGTGGTCCTTGGTGCTGAGGTCTGCCCTGAGCCTTCTCTTCCCAAGGCAGAGCTGGGCTGGTGCAGCCTGGAGAGGAGAAGGCTCAGGGCAGACCCTAGCACCATGCATCAGCACATGGAGGGAGGCTGCCAGGGGCCTGGAGACTCCTCTGCACAAGCAGTGCCATGGCAAAGCCAAGGGGTGATGAGGACAAGTTACTGCTGGGGACATCCCCATGGGACTGCAGGAGGAAAGGTTTGCCCCTGGGAGCAGTCAGAGCCTGAAATCATCTCCCAAGGGAAGCAGTGGAGTGCCCTGCATGGGGCAGTGTGAAGGCTCAGCCTGGCAGGGAGCTGGCCCAGCTCAGCTCAGCTGTGAGCTGGAAGGGTTGGGCAGAGGGTCCTGGGGGTCCCTTCCCAGCTGGCACTCTGGGGCTCTGTGAAGATCCAGGCCAAGCTCAGCTTCTGCAGCTGAGTCTCTGCAGGTTAGGAGTGCACACTGTCTGCAGGAGCTGAGGAGCAGTGCAAGGTGATCCTCAGCTTTCACTGTGAAGTTACACTGCCCACCCTCAGGGACTGTGGAAAGATCACCCTGGCCTTCAGTGCTGGGCAGCAGCTCACAGAGCTTTGTCTCCAAGAATCCCCCCAGAAAAGAAGGCAATGACCAAGAAATTCAGCAGGAAAGAATCTGGTTTGGAAAACCTGTCCTGTGCAGGCACTGTTTGAGCAGGAAATCCAGAGGAGAAAGTGCAGGTTCTGAAGCAGCTGAGCCTGGAGAAGAGAAGGCTGCAGGGAGACCTTAGAGCAGCCTGCCAGTGCCTGAAGAGGGCTACAAGAAAGCTGGGGAAAGACTTCTGACAAGGGCTGGGAGTGATGGGATGAGGGGGATGGATTGGAGATGGCAGAGACACTGACACAGGTTGAGGGTGGTGAGAAACTGGCACAGGTTGAGGGTGGTGAGACACTGGCACAGGTTGAGGGTGGTGAGACACTGGCACAGGTTGCCCAGGGAGGCTGTGGAGCACAGAAGCACCCAATGTGATCAAAGATCACATTGGGTGCTTCTGTGCTCCACAACCTCCCTGGAGGTGTTCAGGACCAGGTTCAGGACCTATTCTAGTGGGAGGTGTCCCTGCCTATGGCAGGAGGTTGGCACTGGCTGAGCTTTGAGGTCTCTTCCAACCCAAACCATTCTATGGTTCTATATTCACAGGGACAGACTGCATGGGATTGGAAGGGACCCTCCAAGGGCATCTTGTCCAGCCCCTTGCAGGCAGCAGGGACACCTCCAACCACAGCAGGCTGTCCAGGGGCACAGCAAGGCTGAGCTTGAATGTCTCCAGGGACAGGACCTCAACCATCTCCCTGGGTAGCCTGGGCCAGTGTCACAGAATCGTAGAACCAAGCAGGCTGGAAGAGAGCTCCAAGCTCACCCAGCCCAACCTAGCACCCAGCCCTGCCCAACCAACCAGACCATGGCACTAAGTGCCCCAGCCAGGCTTGGCTTCAACACCTCCAGCCACAGCCACTCCACCACCTCCCTGGGCAGCCCATTCCAGTGCCAATCACTCTCTCTGACAACAACTTCCTTCTAACATCCAGCCTAGACCTGCCCTGACACAGCTTCAGGCTGTGTCCCCATGTTCTGTTGCTGGCTGCCTGGCAGCAGAGCCCAACCCCACCTGGCTACAGCCTCCCTGCAGGCAGCTGCAGGCAGCAATGAGCTCTGCCCTGAGCCTCCTCTGCTGCAGGCTGCACCCCCCCAGCTCCCTCAGCCTCTCCTCACAGGGCTCTGCTCCAGGCCCCTCCCCAGCCTTGCTGCCCTTCTCCAAACACCTTCCAGCACCTCAACATCTCTCTGCAATGGAGGAGCCCAGAACTGGACACAGCACTCCAGGTGTGGCCTGAGCAGTGCTGAGCACAGGGGCAGAAGAACCTCCCTTGTCCTGCTGCCCACACTGCTCCTGAGCCAGCCCAGGATGCCATTGGCTCTGCTGCCCACCTGGGCACTGCTGCCTCCTCTGCAGCTCCTCTCTGCCAGCACCCCCAGCTCCCTCTGTGCCTGGCTGCTCTCAGCCACTCTGGCCCCAGCCTGTAGTGCTGCTTGGGGTTGTTGTGGCCCAAGTGGCACTTGGCCTTGTTCAGTCTCACCACTCTCCCTGTGCAGAACTCTCTCCTGATGCCCAACCTTGACCTGCTCTGCTGCGGTTCCAAACCACCGCCGCGGGCATTGCAATCCTGTCTGCGACTCAGGTTTGAACGGGGCAATGGAAGAGTGCCTGTGGCAGGGGTTGGGTGCCAGGACAGCAGGGAGCACAGAGAGCAGCAGCAGCTTTCTCTGCCTGCAGGACGGGACAGCTCCCCTCTGGATCGCCTCCCAGATGGGCCACAGCGAGGTGGTGCGAGTGATGCTGCTGCGGGGAGCCGAGCGAGACGCCGCAAGGGACGTGAGTAGCTCTTCCTCCTCCTCTGTCTGCAGCCTCCTTGCTCCTGCCGAGGCTGCAGGCATGCTCGGAAGCACCCCTGGCGACAGCACAGCCTGTCCTGGCTGATGAGTTGTGAAGCCCTTTATGCTCCTGTGTCTGGGACAGCTTCCTGGAGGGACCATCTGCCACCAGCAGCTCCTGGCCCAGCTGGCAGCTCCTGGCTTGGACAGAGTCACTCTGGAATGGGTGAAGAAGTGGCTGGAGGCTGGGCCCAGGGAGTGGTGGTGAATGGTGCCACATCCAGCTGGCAGCTGGCACCAGTGGTGTGCCCCAGGGACCAGTGCTGGGCACAGTCCTGTTCAATGTCTTCATTGATGATCTGGACCAGGAAATTGAGTCCAGCCCCAGTGAGTTTGCAGATGACACCAAGCTAGGAGCAGCTGTGGAGCTGTTGGAGGGTAGCAGAGCCCTGCAGAGGGACCTGGCCAGGCTGGATGGGTGGGAAGAGGCCAAGGGGATGAGATTGAACAAGGCCAAGGGCAGGGTTCTGCACTTTGGCCACAACAACCCCAAGCAGCACTACAGGCTGGGGCCAGAGTGGCTGAGAGCAGCCAGGCAGAGAGGGACCTTGGGGTGCTGGGAGAGAGGAGCTGCAAAGGAGGCAGCAGTGCCCAGGTGGGCAGCAGAGCCAATGGCATCCTGGGCTGGCTCAGGAGCAGTGTGGGCAGCAGGACAAGGGAGGTTCTTGTGCCCCTGTGCTCAGCACTGCTCAGGCCACACCTTGAGTGCTGTGTCCAGTTCTGGGCTCCTCCATTGCAGAGAGATGTTGAGGTGCTGGAAGGTGTTTGGAGAAGGGCAGCAAGGCTGGGGAGGGGCCTGGAGCAGAGCCCTGTGAGGAGAGGCTGAGGGAGCTGGGGGGGTGCAGCCTGCAGCAGAGGAGGCTGAGGGCAGAGCTCATTGCTGTCTGCAGCTGCCTGCAGGGAGGCTGTAGCCAGGTGGGGTTGGGCTCTGCTGCCAGGCAGCCAGGGACAGAACAAGGGGACACAGCCTCAAGCTGTGTCTGGGCAGGTCTAAGCTGGATGTTAGGGGGAAGTTGTTGTCAGAGAGAGTGATTGGCATTGGAATGGGCTGCCCAGGGAGGTGGTGGAGTGGCTGTGGCAGGAGGTGTTGAAGCCAAGCCTGGCTGGGGCACTTAGTGCCATGGTCTGGTTGGTTGGGCAGGGCTGGGTGCTAGGTTGGGCTGGCTGAGCTTGGAGCTCTCTTCCATCCTGGCTGATTCTATGACTCTGTGATTCTCCTGAAGGATGGAACCACTGCCCTGCTGAAGGCTGCCATTAAAGGCTACAACAATGTCATAGAGGAGCTGCTGAAATTCTCTCCCACACTTGGGCTGCTGAAGGTGAGCAGCAAGGCACAGGTTGGTAGGCACAAACTCAAGAAGGCAAAGGCTCTGATGGCAGACCTGATGTCTGTGACTATGCCAGGGGAAGAGAGTAAGGAGCAGGAGCCCAAAGTATTCAGGAGAAGAGGGAAATTGTCCTATTTAGCCTTTAACTGCAGAAACTAATCAATCTTTTCCAATGAAATCATGGCTCTGTGTTTGGAGTGATGAGGCACATGGTGGCCCTGAAGGCATTTTGCTGCCTTTCAGCAGCTGATTTTATTTCTGCTGTGCATGGATTGCTCTCAGCAGTGCAGGTTCCAGCATTCTGCCCTGTCCTCTCTTGCACTGAGTTGGCAAAGCAGAATCCTAAAAGTGTGAGCAGCAACACAGGGAGGGGATTCTGCCTCTGCTCTGCTCTGCTGAGACCCCACCTGAAGCACTGCCTCTGGTTCTGGGGACCCCAGCACAAGAGGGACATGGAAATGCTGGAGAGAGTCCAGAGGAGACCCTGTTCAATACCTCTATTGGTGATCTGAACCAGAACCAGATTGAGTCCAGCATCAGTGAGTTTGCAGATGACACCAAGCTAGCAGCAGCTGTGGAGCTGCTGGAGGGCAGGAGAGCCCTGCAGAGGGACCTGGCCAGGCTGGATGGGTGGGCAGAGGCCAAGGGGATGAGACTGAACAAGGCTAAGGGCAGGGTTCTGCACTTTGGCCACAACAGCCCCAAGCAGCACTGCAGACTGGGGCCAGAGTGGCTGAGAGCAGCCAGGCAGAGAGGGAGCTGGGGGTGCTGGCAGAGAGGAGCTGCAAAGGAGGCAGCAGTGCCCAGGTGGGCAGCAGAGCCAATGGCATCCTGGGCTGGCTCAGGAGCAGTGTGGGCAGCAGGACAAGGGAGGTTATCACATTCTGGGTTTGAACTGGGGAGACTGAAACTGGATGTTAGGAAAGGGTTCACTGCAGTGAGGGTGGTGAGACACTGGCACAGGTTGCCCTGGGAGGTTGTGGAGCACAGAAGCACCCAATGTGATCTTTGATCACATTGGGTGCTTCTGTGCTCCACAACCTCCCTGGAGGTGTTCAAGACCAGGTTCAGGACCTATTCTAATGGGAGAGGTCCCTGCCTGTGTCAGGGGGTTGGAGCTGGATGATCTGTCAGGTCCCTTCCAACCCAGCCCATTCTATGACTCTATCATCTGTTGTGAGCAGAGTCTCTACTTGAGTTTGTTCTCCTCTGAATTCCAGTGGCAGCTGCTTTTTGCCAGCTGATCTAAAGCTGCATGCCCATAAATCCCATCCTTTGGTAGCCTCTCTGCATCCAACCAGCTGATGGGTTTGAGGCACCTAAAAATCCAGGGGGTACTAAGTGGGGAGTTAAGTGCAGGTATGAAGCTGTGTTCACACTGCTCTGAGCTGAGGCTTTGCAGCCACAAGCAGAAGGCCAGACACAAAAAGGTCACCCTTCAGCTGTCTGCCACCCAGACCATTAATCATCAGAGGGAGCAGATTAAGTGCACAGATTAAGTGCCACTGCTTGGCCTTCTGTTTCACTTGCTAATGGCTGCTTCTGCCAGGCCATGTCAGATGTGTTGGTTTCACCTCCAATCCATCACCAAGGGCAGTTGTTAAGAGGAATAGCTGCTGCTGAAGGGAGCCTGGCAGCCTGGCTCTCACTGCTAGCAAAGCCCTTGTGGCCAAGAGGGCCAATGACATCTCGGGGGGCATCAGGAAAAGTGTGGCCAGCAGGGCTAGGGAGGTTCTTCTCCCCCTCCAATCTGCCCCAGTGAGAGCACAGCTGCAATACAGTGTCCAGTTTGGGGCTCCCCAGTTCAGCAGAGGCAGAGATCTGCTGGAGAGAGTCCAGCAGAGAGCCACGAGAATGAGTGGGGACCTGAGCATCTCCCTGTGGAGAGAGACTGAGAGCCCTGGGGCTGGTTAGTGTGGAGAAGAGAGGAGAGAGGAGATCTGATCAGTGTGTACAAACATCTGAGGGGTGGGGGTCAGTGCCTGGGGCCAGGCTCTTTTGGGTGCTCAGCAGCAATAAGCCAAGGAGCAAAGGCTACAAACTGCACCAGAAAAGTTTCCACCTCAACATGAGCAGAAACTTCATGGTGTGAGGGTGGCAGAGCCCTGGAGCAGGCTGCCCAGAGAGGTTGTGGAGTCTCCTTCTCTGGAGACTTTCCAAACCCTGCTGGATGCATTCCTGTGTGCCAAGGCAGTGCAGCCTTGGCAGGAGGTTGGACTGGATGACCTCTGGAGGTCCCTTCCAACCTGTAAGGTTCTGTGTTCCTGTGATCTGGAATCCCCTCCCTCATTCACAGCCCCCCAGCCCCTTGTCCGAAGCAGACCCTGTACCTCTGATGACCTAACCTCTTCCATGTTGCCCCTTTCTGGGCAGGTTTGCTCCTTGCAAGCCTTTGTGCTTCACTGCCTCTTGCTTTCTTCTGGTGCACACTGCAAACCTCTGCCCTGCTGTCTTCTAGAACGGGACCTCTGCTCTGCACGCAGCTGTGCTGAGCGGCAACGCGAGGACGGTGGCACTGCTCCTTGAGGCAGGAGCTGACCCCTGCCTGAGGAACAAGGTATGGCCTGGCACAACAGAGGGGGCAAAGTCAATAACCTGTGTTCATTTTGCTATCCAGGCAATGGTTGTTAAGAGGTATGAAACTGTTCCTTAACATTCAGACTCGCCAGAAAGCTTCTTCGCGGGTTCAGCCTCTCCCAGGGTGGAAATTGACCCCCCCAGGGAGCAGGCAGAACCTGAGCACTCTAAGAAATAAGTGGCAAATGCAAATGTTATCCTGGAAGAGGCTTTTAAGTATTTCCTCACCAAGTGTAACTCAGACAGTACCCAAAGCACGTGGCACTCTTGTCTTGTTGGCTGCTGAGACTTGATTCTTCCCAGGCTTCTGGGGGAAGGAGGCAGACAGTCTCTGCCCTTCTCTCCTGGCTCCTCTGCATGATCTGTGTATCTCCAGGACTTCCAGTCTTGGCAGCAGCCTCTCAGGTGCAGGCAGGATGTCTGCCACCTGCAGTCTCAGCACAGTGTCATGCTGGCTGTGCAGGCATTTAGAGCCTGCCCCTGGTAAGCTCTCCAGGCAAATTCAGGATGCAAGTGAGGCAGCAGCAGCAGCCCTGTGCCACCTGCTTAGCCCTTTTGTCAATATCCAGCCCAAGACTAATGGGGCCCTGGGCACAGCTTAGCCACTCAGAGTGGCACTGTGCCAGGCCTCACCATATTAGGTGAAGCCAGAGCTCCTGCTCTCCCCTCCCACAGCTGCCTCCCCCCAGCACAGAAGGAGGGGGAGCAGGGGACCATGTCTGGGCAAGCCCACATGGGTAAGCCCATGTTTGCCCTATCAGGCCTACCACCACAACAACCACAACTGTCTGGCTTGGGAAAGACCTCTTGAGGCCAACTGTCAGCCTAAGACCACCATGTGCCCAGGTGTCATGTCCAGAGGTTTCTTCAACACCTCCAGGGATGGGGAACTCCCCCAGCTCCCTGGGCAGCCTCTTCTCTCACTCAGGAAAGAAGCAGGTGAGCAGCACTGGGCAGTGGAGCCATGCATGCCACAGAGGTGGTGGCAGCCCACATTATGTGTTGGTCCCCGGTTGCCTCTTGATGCTCTCCTGAAGCACCACAGCTTGGTCCATGCATTTCTCTACATCTCTATGGGTCCTGGGCAGTGCCCCTGGTGGTGCTGGGTCTTGTCAAGTAACTTCAGGCTGAGAAAAAACAAACCATGCAGAAACAAGACACTAAATTGTTAACTGGAACTTGTTGTCAAGGGTCAGGGCTGGGCTGGGCACTAAATGAGTGCCAGAGGCTCTCCAGGAAACCCTCTGCATTCCCAAAGGGAAGACAGAGGGAGTAAGGCAGAGAGGCTGATGGGGTGGGAGAGAAACTGAACCAGCTGGGATGGAGATGACAATAAAATGAAATAGACACAAATGGGCACAAAAGTGACATTGAGCCCAACCCCTGATGGCAGTGATGTCACTGTCACCACTCTTGCTGTGTCAAAAGGCCCAGAGTGGACTCAGAAACAGACAAGAGCTGGGTTCTGGAACTGGATTCAGGATCTCATGGGTCAGCACTGAAAGCAGAACAGAGAGAGTCCTGCTCAGACAGCAGCCCCTGGAGAAGAGGCCTGACCCTGGGCTCCCTCAGCTGTGTAAGGAGCAAGACCTCCATGGGCTGCAATGCCTTGGTGGTCACTTCAGGGTCACCTCTCCTGCCTGCTCCTCCCTGTAAGTGCCACCTCTGACTTCCTGCAGCCCAAGGTGGCACACAAGCTGTGGCAGTGCCCTTGGTCTGCAGCCCAACCCTTGGTGCTAGCTCTGCCCTTCAGGTTCTCACTGCTGGCAGCAGCCCCTGGCTGTGCAAACCTGCCCTGAGCTGCAGGAGGTGCTGGCCCTGGGCAGAGAGAGCAGCCAGCAGAAGCAGCTCTGGCCCAAGCAGCAGACTCTGGCACAGAGTTCTTGCATTCCTTTGACTTGTAGCTGTGCAAGCACTGAGCAGAAGCAGCTCTGCTCCAGCTCACACCAGGGCATTAGCCATGGGCTGTCGAGGTTGCATTTTAGGGGCCCATCAATCCATTACTGCTTTGATAAGTCCTAAGTTGTGTTCATATCTCCAAACAGATGTGCAAGGAGCATATTTCCCCAGCAAGAGAGATGTGTGCCTGGGTGCCTTAGATAAGAAACCTTGGCTAGAGTTCAGCAGGTGGCTGATAGAAAAAGAACCCCACATTCCATGCCCCTTCCCCACACCTCACTGCAGACCTGTTCACTTGTTGAAACAGGTTCACATTCTCCTTGTGACAGCAGCACTCCTGCAGGAAACTTGTCTGGGTCCTGTTCTGCAAAGCAAAGTTTGATACATCCATTCAGATGTCTTGCTCTGAGCTGTGCTTCCAAGCTGTTGGCATTTGATGTCTTGCTGGGTTCGTTAAGCTGAGTCTGGTCCTCACTTCTGCTTTATGGCTGTGAGCTCCAGGAAGCAGCACACACCTGGAAGTGTTTTAGACATTTCACTGAGTAAAGTACAGGAGGGCAACCAAGCTGGGGAAGGGACTGAAGAACAGGGCTGGGGAGCAGCAGCTGAGGGAGCTGGGGGGGTTAGTGTGGAGCAGAGGAGGCTGAGGGCAGAGCTCATTGCTCTCTGCAGCTGCCTGAGAGGAGGCTGCAGGCAGGTGTGGGTTGGGCTCTGCTCCCTAGGCTCAGGTGATGGAAGGAGAGGAAATGTCCTGAGCTTGTGCCAGGGGAGGTTCAGGTTGGAGAGGAGGAAAAATGTCTTTGGTGCAGAAGTGGTCAGGGACTGGCAGAGGCTGCCCAGGGAGGTGGTGCCCATCCCCAGAGGTGTGTCAAAGAGGCAGAGATGTGGTGCTGAGGGGCATGGTTTAGCCCCAGCCCTGGTAGAGTTAGACTCTGTAAGTTAGGCTTAGGCTGAGGGGAGACCTCATTGCTCTCTCCAGCTCCCTGAAAGGAGGCTGCAGTGAGGTGAGGGCTGGGCTCTGCTCCTTAGGATCGAGTGACAGGATGGTTGGACTTCATGATCTGTGAGGTCTCTTCCAACCCTGATGATGATGATACTGTGATGAGAGGAAATGGCCTCAAGCTGTGTCAGGAGAGGTTAAGGTTAAACATTAGGGGAAATGTCTTCACTGAGAGAGTGATTAAGGCTCGGAAGAGGCTGCCCAGGGGGGTGGTGGAGTCCCCATCTCCGGAGGAGTTCAGGAGGCTGTAGGTGTGGCGCCTGACGCTGCCGTTCAGCGCTGATGGCAGCTGGGCTGCTGCTGGGCTCGCTGCTGCGAAAGGTCTCCTCCAGCCTCGGCTCGGCGCTTGCCCTGCCCCTGTCATTTCGCAGCAGGCCAGAGGGGGGCAGCAGAGCTGCGGCACAGCGCCCCGGGCAGCGCGGGCGGCTCCGGCGGTGCGCACCGGGACCGGGACCGGGACCGGGACCGGGACGGGCGAGTGAGCTCCTGCGGCTGCCGCCTCTGCCCCGCTGCGGCTGGAGAGCAGCCAGACAGAGAGGGATCTGGGGGTGCTGATTGATACCTGCCTGAACATGAGCCAGCAGTGTGCCCAGGTGGCCAAGAGAGCCAGTGGCATCCTGGCCTGCATCAGCAATGGTGTGGCCAGCAGGAGCAGGGAGGTCATTCTGCCCCTGTACTCTGCACTGGTTAGACCACACCTTGAGTGCTGTGTTCAGTTCTGGGCCCCCCAGTTTAGGAGGGACATTGAGATGCTTGAGCGTGTCCAGAGAAGGGCAACGAGGCTGGGGAGAGGCCTTGAGCACAGCCCTACGAGGAGAGGCTGAGGGAGCTGGGATTGGTTAGCCTGGAGAAGAGGAGGCTCAGGGGAGACCTTATTGCTGTCTGCAACTACCTGAGGGGTGGTTGTGGCCAGGAGGAGGTTGCTCTCTTCTCTCAGGTGGCCAGCACCAGAACAAGAGGACACAGCCTCAGGCTGTGCCAGGGGAGATTTAGGCTGGAGGTGAGGAGAAAGTTCTTCCCTGAGAGAGTCATTGGACACTGGAATGGGCTGCCCGGGGAGGTGGTGGAGTCGCCGTCCCTGGAGCTGTTCAAGGCAGGACTGGACGTGGCACTTGGTGCCATGGTCTGGCCTTGAGCTCTGTGCTAAAGGGTTGGACTTGATGATCTGTGAGGTCTCTTCCAACCCTGATGATGCTGTGATGCTGTGAGTGCACAGTGCATGTGCTGCCCGGCACCGCACCCCCGCAGGCTTGTGTCCCCAGCCCTGTGTCACTGAACACAGAGCAGACTCTGCCGTTCCGGCAGCAGCCCTGCAGAGCAGCGCTGACTGCTTCAGAGCAGCTTAAAAGCCTTCCCTGGCATCTGTATAGACTTCGGTGCTTCGCTAGCTGAAGATGAGCCAGTGTGGCCCAGAAGCCACCAGCAGCCTGGCCTGGAGCAGCAGTGCTGTGGCCAGCAGCAGCAGGGCAGGAGTGTGCCCTGGACTCAGCACTGCTGAGGCCACAGCTTCAGTGCTGGGTTCAGGTTCAGGCTTCTCACTCCAAGAAGGACAATGAGGAGCTGGGGCAGACCCAGAGGAGGGCAACCAAGCTGGGGAAGGGCCTGGAGAACAGGGCTGGGGAGCAGCAGCTGAGGGAGCTGGGGGAGTTAGTGTGGAGCAGAGGAGGCTGAGGGCAGAGCTCATTGCTCTCTGCAGCTGCCTGAGAGGAGGTTGGAGTCAGGTAGGGGTTGAGCTCTGCTCTTTAGGAGCAGGTGACAGGATGAGAGGAAATGAGGGAGGTTCAGGTTGGACATTAGAAGAAAATTCTTCCCTGCAAGGGTTCTCAAAGCCTGGCACAGGCTGCCCAGGGAGGTGGTTGTGTCCCCATCCCTGAAGCTGTTTCGAAGAGGCAGAGCTGTGCTGCTGAGGGCCATGGTTTAGCCCCAGCCTTGGCAGAGTCAGAGCACAACTGGACTGGATGAGCTGAAAGGGCTTTGCCAACCAAAGCAATCTGTGATTCAAGCCCTGCCTCCTCTCCCCCAGAACCTAATAGAATCACAGACTCGCTGAATTAAGCAGGCTGGAAAAGACCTCTGAGATCACTGAGTCCAACTCTCACCTAACCCATGGCACTGAGTGCCCCATCCAGCCTCCTTTGAAACACCTCCAGGGATGGTGAACTCATCAGCTTTGCTCTCTGTTACTCCTGTGGCCAAAGCATGGGGAGCCAAGGAGAGTCCATCTAGCCTGGACAGCCAGTGCAGGACCAACTGACCTCTGGAATCTCATCCTGGGCTTGCTGTGAAGGCTTACCTGAGACTTGCATGGAAAACTCTTTGATGAGGTGTCTCCAGGAATAGCGATGGCAATGCCCAGCACCCCCCTTAGACTTGTTTTGGGGTTGCCTGTTCACTTCTGCTAACCTCCAGGGGTTTCCTTGCAGGCAAACGAGCTGCCCGAAGAGCTCACCAAGAACGAACGCATCCTGCGCCTGCTCCGCACCAAGGAGAAGCAGAGGAAGAGTTAATGCAGCCCTGCAGCAGCTCGACAGACGTGCACCCTGCCCACAGTAGCCTGACAGTAACCCTTGGTGCCCACCAAGGGCTGGCTGGACCAGTTAGCAGAACTGATAGCCCCTCCAGTAGCTCCCTGAAGGCGCCAGGCCCTGGCCGCGGGGCATGGCAGCCACGGGACTGCGACAGCAGGGCTGGCCTGGGAGCTGCTCTGCACTGCAGCCCAACCTGCACTCCTGGACCCGAGGCACCACACTGGCTCCTCCATGCCTGCAGGGTGCCCCTGCCCCTGCTCCTGCCCGCCAGACACGTGTCCCTGTGCTGGCACAGCTGCACACCCTGACGGGTGCCGTGCGGTGCAGGTCTGGGGCAGGAGGACCAAAGGACACCCAGACCTCACAGCTGCTTGGATGGGAGTGGTCCTGGAGCAGCCCCACATGCCCCTGCCCTCCCCTTGCTGGCACTGCTGGCTCAGACCATTCCTCTCCGTCTCCAAGTGCCACATGGGGCTAGAGGTGAGATCCCAGCTGTGACACCCCAGCAGGAAGATTCCTCCTGCCAGCCCAGGGCTTTGGTAACGTTTTGGCTGCTACATGAAGCTCCACCAAAAAAAAATGATCCAAAGCACCACAAAGTGTGCCAAAAGCTGCCAACCAAACCATAAGGAAGGAGGTGTCCTCCTCAGCATCTTGACCAGTCAATCTGTCCAGCAGCAGGATCACAGCAGAGCAGCTGACAATGGAAGAGGAGGATCCACCTCCAGCCCTACGCTCCAGCACTGCTGTGGGCAGGGGAGGACCAGCTGCTGAGCAAACCACCCAGGGCATATCATTCACTGGAGCAACTAGACCCAAAATTCAGCTGCTGGGTGCCACAGCAGAGGAGCTGCACCAATGGTGTGTGCCTGCTGTGCACACCTGTGTGGCTCCATGGTTTAGTACCCACAGCTACTATGCAATGCACTTGTTCCTCAGGTCTGCAACGGGGTCAGGGGAGAAGTGCTCACAGTCCAAGGGGTACAATAGGTGCTGAGAGAGTTACAGGTAGCCACCCTCCAGCAGGCCACTAATTAATGCAGGCATGGAAAATGAAGGGGCAATGGTGGAAGCTGAGGCAGAGGAAGTGTCATGGAAACATCAGGAGGAATTTTTACCCTGTGAGGGTGACAGAGCCCTGGAACAGGCTGCCCAGGGGGCTGTGGAGCCTCCCTCTCTGGAGGTATTCAAACCTGCCTCCTCTCTGGAGATGTTCAAAACCTGCCTGTGTGATCTGGGCTAGGTGATCCTGCACTGCAGGGGGCTGGACTGGCTGAACGTTGAAGGTCCCCTCCAGCCCCTGACATTCTGTGATTCTGTCATGCCTCTTGTCCTGTCACTGGGGTGCCCTGGGGAGAGCCTGGACCCATCTTCCTGACACCCATCCCTTAGATATTGGTAAGCATTGATAAGATCCCACTCAGGCTCCTCCAAGCTAAACAGCCCCAGCTCTCTCAACCTTCCACATGAGAGATGCTCCAGTCCCCTCATCATCTCGGTGCCATGGTCTAGTTGATTGGATAGGGCTGGGTGCTAGGTTGGACTGGGTGATCTTGGAGGTCTCTTCCAACCTGCTTGATTCTATCTTAGTGGTCCTGTGCTGGACTCTCTCCTTCTTGAGCTGTAGTGCTCAGAACTGGACACAGTACTGCAGGTAGGGCCACACTGATGCAGAGCAAAGGGGGAGGAGAACCTTCTTTGTCCTACTGGCCATACTCTTCTTAACAGGTCTCAGAATGCCATTGGCCTTCTTGGCTGTGAGGTCATTCTGTCCTCTCCCAGGACTCTCAGATCCTCTCTGTCAGCGCTGCTCTCACAGCAGTTTGCTTCAGCAAACTGTCACAGGAGATGTGAGGGTGAAATGGTGCTGAGGAGTGGGCTCCAGCCTGTCTGGAGCTGTGCCTTGTCCCAGAACATGTGCAGAGCTGCATTTCTGGCAGGCCTGGGTTGCATCTCTGGCTGGACTCTGCTCTTCCCTACAAACCCATTCCCAGAAACACAACACGGAGTTGGAGTCTCCCTCTCTGGAGGTACTCAAGACCTGCCTGGATGTGTTCCTGTGTGACCTGCTCTGGGTGATCCTGCTCTCACTGGGTAAGCTGTGGAGGTCCCTTCCAGCCCCTGACATTCTGTGATTCTGTGAGCTAATTTTGACCACTCTTATGGTGAGGATGCTTAGAGCAGTGTCTGGGAAGGTGGTGCTGACTGCAGATGGTTTGTGAAGAGCTCTGCTGCAGGACACCCCCTGAATGCTCAGTCCCCAGGCTGCCCAGGGAGGTGGTGGAGTCCCCACCACTGGAGCTATGCAAGAAACCAGTTGCCATGGCACTGGGTTTAGTGGCCATGGTGGTGTTGGGTTGATGTTTGGACTGGATGACCTTAGAGGGTTTCCCCAACCAAAGCCATTCGGAGGCTCTCTGCAGGGTGTATCCCAAGCCCTTGGTAGCCACAAACCCACCAGAGGTTATTTCCTGGTGAGCTGAGCTTTAAAGTTAGTTCAGTGCATAAACCCAGGCACTTCCCCTGCCTTCAAGCCTTGGCAGACAATGGGGAAACTGCTTGCAGAGTTGAAGAGAGAGAAGATGGAAATGGAAAGATGCAATCCCTGCTTTAATAATGCCTGCCTGGGGTTCAGCTGAGAGCTGGCACTTGGGCTGCAGTCACTGAAACCTCCTCCTTTCAGACAGCTAGCACAAAGGAGTGCACTTCATCTAGTGCCAGTGAGGTATGCACTGCCAAAGGAGGGTGTCTGTGGCCAAGGTAAGGCATGTCTTGCCAAGTTAAGGGTCTCTCTTGCCAAAGTCAGGGTATCATCCAAATTAAGGGTATGTGTAGCCAAATTAAGGGATGTATAGCCAAAGTAGGATATGTATTGCCAAATTAAGGGTGTCTGTTATCCAAATTAAGGGATGTATAGCCAATTTAAGGTATAGATTGCCAAATTAAGGGATGTATAGCCAATTTAAGGTATAGATTGCCAAATTAAGGGTGTCTGTTATCCAAATTAAGGGATGTATAGCCAATTTAAGGTATAGATTGCCAAATTAAGGGTGTCTGTTTCCAAATTAAGGGTATGTATAGCCAATTTAAGGTATGTATTGCCAAATTAAGGGTATGTATAGCCAATTTAAGGTATAGATTGCCAAATTAAGGGTGTCTGTTATCCAAATTAAAGGTATGTATAACCAATTTAAGGTATAGATTGCCAAATTAAGGGTGTCTGTTATCCAAATTAAAGGTATGTATAACCAATTTAAGGTATAGATTGCCAAATTAAGGGTGTCTGTTAACCAAATTAAGGGTATGTATAGCCAATTTAAGGTATAGATTGCCAAATTAAGGGTGTCTGTTAACCAAATTAAGGGTATGTATAGCCAATTTAAGGTATAGATAGCCAAATTAAGGGATGTATAGCCAAATTAAGGTATGTATTGCCAAATTAAGGGTGTCTGTTATCCAAATTAAGGGTATGTATAGCCAAATTAAGGTATATATTGCCAAATTAAGGGTGTCTGATATCCAAATTAAGGGTATGTATAGCCAATTTAAGGTATAGATTGCCAAATTAAGATATGTATAGCCAAATTAAGGGTATCTCTTGCCAAATTAAGGGTTACCTATTATCCCAATTAAGGGTATGTATAGCCAAATTAAGGTATGTATAGCCAAATTAAGGGTATATATTGCCAAATTAAGGGTATCTATAGCCAAATTAAGGGTATGTATTGTCAAATTAAGAGTGTGTGTTATCCAAATTAAGGGCATGTGTAGCCAATTTAAGGTATATATTGCCAAATTAAGGGTATCAATAGCCAAATTAAGGTATGTATAGCCAAATTAAGGGTATATATTGCCAAATTGGGGTATGTATAGCCAAATTGGGGGGTGTATTACCAAATTAAAGCATGTATTGCCAAATTAAGGGTATGTGTTGCCAAATTAAGGTATGTATTGCCAAATTAGGGTATGTATTGCCCAATTAAGGGTATGTGTTGCCAAACTGGGGTATGTATTGCCAAATTAAGGGTATGTATTGCCAAACTGGGGTATGTATGGCCAAATTAAGGGTATGTATTGCCAAATCAGGGTATGTATGGCTAAATTAGGGTGTGTATGGTCAAACTGGGGTATGTATAGCCAAATTAAGGTATGTATAGCCCAATTAAGGTATATATAGCCAAATTAAGGTATGTATAGCCAAATTAGGGTATGTATAGCCAAATTAGGGTATGTATTGCCAAACTGAGGTATGCATGGTCAAATTGGAGTATGTTTAGCCAAGTTGGGGGTATGTATGGCCAAATTAGGGTACATATAGCCAAATTGGGGTATGTATAGCCAAATGAAGGTATATATTGCCAAACTGGGACATGTATGGCCAAATGAAGGTATGTATTGCCAAATTAGGGTGTGTATAGCCAAATGAAGGTATGTATAGCCAAATTAAGGTATGTTTTGCCAAATTAAGGTATGTATAGCCAAATTAAGGTATGTATTGCCAAATTAGGATGTGTATAGCCAAATTAAGGCATGTTTTGCCAAATTATGTTGTCAAATTAAGACATATATTGTCACATTAAGGTCTGTATTGCCACATCAAGGTATGCATTTGCCCAGTTAAGGTACATCTTGCCAGATCATGAAGTGCTTCTTTTTGTAAGGTAGGGCAGAAGTCAGGGTTGTGGTGAAAGGGACAGAAGTGGCCATGCCCCTCCTTGCAACTGGAATTGCTCTTCAGTTTCTATTCAGCATCAGAAAAGGAAGCTGCCAGCTTTCCAACAGTACAAGGAGGCAAGCAGAGGGATCTGCTCATTTAGGTGACTCATGCTGCTGTGGCTTTAAGTGAAAATAATGCTGTGCCTACCAGAAACTGGCAGATGAACTGGTACAGGACCAAAGAACTCTGCATGATGCTTAGAGGATGACTGTATCCAGGGTTAAGGTCTGCAAAAGAGCATCCAGAGGTCTCCAGAGCCTGACTGGGAACTTCAGTTGCATGGCACTACATGGGAGTGGACTCTTAACTTCTTAACAAGCAGCACTAGAGGGGACAGGTTTTATCTGGAGGACCCAGTGGGATGAAGATGAAGCATTTTGGAGAACACCAGAGGAACTCCAGGCAAGCTGGCCTCAATATTGATCTTCCTCCCTGAATTTCTTCAGACCAGCAGCTGTGGACAGCCACACTCTCAAGATAAAAAGGCCTTTCACACTTGTAGAAGAGGAGGGCAATCATTAGAAGGCTTTCAGCAGTCATTCAATAAAAGCTCTTAATATTGGACAGGCCATAATGGTCAGCCAGGCTTCCTAAAGAATGTGGCAGCACCCACTGGTGGTGAGGGTCTCCTGGTGTTAACTGCTAGCAGGGCATAGGAGAGAGGACAGGGCAAGCCAGCAGTGGCAGCTGAAGTTAGCAAACTCAAACAGCAACAGGCAGGTGTCCAAGAGGGTCATAAAGAGGCTTGGAGCAGCTCTGCTATGGGGACAGGCTGGGAGAGTTGGGGCTGTTCAGGCTGCAGAAGAGGAGGCTGCAGGGAGAGCTTAGAGCATCCTTCGAGTACCTGCAGGGGGCTTCCAGGGCAGCTAGAAAGGGACTTGGACAGGGGTTAACGACTTTAACCTAGAAGATTGGCCTTTAGGAAGCAATTCTGCCCCATGAGGGTGGTGAGGCACTGGAACAGGTTTCCCAGAGTGGTTGGGGATGTCCCCTCCCTGGAGGTGTTCAAAGGCCAGGTTGGATGAGACCTTGAGCAAGCTGGGCTGGTGGGAGATGTCCCTGCCTGTGGCAGGGAGGTTGGCACTGGATAGCCTTTAAGTGCCCTTCCTACCCAAAGCACTCTAGGATTCCATGATGCACAGTTCAGTGATCTGCAAGTGCCTCTCCTCTCTGCCAGGTGTATGTCACCCCAGAGGGCAGAGCTGCTTAGCAGAGAGCTGCTGCTGGAACTGTGCTCTGCGGGAAGATGCCAGAGCAGGCAGTGCCATGCTGTGTGTGCAGCTGCCTCTATGACTGGCCACAACTGCTGAGGCTTTCCTGCAAGAAGCAAAGAACACCAAGCTAGGAGCAGTATTGATCTGTTGGAAGGTAGCAGAGCCCTGCAGAGGGACCTGGCCAGGCTGGATGGGTGGGCAGAGGCCAATGGGTTCTGCACTTTGGCCACAACAACCCCAAGCAGCACTACAGGCTGGGACCAGAGTGGCTGAGAGCAGCCAGGAGGAAAGGGACCTGGGGGTACTGATAGAGAGTAGGCTGAAGATTAGGCAGCAGTGTGCCCAGGTGGCCAAGAGAGCCACTGGCATCCGTGGCCTGCATCAGGAGCAGTGTGGGCAGTAGGACAAGGGAGGTTCTTCTGACCCTGTGCTCAGCACTGCTCAGGACACACCTTGAGTGCTGTGTCCAGTTCTGGGCTCCTCCACTGCAGAGAGATGCTGAGGTGCTGGAAGGTGTCCAGAGAAGGGCAACAAAGCTGGTGAGGGGCCTGGAACACAAATCCTATGAGGAGAGGCTGAGGGAGCTGGGGGGGTGCAGCCTGCAGCAGAGGAGGCTCAGGGCAGAGCTCATTGCTGTCTGCAGCTGCCTGCAGGGAGGCTGTAGCCAGGTGGGGGCTAGAACAAGAGGACACAGTCTCAAGTTGTGCCAGGGCAGGTCTAGGCTGGATGTTAGGAGGAGTTGTCGGCAGAGAGAGTGATTGGCATTGGAATGGGCTGCCCAGGGAGGTGGTGGAGGCACCGTCGCTGGAGGTGTTCAAGCAAAGCCTGGATGAGGCACTTAGTGCCATGGTCTGGTTGACTGGATAGGGCTGGGGGATAGGTTGGTCTGGATGATCTTGGAGCTCTCTTCCAACCTGGTTGATTCTATGAGTCTGTGAACACCTGGGCTGCTGCATCCCCTGGAGAGCCAAACTTCTGGGATGCTGGGCTACAGTTGGCTTCTCTTCTTCCTAAGTGAGAGGGCCCTGGGGCTGCTCAGCCTGCAGAAGGCTGAGAGGAGAGCTGGTCAATGATTATACATCCCTGAAGGGTGGGTGTTAAGAAGAAGGGGCCAGGCTCTTTTCAGAGGTGTCCCATGATAGGACAAGAGGCAGTGGACAGAAGCTGCGACCCACCTGGACAGGAGGAGCAACTTCTTTACTGCAAGGGTGCTGGAGCCTGGAGCAGGCTGCCCAGAGAGGTTGTGGAGTCTCCTTCTCTGGAGGCTTTCAAGACCTGTCTGGAGGTGTTCCTGTGTGACCTGCCCTGGGTGATGCTGCTCTGGCAGGGGGAGTTGGACTTGATGACCTCCAGAGGTCCCTTCCAAGCCCTGCTGCTCTGATTCTATGATAGCCACAACCTCCTTCTTCACTCATCCGTGCTGATGGAGCACCCTGGAAGGGCTGTGGTGGAGCTCTGGCAGTGAAGTCTTTCTCTGTCTCATTCAGGCTGAAGTTGAATCAAACTTCAACAAAGACACCATTCAGCCAAGGAGGGAACTTTAGCCATGGAAACCTTCCCCTTTGGGAGCATCCATTTCATCTGGGAGCCTCTGGAGAGAGGGCTGGGGTTGGCTTTGCATTGCCTGCAAGCAGCAGGTGCTTATTCTGCCTGTGGAGGGGTTGGAAAGTTGCAGTTGCACTTCCCACTGTGCAGTTAACCTTTCCACAGAGAAACCTTAATAAAGGCTCAGTGTTTCTGTAGCTGCTGCTCTCTCTGAAGTGCTGGGCAGGTACTGCTGGGCTTTGTTTGTTGTTCCAAAGCAGCAATCTGCTCTGCCTTGTGGCTGGAATGATTCACTAAATATTGACAGGAGCTCTTGGCAAAGCTGCTTGCCCTGTCTGCAAGCTTCCCAACCTGCTCTGCAAACACTCCTCTTGCCTTTGGAAGCTCCAAAATGTCTTGCTGGGGGAGGCAGGGAAATGGATGACTTCATTCCCACCCCAGTGAAATGCAGCAGCTGTTGGTCAGTTCCTGTCAATAGGCCAAGAGTACATTTGGAGTGGACATTCAGGGGCACCAAAGCCATTCCACAGGTGGCAGGAATGGAAGCAGGTACCAGAGAATCTGATGGGGACAGGTTGGGAGAGTTGGGGCTGTGCAGCCTGGAGAAGAGAAGGCTGCAGGGAGACCTTAGAGCAGCCTTGCAGTAGCTGAAAGGGCTGCAGGAGAGCTGGGGAGGGACTTTTGACAAGGGCTGGGAGTGACAGGATGAGAAGGAATGGATTGAAGCTGGGAGATGAGAGGTTTAGACTGGAAATTAGGAAGAAATTCCTGGGAGTGAGAGTGATGAGACACTGGCACAGGTTGAGAGTGGTGAGACACTGGCACAGGTTGAGGGTGGTGAGACACTGGCACAGGTTGAGGATGGTGAGACACTGGCACAGGTTGAGGGTGCTGAGACACTGGCACAGGTTGAGGATGCTGAGACACTGGCACAGGTTGAGGATGGTGAGACACTGGCACAGGTTGAGGATGGTGAGACACTGGCCTAGGTTGAGGGTGGTGAGACACTGACACAGGTTGAGGATGCTGAGACACTGGCACAGGTTGAGGATGGTGAGACACTGGCACAGGTTGAGGATGGTGAGACACTGACACAGGTTGAGGGTGCTGAGACACTGGCACAGGTTGAGGATGGTGAGACACTGGCACAGGTTGAGGGTGCTGAGACACTGGCACAGGTTGCCCAGGGAGGCTGTGGAGCACAGAAGCACCCAATGTGACTGCAGAAATGAGGTAGCACAGATCCCCACCCATTTATGCTCCACTTTATATGAACAGAGATAAAATGCTGCCACAGCCTGCAGCCCCTGGGCCTCTGGTGTTAAAGTGTTAATGTTTGCTACTGGCCCAGCAAAGGTTCCACAGGAGGCTCTTCCCAGCCCCAGAACATTGTCCTGCACACAGGACTAAGTGGAGTTTGTGCCTTCTTGCAGCAGCTCTTCATCTGGTCCCTGGCAGTGTCACCATCTCTGAATTCCAGTTTGCTCTGAGCTGCCCTTCTTGACACAAAGCTCTGTGCCCCTGTGTCAGGCTGGTAGGCTGCAGCAGCATTGCTTTGCTAGAACACACTTGTGCACACCAGCACGGCAAGGAAAACATCTGCACTGCTGGGACTACCCTGCCTGAATCACACAACGTGTCTGGTTCAGAGAATCAGAGACCCAGGCATGTTGGAAGAGAGCTCCAAGCTCAGCCAGCCCAACCTAGCACCCAGCCCTGCCCAACCAACCAGACCATGGCACTAAGTGCCCCAGCCAGGCTTGGCTGCAACACCTCCAGGCACAGCCACTCCACCACCTCCCAGTTCATCCAGCCCAACTCTCAACCCAGCCCTGCAGGGTCAGCCCCAAACCATGTCCCTGAGCACAGCTCCACAGGCTGCTGGAACACCCCAGGGCACAGCACTGCCCTGGGCAGCCTGTGCCAATGGCTGAGAACCTTCCAGGGCAGAAATATCTCCTGAGCTCCAGCCTGAGCCTCCCCTGGGGCAGCTTGGAACCATTTCCTCTGCTCCTGTCCCTTGCCCCCAAGCAGCAGAGGCTGCCCCCTCCTTGCTGCAACCTCCCTGCAGGGAGCTGCAGAGAGCAATGAGCTCTGCCCTCAGCCTCCTCTTCTGCACCTGCACTCCCCCAGCTCCCTCAGCCCCTCCTCACCCCCAGCTGCTCCAGGCCCTTCTCCAGCCTCACTGCCCTGCTCTGGACAGGCTGCAGCCCCTCAGTGTCCTCCCTGCAGTGAGGGGCCCAGAGCTGAGCACAGCACTCGAGCTGTGGCCTCAGCAGTGCTGAGCACATGGGATGGGCACCTCCTGCCCCTGCTGCTGATCCAGGCCAGGATGCCCTTGGCCTGCTTGGCCACCTGGGCACTGCTGGCTCACGCCCAGTGACTGCCAACCAACACCCCCAGGCTCCTCTCCAGGTTGCAGCTTTCCAACCACACATGCCCAGGTCTGTAGCTCCCCTTGGGGCTGTTGTGACCCAAGTGCAGGACCTGGCACTTGGCCTTGGTGAACTTCATCCCATCAGCCTTGGCCCATGGCTCTCACCTGTCCAGAGCCTGCTGTAAGGCTTCCCTGGCAGATGGACACAGCCACCCAGCTTGGTGTCATCTGCAGACTTCCTGAGGGTGCCTCAATGCCCCCATCCAGAGCACTGATAAGGACATTAAAGAGGGCAGGCCCCAGAACTGAACCCTAGAAGACAGCAGCAGTGCCTGGAAGCCAGCCAGGTGTAGCTCCATTCCCCACCACCCTTTGGGCCCAGCCATCAGCCAGTTTTTAACCCAAGGCTTCCTTCTTTCTTTCCTTCCTTTCCTCTGCATTCTGCTCTCTGGTGGAAGCCAGGATTCATTTCCTGTTTGCACAGAGACCACTTTGTCCTGCTCCTCCTGATTGATGAGACTCCTGCTACTCTCCAGCTCTGTGGAGATGAGATAGCATTCACAAAACACATACAGGCAGTGCGCTGGCTTGAGAAGCAACCTGAATGTAGCCTGGCATAACCAGGTCTGCTGCCAAGCCAGACAGCAGCAACAGACTCCCCTTGACATGAGCATCCAGGAGGTCACTTCTGAAGGGAAGATAGAATCACAGAATCAGTCAGGGTTGGAAGGGACCACAAGGACCATCCAGTTCCCCTGGCTTGGATCACAGAAGTGAGCACAACTCCTGCTTTGGGAACAAACCCACTTAGTGCCAGCACTAAGGTGAGACAGCTCAGGTATGGCTTTGGGAGAGTTCATTTCCCTTCTCACAGTGTCAGAACAGAACCACAGAATGGGTTGGGTTGGAAGGGACATCAAAGCTCCTCCAGCTCCAACCCCCAGCCATGGGCAGGGACACCTCACACTAGATCAGATTGCCCAGAGCTTCATCCAGCCTGGCCTTAAACTCCAGGAATGAGACTTCCACCACCTCCCTGGGAAACCCATTCCAGGGTCTCACCACCCTCATGGTGAAGAACTTCTTCCTAACATCTGGTCTGAATCTACTCAGTTCTAGCTGGTGGGGAAAAGATGGTAAAGAGCAGCTTAGGAGGCAAAGGAGCAAGAGTAATTCTGTTCAGATAGTCCAGCATAGAATCATAGCATCAACCAGGTTGGAAGAGACCTCCAAGCTCAGCCAGTCCAACCTAGCACCCAGCCCTATCCAGTCAACCAGACCATGGCACCAAGTGCCTCATCCAGGCTTTGCTTGAACACCTCCAGGGACAGTGCCTCCACCACCTCCCTGGGCAGCCCATTCCAATGCCAATCACTCTCTCTGACAACAACTTCCTAACAACATCCAGCCTAGACCTCCCCTGGCACAGCTTCAGGCTGTGTCCCCTTCTTCTGTTGGTGGGTGCCTGGCAGCAGAGCCCAACCCCACCTGGCTACAGCCTCCCTGCAGGCAGCTGCAGGCAGCAATGAGCTCTGCCCTGAGCCTCCTCTGCTGCAGGCTGCACACCCCCAGCTCCCTCAGCCTCTCCTCATAGGGTTTATGTTCCAGGCCCCTCCCCACCTTTGTTGCCCTTCTCTGGACACCTTCCAGCACCTCAACATCTCTCTTGAATTGAGGGGCCCAGAACTGGACACAGCACTCAAGGTGTGTCCTGAGCAGTGCTGAGCACAGGGGCAGAATAACCTCCCTTGTCCTACTGGCCACACTGCTCCTGAGCCAGGCCAGGATGCCATTGGCTGTCTTGGCCACCTGGGCACACTGCTGGCTCATCTTCAGCCTACTATCTATCAGTACTCCCAGGTCCCTTTCCTCCTGGCTGCTCTCAGCCACTCAGTCCCCAGCCTGTAGTGCTGCTTGGGGTTGTTGTGGCCAAAGTGCAGAACCCTGCCCTTGGCCTTGTTAAATCTCATCCCCTTGGCCTCTGCCCACCCATGCAGCCTGGCCAGGTCCCTCTGCAGGGCTCTGCTACCTTCCAACAGCTCCACACCTGCTCCTAGCTTGGTGTCATCTGCAAACTTACTGATGCTGGACTCAATCTCCTCATCCAGATCATCAATAAAGATATTGAACAGGACTGTGCCCAGCACTGATCCCTGGGGAACTCCACTGGTGACAGCTGCCAGCTGGATGTGGCACCATTCACCACCACTCTCTGGGCCCTGCCATCCAGCCAGTTCTTGATCCAGCACAGAGTGAATCTGTCCAAGCCAGGAGCTGCCAGCTTGGCCAGGAGCTTCTTGTGGCAGACAGTGTCAAAGGCTTTGCTGAAGTCCAGGTAGACTCCATCCACAGCCTGCCCCACATTCACCAGGCAGGAACCTGATCATAAAAGGAGATCAGGTTGGTGAGGCAGGACCTGCCCTTCCTAAACCCATGCTGGCTGGGCCTGATCCCTTGGCCATGCTGTAGGTGCATGTCTTGGAGGTTCCATTCTTCAATGTGAAACTGGCCCTTACTGCTTCACAGACTCATGGGAACCTCTGGCTTGGAGGGCACCTTAAAGCTCATCCAGCTCCAGCCCCCTGCCTGGGCAGGGACACCTCCCACCAGCACAGCTTGCTCAAGGCCTCATCCAACCTGGCCTGGAACATACCTAGGGAGAGGGCAGCCACAGCCTCCCTGGGCATCCTGAGCCAGTGTCTTTCCACTGCAAAGAATTTTATCCTCATCTTCAGTCTTAATCTCTCCTGTTCCAGCTCCAATCCATTCCTATCACCACAAGCCCTTGCCAGAAGTCCCTCTCCAGCTTTTTTAGAGGCCCTTTGATCTGACCTACTTCAGCTCAAAGAAAGAAGTCAGGCCTTTGCTGGTACCAGGCTGATGGTATGCAGTGGCTTCTGGCCATCACCAAAGGCAAGAGTCTCCACCCAAGATGCCAATCCTGACCTTGCATTTGGCATGCATCAAGAGCCCTTCTGCTTGGCATGTTGGGGCTGCAGCCAGAGCAGTGTGGGCAGCAGGGCAAGGGAGGGGATTCTGCCCCTTGGCTCTGCTCTCCTCACACCCCACCTGCAGTCCTGGGGGCAGTTCTGGAGCCCCCAGCACAAGCAGGACATGGAAGTGTTGGAGCCAGTGCAGAGGAAGCCACCAAGATGCTGAGAGGGCTGCAGCAGCTCTGCTCTGAGCACAGGCTGAGAGAGTTGGGGCTGTGCAGCCTGGAGAAGAGAAGGCTTGGAGGAGACCTTGGAGTGGCCTTGCAGGGTCTGCAGGGGGCTGCAGGAGGGCTGGGGAGGGACTATTGACAAGGTCTGGGAATGGCAGGAGGAGGAGGAGGAGGAATGGGTTTGAAGTGGCAGAGGGGAGATGTAAAGTGGATGTTAGGCAGAAGTTGTTTGCAGTGAGGGTGGTGAGAGACTGGCACAGGTTGAGGGTGGTGAGACACTGGTACAGGTTGCCCAGGGAGGTTGTGGAGCACAGAAGCACCCAATGTGATCTTTGATCACATTGGGTGCTTCTGTGCTCCACAACCTCCCTGGAGGTGTTCAGGACCAGGTTGGATGAGTCCTTTAGCAACCTGTTCTAGTGGGAGGTGTCCCTGCCTATGGCAGGGGGTTGGAACTGGCTGAGCTTTGAGCTCCCTTCCAACCTAACCCATTCTGTGATTCCATGCCAAGGTTTTTGCCTTATTCCTACAATCTGTGATGAGCTACATTTTGACTTGTCCAAAATTCCTGCTCAGGAATTGTTCCTGCTCAGGTTGTGGCTGAAACCCCAAAGCATTCTGTGACTCTGATCTTGTGGTTGGTGCAGGGATCAGTGAATGGAATGAGAGGATACACAGGAGCTAACATTCCATGCTCATAGCAATGTCCTTATCTTCAGACACATGGCTCAGTGCCTCTTCAGCTTCACCTCCTCAGTGGGTCAAAGCCATGCTCATGAGATCAGTAACAGCCTAGCAAGTGTGGCTGCAGCTGCACTGCAGAATGGAACCTGAGCCACACAGCTACTCACTGCTAATCCATTTCTCTCTCAGCCTGCTGACAAGGCACTTGAACTGATCTAAGGCTTCACCTCCTGCTCTCAGTGTCAAGCCAGTTGGTTCAGAGCTGGCACAAGGGCTCTGCAGTGCTGCACCAGGCCAGGGAGCAGAGATCAGCAGAGAATCACAGAATCACAGAATGTTAGGAGCTGGAAGGGACCTCCAAAGCTCATCCAATCCAAACCCTCTGCAAGGCAGGATCACTCAGAGCAGGTTACACAGGAACACATGCAGGCAGGTCTTGAATATCTCCAGAGTGGGAGACTCCACAGCCCCCCTGGGCAGCCTGTGCCAGGGCTCTGTTACACTTACAGGGGAGATTTTCTTTCCTCATGTTTCCCAGGCACTTCTATGTCTCAGCTTCCACCATTGCCTCTGGTCCTGCCATTGGGCATCACCCAGCAGAGCCTGGCTCCAGCCTCCTGCCACTCACCTTTACACCTTTATAAGCATTGATGAAGTCACCTCTTAGTCTTCTCCTCTCCAAGCTGCAGAGCCTCAGCCTATCTCCATAAGGAAGATGTTCCTGGGATGTGCTGCTGGGAATGCATCTAGGTCAGGAAGGAGAAGGGAGGCAACCTCTTGCTCATGCAAACATTTGACTGCCTCAGGCGTGCAGGTGGAGCATGACTCTAACCCTGGTGGTTGGACTTGATCAGCTCAAAGGTCTTTACCAACAAAAACTCTTCTCTGACAGTGCAGCACAGACCTGGGACAGGCTGCAGTTGTCTATGTACTGCCCAGATGAGTGGCAGTTAGGTGCACTCCTATGCACACATCTTTGTATCCAGCTTGTGGGTTCAGGCTCCTCTAATCCTCTTGGAGAGGTGGTACAAGATCCTCATGGTCTGCTTGTCCAGATGACATTGTATGGATTAACAAAACATCATGGAGTGATAGAACTGTTTCAGCTGGAACAGACTTCTAAGCTCACCCAGTCCAACCAGCAACTCAACCCCACCATGGCCACCAAACCCTGGCCCCAAGTGCCATGGCCACAGCTCTCTGCAACACCTCCAGCCATGGGCACTCCACCACCTCCCTGGGCAGCCTCTGCCAATCCCTCACCACTCTGGCACCAAAGACATTTTGCCTTCTCTCCAACCTAACCCTCCCCTGGCACAAGTTCAGGACACTTCCTCTCCTTCCATCACCTGAGCCTAGGGAGCAGAGCCCAACCCCCACCTGCCTGCAGCCTCCTCTCAGGCAGCTGCAGAGAGCAATGAGCTCTGCCCTCAGCCTCCTCTGCTCCACACTAACCCTCACAGCTCCCTCAGCTGCTCCTCCCCGGCTCTGTTCTCCACCAACTCACCAGTGCTGAGTATGGGGAGACAATCCCTGCCCCACTCCTGCTGGCCACACCACTGCTGGTCCAGGCCAGGCTGCTGGTGCCCTTCTTGGCCACCTGGGCATACCCTGGCTCATATTTAGCTGCTGTCAACCAGCACCCCCAGGTCTTTTCTCTGCTGGGCAGTTTCCAGCCACTCTGCCCCAAGCCTGGAGCATTCATGTGGTTGTTGTGACCCAAACACAGGAGCTGACACTTGGCCTTACTAAACCTCAGCTGACCTCATCCCACCGATGCAGTCTGTGCAGGTGTCTTTGCGGAGCCTTCCTGCCCTGGAGCAGATCAGCACTGCCTCCCAGCTTAGTGCCACCTGCAGCCCTCCAGCGGGAGCACTCAGTCCCTTGTCCAGGTCAGGGATAAAGATAATAAACACTGGCCCCAAAACTGAGCCGTGGGTGACACCCCCTGTGACCACTGCTGCTCTTTCTGAAGCCTCCAAGGGCATCCTCTGCAGGCACTCCCTTGGCCATGCTCCACTGGGACAAACTCTTACAAACCTGACAAGACAGCTTCAAGCCCAGACAGACAAGGGCTGCTCCTCAGGTGCTGTCTCCTGTTCCTCATGCCAAGTCACATGCTGGTCATGCCCTCAGGGAGTCTCCATGCCAGGTCTGCCCATATTCTCCACTTAACAGCAAGTCCCAAGGTACCAAGTGGCAGCACAGTGCCCAGTGGGGCTCAATTGATGCCATCTCACAGCAGGAGCCACACACAGCCATGACCAGGCCAAACCTGGAATTTGTTAGTGTTCAGTGTCTCTGCCCAGTGCCTGGCATGATGCAGACTGCACCTATTTGTTCCCAGCAGCTAGTGCAGCCTGTGCTGGCAGCCAGTGCAGCCTGCCTCCAGAGTCTGCTGCAACAGCCAGCTCCATTTCTACAGCTCACAGACTGGCATCTGGTTGTGCAGCTCCTGGGTCAAGGTTGCCATGCAATTGGCACCACATTACAGAAGAAGAAATCACACTGGAGAGGTTGGGACCTGCCCAGATGGAAGAATGGTAGAATGGGTTGGGTTGGAAGGGAGCTCAAAGCCCAGCCAGTTCCAACCCTCTGCCATAGGCAGGGACACCTCTCACTAGAACAGGACCTGAACCTAGTCCTGAACACCTCCAGGGAGGTTGTGGAGCACAGAAGCACCCAATGTGATCAAAGATCACATTGGGTGCTTCTGTGCTCCACAACCTCCCTGGGCAACCTGTGCCAGTGTCTCACCACCCTCAACCTGTGCCAGTGTCTCACCACCCTCACTGCAAACAACTTGTTCCTAACATCCACTTTCAATCTCCCCTCTGCCACTTCAAACCCATTCCTCCTCCTCCTCCTGGCATTCCCAGACCTTGTCAATAGTCCTTCCCCAGCCCTCCTGCAGCCCCCTGCAGATCCTGCAAGGCCACTCCAAGGACTACTCCAAGCCTTCTCTTCTCCAGGCTGCACAGCCCCAACTCTCTCAGCCTGTGCTCAGAGCAGAGCTGCTGCAGCCCTCTCAGCATCTTGGTAGCCTCTTCTGGCCTGGATCCAACATTTCCATGTCCTGCTTGTGCTGGAGGCTCCAGAGCTGCACCCAGGACTGCAGGTGGGGTCTGAGGAGAGCCAAGGGGCAGAAGGCTCTCCCTTGCCTTGCTGCCCACACTGCTCTCTCTGAAACCATTATTTTGTGCCACACTTTCACTGAACAGTTAAGGAACTGACTCCTCATCCTATCTCTACAAGCCCTTATCAAAAGGCTGCTACCAGCCTCCTGGCTCTGATTTGATCCCACACTTTGAGTCTGAGGCCAAGAGCATCTGACCAAAGCAGTAACGCACAGCAGGTGAGCAGCCCTCCACAGGTGAGGGAGGCTGACAAACTGCAGCTGCTGAGATGATTTGCTTGCACTACCCAATAGGAAACCTCACCTCTGCTTAGCCAGAGCAGTGCTCCGGTTCAGCTGTGCTTATCAGGAGCAGTGCTCCGGTTCAGCTGTGCTTATCAGGAGCAGTGCTCCGGTTCAGCTGTGCTCAGCAGCAGCAGCGCTCCGGTTCAGCTGTGCTCAGCGGGAGCAGCGCTCCGGTTCAGCCGTGCTCAGCAGCAGCAGTGCTCCGGTTCAGCCGTGCTCAGCGGGAGCAGCGCTCCGGTTCAGCTGTGCTCAGCAGCAGCAGTGCTCCGGTTCAGCCGTGCTCAGCGGGAGCAGCGCTCCGGTTCAGCTGTGCTCAGCAGCAGCAGTGCTCCGGTTCAGCTGTGCTCAGCGGGAGCAGCGCTCCGGTTCAGCCGTGCTCAGCGGGAGCAGCGCTCCGGTTCAGCCGTGCTCAGCGGGAGCAGCGCTCCGGTTCAGCCGTGCTCAGCGGGAGCAGCGCTCCGGTTCAGCCGTGCTCAGCGGGAGCAGCGCTCCGGTTCAGCCGTGCTCAGCAGCAGCAGCGCTCCGGTTCAGCCGTGCTCAGCAGCAGCAGCGCTCCGGTTCAGCCGTGCTCAGCAGCAGCAGCGCTCCGGTTCAGCCGTGCTCAGCTGCAGCAGCGCTCCGGTTCAGCCGTGCTCAGCAGCAGCAGCGCTCCGGTTCAGCTGTGCTCAGCGGGAGCAGTGCTCCGGTTCAGCTGTGCTCAGCAGCAGCAGTGCTCCGGTTCAGCTGTGCTCAGCAGCAGCAGTGCTCCGGTTCAGCTGTGCTTATCAGGAGCAGTGCTCCGGTTCAGCTGTGCTCAGCGGGAGCAGCGCTCTGGTCTAGCTGGAAAACAGCCTGGCAATGAGCAGGAGTGGCATGTACTGGCTGTACTGTACAATAACAGAGGTGTGAGCAAGTTCTCCCTCACCTGCTGCAGCTTGTCTCACACGGGTTGCAAGATGTACCATGGGCTGGTGCAGGGTGTGGCTTAGCACAGCTCCCACTTGCAAGAGCCTCTGCGATGAAAGTAGGAAAGGTTGTAATGAATGTGGGAGAACAAAGAGCAGGACCTGTGTACTGATTCTGCTGCAAAGTGATCATGTACTGCGTGCCACTTGGATGTGCAAGGAACGGAGCCAGGGTGTGCCCAGCTGGCCAAGAAGCCACCAGCATCCTGGCCTGGATCAGCAATGGTGTGGCCAGCAGGAGCAGGGCAGGGATTGTATCCCTGAACTCAGCACTGGTGGGGCTGCACCTTGAGTGATGGGTTCAGATCTCATTCCAAGGACATTGAGGGGCTGGAGCAGTTCCAGAGAAGGGCAACAAAGCTGGGGAAGGGTCTGGAGAACAGGGCTGGGGAACAGCAGCTGAGGGAGCTGGGGGGGGTTAGTGTGGAGCAGAGGAGGCTGAGGGCAGAGCTCATTGCTCTCTGCAGCTCCCTGAGAGGAGGCTGCAGGCAGGTGGGGGTTGGGCTCTTCTCCCTAGCATCAGGTGATAGAGGGGAAGTGTCCTGAAATCGTGCCAGGACATAATTATTTTGAAGATGAGAAAAGATTTCTTTGGTGCCAGAGTGGTGAGGGCCTGGCAGAGGCTGCCCAGGGAGGAGGTGGAGTGCCCATGGCTGGAGGTGTTGCAGAAAGCTGTGGCCATGGCACTTGGGGACAGGGTTTAGTGGCCATGGTGAGGTTGGGCTGATGGTTGGACTGGATGAGCTTGGAAGACTTTTCCATGTCAAACACTTGTATGCCTCTGACTCTTCCAACAGAGTGCCACCTAAACCTCACAAGGTCAGTAGCAGCAGGTGCTTGGCTTTGCAGTGGAAGCAGTAACTCCAGTTCCATTTCTGTGTTTGGCAAAGTGATGTAAACAGAGTGAAGCCTGCACCTGCTAAAGCAGTGTTCAGGGCCTTCCAGTGAAGACAAGAACAGAGCAAAGCAGGCCCCTATTGCACACAAGCTTCCTGGCAGACAGCCTGGCACCATTCAGGGTGTTCAGTGAAGAGAAGAGAGTGATTGGCATTGGAATGGGCTGCCCAGGGAGGGGGTGGAGTGGCCGTGGCAGGAGGTGTTGCAGCCAAGCCTGGCTGGGGCACTTAGTGCCATGGTCTGGTTGGTTGGGCAGGGCTGGGTGCTAGGTTGGGCTGGCTGAGCCTGGAGCTCTCTTCCAACCTGCTTGATTCTATGATCCTAAGGGACAACTGCAGCTCTTGCTTGGTGGGATGGAGGCATCAAGTGACACTCTGCGCTGGGGATCAACACTGGCATTTCTTCCAGGCACCAACATTTGGGTTTGTGTAGGCTGCTGAGAAGCAGAGTGAGCATTCCCTGATAGCCTTCCAATCAGGCAACCCCTAACAACTGTGCACAACCCTGAGTTTAAAAGGGAAACCTTGTGAGACATAACTTGACAACAGCCCTTCAACAAGAGCAGCCAGGAGTGGGCACAGCCTCTCCTGAGCCATCCGTACCACAGACCAGGCAATGAGCTCAGCAGAGCTGATCTGGATTAACCATTCAGGACTCTTTTTTGCCTGTCCAGAAGGGATCATTTAAGATGACACACTGAGTGGTGCCACTTCCCTATCAACGGCACTCCTGCAGCCACACAGAGTCACAGAATCTATCAGTTTGGAAAAGACCTCCGAGATCATCAAGTCCAACCTATCACCCAGCACCTTCCCATCAACTAAACCACTTCCTCCCTGCCATAGGAAAAGGAGCCATGGATGGAAGCTGCAGCACAGGAGGTTCCAGCTCAACACAAGGGGGAACTTCTTGCCTGGAAGGGTCCCAGAGCCCTGGCACAGGCTGCTCAGAGAGGCTGTGGAGTCTCCTTCTCTGGAGCCTTTCCAGGCCTGTCTGGATGTGTTCCTGTGTGCCCTGAGCTGGATTGTGTGGTCCTGCTCTGGCAGGGGGGTTGGACTGGATGATCTCTTTGGGTCCCTTCCAATCTCTGACATCTGTGAGCCTGTGATCCTGTGACCCTGTAACCTCTGGCACTAAGTGCCCCAGCCAGTCTCCTTTTAAACACCTCAGGCACAGCCACTCCACCACCTCCCTGGGCAGCCCATTCCAATGCCAATCACTCTCTCTGACAACAACTTCCTCCTAACATCCAGCCTAGACTTCTTCTGGCACAGCTTCAGGCTGTGTCCCCTTCTTCTATTGTTGGCTGCCTGGCAGCAGAGCTCAACCCCACCTGGCTACAGCCTCCCTACAGGCAGCTGCAGGCAGCAATGAGCTCTGCCCTGAGCCTCCTCTGCTGCAGGCTGCACACCCCCAGCTCCCTCAGCCTCTCCTCACAGGGCTCTGCTCCAGGCCCCTCCCCAGCCTTGCTGCCCTGCTCTCAACACCTTCCAGCACCTCAACATCTCTCTTGAACTGAGGAGCCCAGAACAGGACACAGCACTCCAGGTGTGTCCTGAGCAGTGCTGAGCACAGGGGCAGAAGGACTGCCCTGGCCCTGCTGCCCACACTGTTGCTGATACAGCGAAATCTCCAGCCAGTTCTGCATCCCTGAACTGCCATGGAGCACAACAGGGACTGAATGTCTTCCAGTGCCTAATGGGGCCTGCAAGAAAGCTGGGAAGGCACTTTTGGAAAGGGCTTGTTGTGATAGGATAAGGAATGGATTGAAACTGGGAGGGGGGAGACTAAGACTGGAGATGGAGAAGAAATTCTTTGCAGTGAGGGTGGTGAGACACTGGCACAGGTGGCCCAGGGAGGCTGAGGATGTCCCCTCCCTTGAGGTGTTCAAGGCCAGGTTGGGTGAGGCTTTAAGCAAGCTGGGCTAGCAGGAGGTGTCTCTGTCCATGGCAAAGGGTTGGCACTGGATGACCTTTGAGGTCAATCTTTAAGGTCCCTTCCAACCCAAACCATAAATACTCTGCTCTGCTCTGCTGGCTGCCACAGAGGTGGCACCAAAACAGACACATCTGAGTTCCTGCCTCTGTCCCTGTGTGAGATTGCAGAAGTGGCTATGAGCAGGGACAGGTTTAGTCCAATCAGTGTCTGATCATCACTCTGCACACCTATACCACTTCAGTTTGTGAGTGCAAAAGGGCAGCACTCCCTGAGGGACTGCACTGGAGTAACAGTGTGGATTTAGAGAGCCATCTAAATATAGACACATCCATCAGAGACTGAGGGAAACATCAAACCTCTACCTCTTCTCTCTGCTTCTCCTGCAGGTGGTGGACAAGTGTGATGAGATGGACTTCATCAGCCTGTGGTGGAAGTTGTCACTGCCATTGACTCCCTTTGGCTTCTTTTGCAGCATTACAAATGGCTTCTCTGTCTCCTGTGATTCTTAAGTCACTTGCCTGTGTAATCCATTCAGAAAGGAAACTCCATTTCTGTGCAGACAGCTCTGCTGCCCTTCACCTTTTTGCCAAGCACTGGGCCAAGGAGCAGGGCTGGGCACTAAATGAGTGCCAGAGGCTCTCCAGGAAGCCCTCTGCATTCCCAAAGGGAAGACAGAGGGAGTAAGGCAGAGAGGCTGATGGGGTGGGAGAGAAACTGAACCAGCTGGGATGGAGATGACAATAAAATGAAACAGACACCAGTGGGCACAAAAGTGACATTGAGCCCAACCCCTGATGGCAGTGATGTCACTGTCACCACTCTTGCTGTGTCAAAAGGCCCAGAGTGGACTCAGAAACAGACAGGAGCTGGGTTCTGGAACTGGATTCAGGATCTCATGGGGCAGGACTGAAAGCAGAACAGAGAGAGTCCTGCTCAGACAGCAGCCCCTGGAGAAGAGGCCTGAGCCTGGGCTCCCTCAGCTGTGTAAGGAGCAAGACCTCCATGGGCTGCAGTCCCTTGGTGGTCACTTCAGGGTCACCTCTCCTGCCTGCTCCTCCCTGCAGGAGCCACCTCTGACTTCTTGCAGCCCAAGGTGGCACACAAGCTGTGGCAGTGCCCTTGCCCTGCAGCCCAACCCTTGGTGCTAGCTCTGCCCTTCAGGTTCTCACTGCTGGCAGCAGCCCCTGGCTGTGCAAACCTGCCCTGAGCTGCAGGAGGTGCTGGCCCTGGGCAGAGACTGAGCTGGGAAGGGACAGCAGCCAGCAGAAGCAGCTCTGGTCCAACCAGCAGACACTGATACTGGGTTCTTGTATGTCTTTGACTTGTACCTGTGCCCACAGCACCCTTGCAGCAGTGCCCAC
Source organism: Pogoniulus pusillus (assembly GCF_015220805.1). NCBI lineage: Eukaryota > Metazoa > Chordata > Aves > Piciformes > Lybiidae > Pogoniulus > Pogoniulus pusillus. The sequence continues at coordinate 2,008,725 of NC_087297.1, read as the reverse complement.
AGCACCCTGTGCTCAGGTGGAGTGCCCAGGATATGTGGCAACTCAGGCCCCTGCTTTCAGGTGAGTGCTGAGTGCTGAACAGGTTATTCATGACATGAAAATTAAACCAGGATGAATTTAACTTTGTTTAGCACTTGCCAAGTGCCAAGTCCTGCACCTGGGATGGGACAATCCCATGGAAAAGTGCAGGTTGGGCAGCAGGTAAATGGAAAGCAGTTTGGCAGGAAAGAAGAGAGTGGCTGGGCTGAGGAAGGTGCTGAACATGAGTCAGCAGGCTGGACCTGCAAGGCAGTAGCCAATAGGTCAAGGGTTGGTGTTGCTCCACTCTCTCTGGGACACATCTGTGCCCAGGTTTGGGCTGCCCAGGACAAAATGCCAGCCACTGACATGCAGTGCAAGTGCAATTTGCTGCCACCACGGTGGCTGGAGCTGGTGGAGCACATGAACTGTGTTTGCAACCACAGAGTCTAAATCAAGTCACTAAGTCTGGTGCTAAAACACATCCCTCAGCACCACATCCAGGCATCTTTACACACCTCCAGGGATGGGCAGCCTACCCCAGTGCTTGAGATCCCTTTCAGGGAAGAAGTTTCTTCCAGTGTCCAACCTAAACCTCCTCTGGTGCAACGTGAGGCCATTACCTCCTGTCCCAGCACCTGGGAGCAGAGCCCAACCCCCACCTCATTGCCACCTCCTTTTGGGGAGCTGCAGAGAGCAATGAGGTCTCCCTTCAGCCTCCTCTGCTCCACACCAAACACTCCTAGCTCTGTTCTCCAGACCACAACAAACACCTCCCCAGCCCTGTTCTCCAGACCCTTCCTCAGCTTGGTTGCCCTTCTCTGGACTTGCTCCAGCCCTTCAGTGTCCTTCTTGAAGTGAGTGACTGTGGTGGTTTGGCTGTTAACACCCCCTCCCCCCCCACTTTAGAAAAGAACCCCAGCTGACTCAGCAGGCTCTGGGAATATAAATGAAGCTATTTATTCACAGCAGCACAAGATACAAGCAGCTGTTTACAATATCACAGTATCATCAGGGTTGGAAGAGACCTCACAGATCATCAAGTCCAACCCTTTACCACAGAGCTCAAGGCCAGACCATGGCACCAAGAAATATACAAGGTAAAAGTAATACAGAAGCACAACTCCCCCCCCAGAAACCTGAGTCCCCAGGAGAGGCTCTCAACCACCCCTGCACCTTCCCTCTGCCCCTCTCAACCTTACCCCAAATCCTAGGAAGAAAAAGAGGTTCAGCCAAGAGGTTAAGGAGCAAGGTTAGTGGCAGTGAGGTTAGGGAGATGCAGCTCAGTCTGAAGCCAGAAGCAGAGAGTGAAAACAAAATGGAGCAAGTGTTATCTAATGTTTACTTTCTTGTTCCCACACCTCTCAGTGAGACTGTGAGGGAAGGAGACATCACCATTGTTTTCCTTTCACAGCCTATCATCTACTTTCTCTCACCAAAACATTCTATCCTGCTTCAAACTAGCACAGTGACTCAGACTGAGCCCAGCACTCAAGCTGTGGCCTCACCAGTGCCAGTCCAGGGGCACAATCCCTGCCCTGTTCCTATTGGCCGCACCATTGCTGATCCAGGCCAAGATGCTGATGCCCTTCTTGGCCACCTGGGCACAAACTAAATTGTGGTCACCGAATCACAGAATCCATCAGGTTGGAAAAGACCTTCAAGATCATCAAGTCCAACCCATTACCCAACATTATCTATTCAACCAAATCATGGCACACAGTGCCACATCCAGTCCCTTTTCCTCCTCTTCTGCTGACAGCCACTCTGCCCCAGTCCTGGAGCATTGGTCACACCCGAGTTGGTGTGACTTAAATGCAGGACCCAACATGTGGCCTCATATAATTGGCCCCATGCCTCCAATCCAGCCTGTGCAGGTCCCTTTGTAGTCTTCCTACCTCCATATAATCCTAGAATCAGGCAAGTTGGAAGAGACCTCCAGGCTCATCCAGTCCAACCTAGCACCCAGCCCTGCCCAATCAACCAGACCATGGCATTAAGTGCCCCAGCCAGGCTTGGCTTCAACACCTCCAGGCACAGCCACTCCACCACCTCCCTGGGCAGCCCATTCCAGTGCCAAACACTCTCTCTGCCAACAACTTCCTCCTAACATCCAGCCTGAACCTGCCCTGCCACAGCTTGAGGCTGTGTCCCCTTCTTCTGTTGCTGCTTGCCTTCAAGCAGATCTCCACTCCCCTCAAGTCCATGTCATCAGATAGGGCTGGGTGCTAGGTTGGACTGGATGGTCTTGGAGGTCTCTTCCAACCTGGTTGATTCTATGATTCTATGATCTGCAGACTGTTGAGGGTGCATCAATCCCTTCATCCAGATAGATCATAAAGACACTTAAGAGATTGATGGGCCTGAGGCAGAAAGCTGACCCTGGGCACATCTTGCTGTTCTCCACAGCTACCAAATGAACACAGAGGGTTTGGAGAAAAGGGAGTCACTCTCTGTCTCAGGCAGGCACAAGGACATGAAAGGCAACAGATTCAATCTAGCCTGGAGAAGAGGAGGCTGAGGGCAGAGCTCATTGCTGTCTGCAGCTCCCTGCAGGGAGGTTGTAGCCAGGTGGGGTTGGGCTCTGCTGCCAGGCAAGTAGCACAGAAGAAGAGGACACAGCCTGAAGCTGTGCCAGGGCAGCTCTAGGCTGGCTGTGAGGAGGAAGTTGTTGTCAGAGAGAGTGATTGGCATTGGAATGGGCTGCCCAGGGAGGTGGTGGAGTGGCTGTGCCTGGAGGTGTTGCAGCCAAGCCTGGCTGGGGCACTTAGTGCCATGGTCTGGTTGGTTGGGCAGGGCTGGGTGCTAGGTTGGGCTGGCTGAGCTTGGAGCTCTCTTCCAGCCTGCTTGGTTCTATGATTCTATGAATCTGGAACATGGGAAAACATTGTTAGATAGAGGAAAAGAGCATTTGAAGTGTGGTCAGAGTGGAACAGTTTGTCCAAGCTGGCTGTGAAATCCATCCCTGAAGCTATTCTAAGCACACCCAGAGAGCTCCCTGAGCCCACCTGATCTAACTGGATTCTGCTCGCTGAAGAAAGTTGGACCACCTGCCCTTCTGGAGGTGCCTGGCCACCACGCCAGGACAGGAGGCTACGGCAGCAAGAGCAGCCCTCCTGTCTGTCAGCAGATGGCAACGCCAGCTCAAGGAGGCGGCTAAGGTGAGCTGCTGCCCTGCCAAGGCACTAAAGCAGTGCGGGGAGCACGGAGCGGCCGCGGCGGAACGCGTCCCACCCTGCTCTCAGTCCGCCTCCTCCCAGCCTGGTCCCACACGGACTGATCCCAAACAAGCAAGCAGATCCCAGCCGGAGGCACAGAGCACAACCTGTGCTCCCCAGACTGCCGATTGCAACACGGCTCAGGCCACCTGGTGCCAGGCTGGCGCCAGCAGCCAGCACACCTCCGCTGGCCCCGACCCACAGGGAGGGCTGGAAGGGACATCTGGAGATGCCCAGCTCAGCCCCTCTGCTAAAGCAGGGCCACAACCTCCAGGTGGGTTTGGAATCTCTCCGGGGAAGGAGGCTCCACCACCTCTCTGGGCAGCCTGCCCGAGGGCTCCAGCACCCTCACACCAAGTTTCTCCTCCTGCTGAGGTGGAACCTGGGCTCCAGGCTGTGCCTCTTGTCACTGGGCACCACTGACAATGTTCCAGCCCCATCCTCTTGCCCTGCACCCTCTGCCTCTTGCTGATCGGTCCCAGAGTGCCAGGTGGGAAGGGACTCCAAGGGCCATGTGTGCTAAGTTCTTTAGCTCACAGCAGAGCTGAGCTGGGCCAGCTCCCTGCCGGGCTGAGCCTTCACACCGCCCCGTGCAGGGCACTCCACTGCTTCCCTGGGGAGATGATTCCAGCCTGGGACTCAGGGGCACTCCAGTGGGAAACATCCCAGCAGTAGCTTGAAGCTATGAAGTGCAAGCTCAGATCCCCTCCCGGGCTGCTTCCCCAGGGCCCCGGGAGAGCCCTTTCTGCCCCCCGGCAGTGCCGAGGGTAAGGTTTGCTGCGGCCGCACGGCACCGGCACCCGGGACCGCGAGAGCAAAGCTTGGGAACCGCCAGGAACGTGGCAGCTTTGAAGGGAAAACGAAGGCGCTTTGGTCCAAGCCGGGATTTGGAAAGCGACTTTGACGCTTATGAGCTGCCAGCTTGTCGCTGCCGCGGCCACACACACGCCGCTGCCGGGCGGCTGCCGCGCAGGCGGGACCCTGCGCTCGCCTGCGGCACAGCTTCGCTCTGACACCGGCACACACCGGCCCGGCCCGGCCCTGCCCTGCCGCCGCCGCTGCTACCCTCCGCTCGCCGCCCGCCGCCGCCCCAGTGCCGCGGCCCCGCCTCGCCGCGGAGGGGGCGGTGCCGGGGGCGGTGCCCGGGGCGGTGCCAGGGGCGGGCCGGCGGCGGCGGTTGGCGGCGCACGGGTGCGGCTCCCGCCCGCCGCTGCTCGAAGGGGCCGGCGGCGGGGCTGGCAGCGGCGTCCGGAGTGGCGGAGCGGCTCTTCCGGACCTGCGCGGCCGCAGCGGCTTGGCCGCCTCTGCTCTGCTTCTCCTCCTGCTGCTGCTGCCCCTTCGCCGCCTCTCGGTGCTGCGGCCGGGTGCTCTCCGCGCCCCTGCCCGTGCCGCCATGGGGAGCCTGCAAGGCAGCCCCGGGCAGGGCGGCCTCGGCCTGCTCGTCCTCCTCTTCTTTCTGCTTCTGTCGCCGGTGCGGGTGAGTCCCTCCCGGCGAGCGCTGCGGGGTGGCTGTGTCTGCGCTGGGCGCACCGAGCCCCCGGCACTGTCGGGACGGGAGGGAGCGATGGGAGGCCGCCGTGGGGAGCTGGGTCCCGCAGGTGCTGCCGCAGGGCTTGGGGCAGCTGGGGGGGGGCTCCCTGCGCTGTCCGGGGCCGGTGGTCTCCCTGGGGTGGGTCTGGCTGTAAGGGAGGCGGCTGGCGGGACCGGGGGGAGCTGGCTTAGGCCGCTGAGGTCGGGGCAGCGCGGAGCCGCAGCGGAGCCCCGCGGTGTCCTCCCCTTGGCCCCGGCGGGGCTCCCCTGCGCTGTGTCCGCGCTCCCGGGGCGAGGCGCCGGGCGGGACAGGCGGGGCTGGCGGGAGGCAGACGTGCGGGACTGCCGCTGGGGCACAGCGAGCTCGGCCCCGGGCGCGGCGGCGGTGCCGGGGTCAGCTGGCTGCAGCTTCGCCCGGTCCCAGTCCCGTGCTGTGCCCGGTTATGCAATGCCCCTCGCATGGGAGCCGCCGGCAGTCACATGCCCGGCCGCAGGCTTGTGTGTCCCTGTTGCCTCTGCCGGGCGACAGCTGCCTGAAGTAGCAGCTTGTGTATGTGTGTAGTGAGCTCCGCCGCTCGCCGGTGCCCCCCTCTGAAGACTCCCGGTGTCTTGTGAGGGCTAGGATAAGTTGGAATTTCTGATCCTTTAGGGGGGAAAAACGAAACAGCCCCCGGGCTTTGCTCCTCTGTATTGCTTGTGCCACCGTCCATGATCCTAGTCACAGAATGGTCAGCCTTGGAAGGGGCCTCTGAAGATCGAGTCTAACCACTTGCCAGATCACCCAGGGCAGGTCATACAGCAACACATCCAGATGGGTCTTCCAAGTCTCCAAAGAAGACTCCACAGCCTCTTTGGTGCGAGGGTGCTGGAGCCTTGGCGTAGGCTGCTCGGAGAAGTTTCTCCTCCTGTTCAGGTGGAACCTCCTGGGTTGCAGTTTGTGTCCATTGCTCCCTGTCCTGCCGCTGAGAAGAGCTTGGTCCCTTCTTGACAGCCACCCTTCCAAGATTTGTAACGTTAGTAAGATCTCTCAGTCCCCTCTCCTCCAGACTGAACAGCCCCAGTCTCTCCACCTTAAGGTAGGACTGAAATGCTACACATTCCTCTAGAGAAGCAAGAAGTGTTTTGTAAGCCTTAATCCTGGGTTCTTTGCCTCTCTAACCAACTCAGGAAGGTGCTTCGTAGGTCAAGTTTGATGCTGAGCCCTATTTAAACTCAGGTTTGTCATCTTGTGCATGTGTGCTGTGGTTCTCCTTGTGTCCTCTTCAAACAACATTTAAAGGGCTTGAAGAGATCTAGAAATTCACTCTCCTGTTGCCACATGTGATGCTGATGGTGTAGCAGTGACTCACAGTTTCCAGGTGGGTAGGTAATGGATGTCACACCTTACCAACACCCCTTTGTGTAATGTTTATAGAGGCAGACACTCTCCTGTAGCAGTGAGGTATGTCTCAGGCTGGCAAGGAGGTGACAGGAGGATGCTGAGCTAAAGGAGCTTCAAACAAGGTGCCTTAAGATTCAGGAGGCCTCCTAGAGGATGTGGCTTTGTGGTCCAGAAATGGTCAAGGTTGAAATGATTACTTTCAGTGTGCAGGTTTCAGGTTTGTAATGTAAACAGGCACAATGTGGTTGTTTTGGCCATTAAGCCCAGTTCACAGCCTAGCACTGCCCAAAGTGAGCCCTGGTGTGTCTGGAGGAGAAGCTGGCCCTGCAGGTAGCCTGAGCCTGTGTAGTGTTGGATGTGTGTGGAAGAGCAGTGCTGTGCTGGCAGTGGGGTGCTTTGATGGCTGTGATGTGTATAACCCAAAGTGCTGTATGCTGTGTTTCATCTGTTGAAACAAATCAGTGGCCTGGAGTGGCATTTCAGAGCAAAATCCTTCCACCATGTAGCACTTTCACCTTGAGCTTGAAGAGCTCATCCCATTGAAGATGTGTTGCACTCTGCTGTGTGGTACAAGACTTGCACCAGTTAAGTAGTGATAGTTAACTACCCATTAACACCACCTAGGAGCTGCAAGGAAAGTCTTGGCTCCTTTAGCCCCATTTCTGGATGTGGCCTGACAGGAGGATGAAGTCTTTAACTTTCTATTCTTATGAACATCCTAATCTATTAGATGGCATCTTGTGTGCTTAAGAGCCACAGGCTGTCAAATTAGTGGCTAAGCAAGGCTGCACACAGCTTTCCTGTCAGCTGGGATCCCAAGCTGTAGGATGTGTCTGGGTTTCTGAATCCTATGGGAAGATGCTGATGGGCAGGGGCTGCTCAGCCTCGCCCTTGCCAAGCTGCTTGCAGTGTGGTGTTACCTGCCCTTGGGCACCAGGTTCTGGAATGCTTGTGGAGCAGCTTGCTTGGCAGGGATGGCAGCATAGCTTCAGAAGAAGATGGTAACCACTGAAGCTGCTTCCTGGAAAATCAGGAGTGACTTGTTCATAGTGTTTCTGGGAAGTGAGGGAGCTGTGTCAGGACGAGAGAGCTGGCTGAAGGGGGTGGTTGGTAGGGCTGAGCAGCTCTCTGCTAGGTGGTAGGCAAAGCAGCCTGTGCCGTGTCCTTACTGCTCCCTGGCAGCTGAGCAGAAGGCTCAGGGTGCAGACAGGTTTGGCTGCAGACAGCTGCCAGCTGGGGCCCTGTCCTTTCTGGCACATCATGCAGTGAGTGGCTGTTTTCCCAGCAGAGCCTTGCCAGCTAGCACCAGCCAGCACCCCCAGGCACCAAACCACTGCCATTATTGCAAGCTTTGCTTTCCTACTGGAGTTTGGCTTTCCTGTGATGTGTGAGCTGTGCTGGGATAGCCCAGAACTGGAGCTTGCTTTGCCCCACCCAGAGCAGATGATGCTTTTTCTGTCTGAAAAGTAAGGGACTGTTGCTTATGAGCAGAGGGACCACAGGAGCTTGGCAGCTTGTCTCTGAATTGGCTGTTTCCAAAGGAGGCACAGTAAGAGTAGTAATTAAAGCTGTGATGCTCCCTGCAGTGCATGGACCTCCTTCCTTTGCAGGGAGGGCTGTGGGGTGATGTGCAGACCTGCAGACTTGGCCTGGGCAGCTGTCTCTCTGAACCAGTCCTGCCACATCACAGAATGTCAGGGGCTGGAAGGGACCTCTCCAACCCCCCTGCTAGAACAGGATCACCCAGAGCAGATCACACAGAAACACATCCAGGCAGGTTTGGAATATCTCCAGAGAGGGAGACTCCACACCCACCCTGGGCAGCCTGTGCCAGGGCTCTGTCACCCTCACAGGGAAAAAATTCCTCCTGATGTTCCCATGGCACTTCCTCTGCCTCAGCTTCCACCACTGCCTCTTGTGCTGTGAGTGGGCATCACCCAGCAGAGCCTGGCTCCAGCCTCCTGCCACTCACCTCTACATCATTATAAACATCAATGAGGTACTCCTTCAGCCTGCAGACCCCCAGCTCCCTCAGTCTCTCCTTGTATTTGTTAAGGGTAAGGTGGAGTTGTCTTTCCCTAGAACTCCATTTCTCAGCCCCCTGGGCAGCATCAGCTCTGAAGTGCAGCCTGGAGTGCACATGCAGGCAGTGGAAGGGAAGAGTGTGCTTCTTCCTGCAGTCCTGCCTTCTTGCCCTGCCAGATCCCAGATGTCCCATCCTAGATGTAGGAAGGGGAAGTGGCTGTGTCTGATGCCATTGCCTTTTCCATGCATTAGTAATCTTCATCTGGAGAGCCAAACAATGTCCACTTGTCATCTGGTATTTGCAAGGCTACAAATAGTAGCTGTTTCTGTGCACACTGTCAGCATTGTTTGCTTCACAGCTACATATTCATTGTCGGTGCTGGCTGATGCTGCTGGGAGCGCTGAGCAGCGTTGGTTTGCTGTGATGTGCTGCTGGGGAGAGGCAGCAGAGCTGTGAGCCAGCAAACTGCTTGCATTGCAAATGGTGGTGCCTGGGAACCAGAGAGCTGCAAGAGACCCTTTGCAGAATGGTAGTGAAATCTCAGAATCAAGCAGGTTAGAGACCTCCAAGCTCAGCCAGCCCAACCTAGCGCCCAACCAACCAGACCATGGCACTAAGTGCCCCAGCCAGGCTTGGCTTCAACACCTCCTGCCACAGCCACTCCACCACCTCCCTGGGCAGCCCATTCCAATGCCAATCACTCTCTCCGACAACTTCCTCCTAACATCCAGCCTAGACTTCTTCTGGCACAGCTTCAGGCTGTGTCCCCTTCTGTTGCTGGCTGCCTGGCAGCAGAGCCCAACCCCACCTGGCTACAGCCTCCCTGCAGGCAGCAATGAGCTCTGCCCTGAGCCTCCTCTGCTGCAGGCTGCACCCCCCCAGCTCCCTCAGCCTCTCCTCACAGGGCTGTGCTCTAGGCCCCTCCCCAGCCTTGCTGCCCTTCTCTGACACCTTCCAGCACCTCAACATCTCTCTGCAATGGAGGAGCCCAGAACTGGACACAGCACTCCAGGGGTGGCCTGGGCAGTGCTGAGCACAGGGGCACAAGAACCTCCCTTGTCCTGCTGCCCACACTGCTCCTGAGCCAGCCCAGGATGCCATTGGCTCTGCTGCCCACCTGGGCACTGCTGCCTCCTGTCCCTCACTTGTTCCTTATTAGGGCTCCTGGAGCTCTGAGCTGAGATTCATTCTCCAAACTCCAGGGGTGATCTGAAGGCTGGTTGTAGGTACTGCCCCTTGGTTTCTAAAGCATGGTGGGGGCAGGAGGGAACAGCCTTCCTCAAGGGTGATGTTGCTGTTGCTTTGTAAAGTCCTATCTTAAAATACGGAGCTCTTAGATGTGGTTTTGGCTTTAAAACCAACCAAAAGCCAACCCCACATGGTCTGGAGTACATTGGCTTGTTCAGAGGACAGTTGGGTTCAGCACAGCAGCTCTGTTGGGTGGGGCTGGGAGGGCTTTCACCTGTCTGAGAATGGAGATTGCTCATGCAGATCTTAGGTGACTGCAGTCTGACTCTGCCAGCAGTGGCTTTGTTCACTGGCTTGTTTACAGCCCTCACTCATCCCTATCTCTTCCTCCCAGGGCAGGAGCCTTCTTCTGAAAGAATAGAAAGAGCAAAGTACTCATCATGCTCTAACTTAGTCTGGCTTTTACTGCAGGGAGGTTTTTGGGAAGAGCCTGCAACTGGAGCTTATCAGTGGTAAAGGAGCAGTTACTCAGTTACTGGTGGTAGCCCTGAGTGCTGTCTGCAGCTGAGGGCAGCAGCAGCCCTCCCATAGCTCCTGGCTGACTCAGTGAGCAGCATGCTGGTGGCTGCTTAATGGCTGAGAGCTGTGCTGATGTCTTTAACCTGCTGACTTCAGCTAACTCGGTGGCTTTAGGCTTGTTGACTTTGGTTCAGCCACTGTAAATGAAGGCTCACTGAAGCTCACCAGTTCAGGGCACATGTGCAGGCTTCTGCTAGGTCATGGCATAAACACCCAATCTCAGGCTGCCTCTAAAGGTGCATGCTTGGTGCTGCTGAAGGCTTGCAGCTCTGGAGTTCAAGGTAGCTGCTCTGCTGTTCTAAACAGGGTCACAGTGTAAGCAATACACTCTGCCCATCGCCTGGACAGATGGGCAGAGTCCAGCCAGACAGAGAGGGATCTGGGGGTGCTGATTGATACCCACCTGAACATGATCCAGCAGTGTGCCCAGGTGGCCAAGAGAGCCAGTGGCATCCTGGCCTGCATCAGCAATGGTGTGGCCAGCAGGAGCAGGGAGGTCATTCTGCCCCTGTACTCTGCACTGGTTAGACCACACCTTGAGTGCTGTGTTCAGTTCTGGGCCCCCCAGTTTAGGAGGGACATTGAGATGCTTGAGCGTGTCCAGAGAAGGGCAACGAGGCTGGGGAGAGGCCTTGAGCACAGCCCTAGGAGGAGAGGCTGAGGGAGCTGGGATTGGTTAGCCTGGAGAAGAGGAGGCTCAGGGCAGACCTCATTGCTGTCTACAACTACCTGAGGGGAGGTTGTGGCCAGGAGGAGGTTGCTCTCTTCTCTCAGGTGGCCAGCACCAGAAGGAGAGGACACAGCCTCAGGCTGTGCCAGGGGAGATTTAGGCTGGAGGTGAGGAGAAAGTTCTTCCCTGAGAGAGTCATTGGACACTGGAATGGGCTGCCCGGGGAGGTGGTGGAGTCGCCGTCCCTGGAGCTGTTCAAGGCAGGACTGGACGTGGCACTTGGTGCCATGGTCTGGCCTTGAGCTCTGTGCTAAAGGGTTGGACTTGATGATCTGTGAGGTCTCTTCCAACCCTGATGATACTGTGACATTGTGTAATAAAGAGGGGTGATGGAGCTGGTTTGGAGAGCAGGGCTTGTGGGGGGAGCCTGAGCCAGCTGGGGTTGTTCAGCCTGAAGAGGAGGCTGAGGGAAGACCTCTACAGCTCCCTGAAAGGAGCTTGCAGTGATGCCAGTGTTGGCCTCTTCTCTAAAGTAGTGACAGGACAAGGGGCAATATGCTGAAGTTGCAGAGGGGAGGTTTAGGTTGGAGATGATGGCCTGCAGGAGGGCTGGGGAGGGACAGGCTCTTGTAATGCCAGCATGAGGAGTAATGGGGAGATCCAAACTAGATGTTGGGGCTCTTTGCAGGGAGGGAGGTGAGACACTGGCACAGGTTGAGGGTGGTGAGACCCTGGCACAGGTTGCCCGACCCCTAACTTCCTCTGAGCCTGTGAGTTATCAGTCTGACTCCTTGCAGAGAAACTCTACTCCTGCCAGGCTGGAAAAGTGTGGTGAAATTGGTCACACTTCTCATATAGCAGAGCCAGACTGAAAGTGGACAGACTGAAAGAGTTGGGGCTGAGGAGGCTCCCAGGTGACCTTCTTGTGGCCTTCCAGCATCTGAAAGGGGATAGAAAAAAGCTGGGGAGGGACAGAACTGGGGGGAGTGGAGTGAAGCTGGAGATGAGTAGGTTCAGACTGGACATGAGGAAGAAGTTCTTCAGCATGAGAGTGGTGAGAGGCTGGAATGGGTTGCCCAGGGAGGGGGTTGAGACCCCATCTCTGGAGGTGTTTCAGGCCAGGCTGGCTGAGGCTGTGAGCAGCCTGATCTAGTGTGAGGTGTCCCTGGGCATGGCAGGGGGGTTGGAACTGGCTGCTTCTTGTGCTCCCTTCCAGCCCTGACTGATTCTATGGTTCTGGGGTTCAAATACCTCCAGAGAGGGAGACTCCACAACCCCCCTGGGCAGCCTGTTCCAGGGCTCTGTCACCCTCCCAGGGAAAAAATTCCTCCTGATGTTCCCATTGCACTTCCTCTGTCTCAGCTTCCACCATTGCCTCTTGTACTGCCATTGGGCATCACCCAGCAGAGCCTGGCTCCAGCCTCCTGCCACTCACCCTGCACATCTTTATAGCCATGAATGAGGGCAGCCCTCAAGCTCCTCCTCTCCAAGCTGCAGAACCCCAGCTCCATCAGGGTCTCCTTGTAAGAGATGTTCCATTCCCTTCATCTTTGTGGCTCTGTGCTGGACTCTCTCATGCATTTCTATGTCCACAAACATGTTTGTATTGCTCCTTTAGACCCCAAGCTATGGGAAGTGAACTTTGCTCTGTGCTGGTGTCAGACATTCAGTCTTTAAGTGCACTCTTAGAAGGTGCTTCCCAATTTGGATGTAAGAATCTGCTGCTGCTGCTTAGCAGTTGGCTGAAGGTTGAGCTGGAGCAGAGAAATCCAAGAGTGACCTGGGGAGTGGTGCTTAGCTGACTTCAGGACCTGGTGCATAGTGAGTAACTGCCATAGAATCATAGACTGGGTTGGGTCTCATCCAGCCTGGTCTTGAGCACCTCCAGGGAGGTTGTGGAGCACAGAAGCACCCAATGTGATCAAAGATCACATTGGGTGCTTCTGTGCTCCACAACCTCCCTGGGCAACCTGTGCCAGTGTCTCACCACCCTCAACCTGTGCCAGGGTCTCACCACCCTCACTGCACAGAATTTCATCCTCATCTCCAGTCTCAATCTGCCCTCTCCCAACTCCAAACCATTGCCCTTTATCCCATTTCAAGGCCTGGTCATGCATCAACTCTTCACCTAAGCACACAAGAGAGATGAGGACCTGCCTTACACTTCCCAGCTGAATAAGGATTTTAGAACCATGGTTCTGAACTTCCACATCAACCAAACCCACAGTGGAAAACAACAACATAGCATTGTAGAATCACTGAGGTTGGAAAAGACCTCAGAGGTCAAGTCCAACCTTCTACCCAACACCATGATCCAAAGTACCACATCCAGGCAATTTCTAACCCCTCCAAGGATGAGGGTTAGGATGATGCTGTTTGCTTGGAAAGCCAAAGATCATCCAGTCCAACCAGCAACCCAACACCACCATGGTCACTAAACCCTGGCCCCAAGTGCCATGGCCACAGCTTTCTGCAACACCTCTCCAGCCATGGGCACTCCACCACCTCCCTGGGCAGCCTCTGCCAATCCCTGACCACTCCTGCACTAAAGACATTTTTGGTTTAGGTTGGAAGTGACCTCAAAGCTCAGCCAGTTGAAGCCCCTGCCATCAGCAGGGACACCTCTCACTAGAACAGGTCACTCAAGGTCTCATCCAGCCTGGCCTTGAACACTTCCAGGGAGGTTGTGGAGCACAGAAGCACCCAATGTGATCTTTGATCACATTGGGTGCTTCTGTGCTCCACAACCTCCCTGGGCAGCCTGTGCCAGTGTCTCACCACCCTCAACCTGTGCCAGGGTCTCACCACCTTCACTGCACAGAATTTCATCCTCATCTCCAGTCTCAATCTGCCCTCTCCCAGCTCCAAACCATTGCCCTTCATCCCATTGCTCCCAACCATCATCAGAAGTGCACTGGGCCATGTTGCCTGGGTTGAGATGAAGGGGAAAAAAGGGGTACATTTGGGGCTTGTTTTTACAATCAGGGGCAACAACCAACACTTGCTGCTGCTTTTTGAAGCCCTGTCAGTGGCATTCAGCACAGAAATGGCTGTTGTGGAGGCATTCTAAATCTGGGTGGCTGTTGGGCACTATGAATGCAGCCTTTCAGGAGCCTCTCTGGTCTGTAAACAATCTAATTCATGGTCAAGCACGGAGCAGAGCAGTTTGTCTTTGCAGGGTAAGCATATGGTGTTTCTCCAAATGCTGGGTCAAGGTTGTTCAGGAGATAAAAACGGGTCCCTTATCTCTCCAACTGTACCATGCAAAGCCCAGATCAGAGCTGGCAGGGCTGGAAGGCAGTGTTTGTGCACTCTGCTTGCAGGCCAGCTGCAGAGGGGAAAAACCTTGGAGCTGTCTTCAAGCTTTTGCTGTAGATAACTTCTTGGAGTGGTTGAGTTGGCAAGAGAAATGTTTTGGTGGAGTGGTTCAGCTGGCTCAGTGTCACTGAACAAAAATACAGGGCTTGCAAGGTGCCACTGGGCTTCTTCAGCCCCCTTCCTACACACACAGAGTGAAGAGCTGATTGCTGAGTTGGTCAATAGTGCCTTAAGTCAAAATGTCTTTTAAATGAGACTTGAAGGTGCTTTTTTGTTCTTGGCACCCTAAGTTCATTTACATGTTGCAGAGTTAGGCTTGAAAGTGATGGTGGGCAGCAGCCTTTGAGGTTGTGACAGTCCCTGGGTTCCTCTGGCAGCTGCAAAGCTGTGAGGTTCTGTTTCAGAATCCTCTTTGTGCTGCTGCTTTCTCCATCTGTCATTGATTTGGTAAGGAGGATTAAAAGGTGGCAGGAGGAACTGGAATAGTGCATGGGAGCAGTGCCCTGCTGTGCCTGCACACTGGCTGGGGTGCTGTGAGGTGAGAGTTTAACTGTCCCTGACAGAATCACAGACTGGGCTGGGTTTGAAAGGCTCTTAAAGAGCATCTTGCTCCTGCCCCCCTGCCGTGGGCAGGGACAACTCCCACCAGCCCAGGCTGCTCAAGACCTCATCCAGCCTGGCCTTGAACACTTCCAGGGAGGAGGCATCCACAGTCTCCCTCGGCAACCTGTGCCAGTGTCTCACCACCCTCACTGCAAAGAACTTCTTCCTCAACTACAGTCTCCATCTCCCCTCTCCCAGCTCAAAACCATTGTCCCTTGTCCTGTCACTCCAAATCCTTGTCAGAAGTCCCTCCCCAGCTCTCTTGCAGCTCACTTAGGGTACCGAAAGACTGCTCCAAAGTCTCCCTGTAGCCTTCTTCAGGCTCTCAGCCTGGAGAACAGCCCCAACTCTCCCAGCCTGTCCCCACAGCAGAGCTTCTCCAGCCCTCTGAGCATCTTGGTGGCCTTCTCTGGACCCTCTCCAGCAGCTCCAGGTCCTTCTTGTGCTGTGTGCCCCAGAGCTGGAGGCAGTGCTGCAGTTGAGGTCAGAGCAGAGGGGCGGAATCCCCTCCCTGTGCTGCTGCTCTCCCTGCTCTGGCTGCAGCCAGCACACAGCTGGCTCTGGGCTGCCAGTGACCAGTGCTGGCTGCTGAGCACTTTGGCACCAACTGACACCCCCAAGGCCTTCTGCTCCAGGCTGCTCTTGAGCCAATCCTTTATTCGTTGTCTTGCATGACCAAATTTTCTACATCACCTTACATTTGGAGATGCTTTTCAAGTATTAATTTAGTTTTCTTTCTCAATTCACTCTTATGCTTTGTGTTAACTACAGACAGTGTCCTTCCTCCTCCTGGGCTGTATGTGGAAGGGGGGAGCTGAGCTGCAGAGCAATGGGGAGGTCTCAGACCCACGTGCTGCTGCTAAGAGGTGCTTTGTGTAGCACCTGCTGGTGTTTGCAGCAGCAGCAAGCTGTCCAGCCTGGACTGTGAATGACTCTTTTTGGATTGAGAGCTGATAAAGTGCAGAGCAGCTGGGATGTCTCAGTTAGTCCTTGCAATTAACTGGTTGTTTCCTCTTGATTAGGTGTTTTCACAGGTGTGTGTTTGGTATGGGGAATGTGGAGTTGCTTCTGAAGACAAGAGATACAACTGTGCTTACGATGGACCACCAATAGCTCTGCCTGAGGATGGCTATGACTTAATGCAGGTGAGCTGCTTTGGGAGATCTGCTAAGAGACAACTCCTCTGCACTCTGGAGTTCTTTATTGGGTTCTGTTGGACCTGCACTGTGACCTTTCATCCTAACTTGGTGAGAAAGTGAACAGATGACCTCTGACTTCTCAGCTATAGCCCAATCTGTGTTAGACCTGAGCTCTATTATGAGAAGTCTCAAATGCTTACAAGCTTTCACCAACCTTAAATTTGATTGCTTTTCCTCCCTGGTCTGACCTCTCTTTAGCCAGACTCTTTTTTAAGGACCTTTCCAAACTGCAGTCCATTCCCCATTGGCTTAGAGTGGTTCAGGCTGGAAGGGAACCTTGAGGATCATCTAGATCCAAACTGTCTGCCATGGGCAGGGACATCTCCTGCTGGACCAGGTTGGCAAGACCCTATCCAGCCTGGCTTTGAATACTTCCAGGTTTGGAGTGTTCAAAGCTGTTCCCCCACCACTTCTCTGGGCAAGCTGTTCCAGTGTCCCACCACCCACACTGGGAAGACCTCTTTTCCTAATAGAGATTACCTGAGTCCAGTTCCTTCCAATCTGAAGCCCTTACCCCCTGTCCTGTCCCTCCATGCCTCACCCAAAAGCCCATCTCCAGCTCTCCTGTAGCCCTCTTCAGCTACTAGAAGGCTGCCCCTTCTGATCTCTAAAGGACAAGACTAAGATATGTTTTCCATCAGATGCTCATTCCTGATCCCTTCTTTAAACAGGGGAGCAGTAACTGACACATTTAAATGGAGCAAACTTGGCCAGAGTTCATGCTCTGCCCATACGCAGTGTGAGGCCACATTTGCTTGTCTGGGTTCTAGATGCAAGTGAACAAAATCAGAGCAGTGCAGTTGATGCAGGCTGCTGCTGCCAGATATGCCTTCCAGCAGTGAGTTCAAAGCTGCCAAGTGTGGAATTGCTGTGGAGTTAGCCAGTGGCAGGAATGACTTCAGTATGTAGGTCAGCAGCTACTGCTCTGTACCTTTGCTGAGACTTAGCGTCCACATCTGGTGTGCTGCTCCCAGCTGCATTAAATGCATCTGCTGCTGCTGCAAGCTGCTTGTGGGATGGCTCTGCCAGGCAGTCAGGGGTTCTGTGGTTAGTACCTTGCCTTCTGAGCCTTTAGAGGTGCTGTGCAGAAGGTGTCCTGGAGGGTAAGCTGCAGGAGTGCTTTCAGCTTGGATAAATGTTGGCCTCTCCAGCACCGTGGTCAGGCTATATATAGACCCTGGTGACTGAGGAGCATCTGAAGCAGCTTTTGAAAAGGAAGTGATGCCTTGAATAAAAGAAGTGATTCTTCTCCCTGCACTCTAAAGAGCCTCACTGCTAACTGGGTGTTTTCCTGTGCATCTCCCCCAGCAACAGCTGCTGTCCCCTGAAATATGCTGCAGCAGAACCTTCGCTACAATGAGTTCTTGAGTATGGTTTTGCCTCCTGCCCTCCCTCATCTCAATACTGTTTTTCTTTAAGGAACTCTGCCCAGGTTTCTTCTTTGGCAACGTTAGCACTTGCTGTGATGTTCAACAGCTCCAGACTTTGAAAAACAGCTTGCAGCTGCCTCTGCAGTTCCTCTCCAGGTATGGCTATTGAATGGCAAAAGCCCCCAGAGCTCTGTGACCCCATAAAACAGCACAGTGAGACTTGTCTTCAAGCAGGCTGTAGAAGAGGTGCTGACTTCACTTAAAGGCTTATTGGAGCAAGCTTCTGGACAGGTTTGCTTGGCCATATCAGGAGGCTTTAACTTCATGAAACAACTACTTGCAGTCTGGACTGTGTTAGAATAAATATTGGCATAGTTGGTCTTAAGCTGCTGTATTTGCAATGAAGCCTTCAGAAGAGGGTGATGCAAAGTACTCTTCAGCCTTCCTCTTAACAACTCTTCCTGCCAGCAGCAGTGTTCCTGCAGGTTCTGGTAAAATTCTTCCTGTGGCTGCTGTTTGGGGTAGGTCACTTTGCTAGTGAGTGATGTTGATGCTGCTGTTCAGTCTGAAGCCACTTCAAGCACCAGCTGAAGTTGCATAGGTGGTAAAAAAGTGGCAGGATTTCAGTGTGGTGTTGTGCTGCTGTGAGCAGAAGGTCCATGCTGGCTGTGTAAGCCAGCTGAGATGTGCCTTGCATCTTCAGCTCAACCTGACTGCTCTTCATGGCCTTTCCTACCCAGGTGTCCATCGTGTTTTTACAACCTGATAAACCTCTTCTGTGAGCTGACTTGCAGTCCAAAGCAGTCTGACTTCCTGAACGTGACCAGCACCATCCCTTACTATGACCCAGTGCTGAAAGAGAACAAGAGCAGCATCACAGAGCTGCAGTACTTCATCGGGGAGCGCTTCGCCAGCGGTGAGTGCAGCCTGGGGCTGGCCTTGCCTTTTGGCAGGGGAACCACAAGGGCTGTCCTGGGAAGAGCTGGGGGAGGGAACAGCTGGCTTTTTGAGGCATGAAATGGGCACCACTAAGCAGGGTATAATGGGAATCATAGAATCAACCAGGTTGGAAGAGAGCTCCAAGCTCAGCCAGTCCAACCTAGCACCCAGCCCTGCCCAACCAACCAGACCATGGCACTAAGTGCCCCAGCCAGGCTTGGCTGCAACACCTCCAGCCACAGCCACTCCACCACCTCCCTGGGCAGCCCATTCCAATGCCAATCACTCTCTCTGACAACAACTTCCTCCTAACATCCAGCCTGTACTTCCCCCAGCACAATTTGAGGCTGTGTCCCCTTGTTCTATTTGCAGTTGCCTGGGAGAAGAACCCAACCCCACCTGGCTACAGCCTCCCTGCAGGCAGCTGCAGACAGCAATGAGCTCTGCCCTGAGCCTCCTCTTCTGCAGGCTGCACACCCCCAGCTCCCTCAGCCTCTCCTCATAGGGTTTGTGTTCCAGGCTTTGTCACTGGATAGTTTAGCCTGGAAGGGACCTTACATCATCTAGTTCCAACCACCCTGCCATGGGCCATGCTGAAGGCTCATGGGCAGGGACTCCTCTCAGTCAGGCTCAGCCGTTCACAGCCCTGTCCACCCTGGCCTTGAGCCCTGGACAGCCTGTTCCAGGGTCTCGCCACCCTCACTGCAAAGAAGTCCTTCCTCATCTCCAGTCTCAGTCTCTTCCACCTCTAAGCCATTCCCCCTCTTCCTGTCACTCCCAGCCTTTGCCAAAAGTCCCTTCCTGGCTCTCCTGTATCCTCCTTCAGGTACCGGAAGGATGCTCCAAGGTCTCCCTGCAGCCCTCTCCAGGCTGAACAGCCTCAAATCTCCCAATCCATCTCCACAGGGGAGGTTCTCCAGCTCTCTGATCATGGCCCCCTGTGGACCTGCTTCAGCAGGTCCCTGCTGTTGTTGACTGTTGCCCATTTTCCATGCTTGTCCCAAAGCAAACTTGAGAACAAAGCCAAGTGCACATTAGCATTACCCAGACAGGTAAACCAGGGGTGGGGTTTTTCCCCCAACCAAACTAAATCTACCTTCCTCAAGCTGAAGCCCTTGAAACTGCTGGAACCCTGATTTCTTCTTGAGTAGAAGACATCCCACCCTGAAGGCTCACCTGAGACAGGGCATCTGTACAGCTGGCTGGTAGCTGCCTTGAACATGAGGAAAGCAAAGCTTTGGCCAAACATTGCCTGTCCAAAGCCTAGCAGGTAGTGAAACTGGCAGCTACACTGGCACAGTTTGTACACAGTGCACTGCAGTGGCACTTCAAGGGGCACTCACTGCTCTTGATTCTGGATTTTGGAGTTGTGTTTGACAAAAGACTCAGTGGTTTGTTTTTTTCTCTTTCAAAACCAAACAAACTTGGGTTTGTGTTTTGGTTTGATAGCAAACTTGGAGCATTAGTTCAGTCCCTGTGCACTTTGTGCAGCAATCTTGAATCAAGTTAGGAGACACTTGAGAGTCATATGGCCTACAAGTCAAAAGTACCTTGAATGTTTGTCATAGCACTCCCTGAAAGGGACTTTATGTTAAGTACTGTTCCCTCTCAAGCAGTGAAGCAGGTTCCAGGGTGCAGATTCAGCTGGCCAAACTGGCTGCTGCTGGCTTGGCTGAGCACAGCTCTGCTGGGCAGAAGGGCCCAAAGGGTGGTGGTCAGTGGATCTAAACCCAGCTGGCAGCTGGGCACAAGTGGTGTTGCTCAGGGCTCATGTAGGGACCACTTCTGTTTGACATCTTTATTGATGCCCTTGATGCAGACAGTGTCAGCAGTCAGCTCACAGGTGGCACTGAGTCAAGTGGCAGTGTTGGCCTGCATGAGGGTAGGGAGGCTCTGCACAGATTGGCTCCATGGCCAATGCTAATGGGATGAGCTTCAACAAGGCCAAGTGCCAAGTCCTGCACTTGGGCCACAACAACCCCAAGCAGTGCTCCAGGCCTGGGGCAGTGTGGCTGGAAAGCTGCTGGCTGGAAGGGACCTGAGGGTTGCAATAGGCAGGAGCTGAACATGAGCCAGCAGTGCCCAGGTGGCACAGAAAGCCAAAGGCATCCTGGCTGGGGTCAGAAGTGCTGTGCCCAGCAGCAGCAGGGAGGGGATTGTGGACTCTGCTCTGGGGAGGCCACAGCTGCAGTGCTGTGTTCAGTCTGGGGCAGCTCAGTGCAAGAGGGATGTGGAGGTGCTGGAGGCAGTGCAGAGGAGGGCAGGGAAGCTGTGAGGGGCCTGGAGAGTGAATCTGCTGAGGAGAGACTGAAGGAGCTGGGGATGGTTGGTGTGAAACAGAGGAGGCTGAGGGCAGAGCTCAGCACTGTCTGCAGCTGCCTGAGAGGAGGCTGTGGAGAGGTTGGTGCTGGGCTCTGCTCACAGGGAATTAGTGACAGAAGCAGAGGGAATGGCCTCAAGCTGCCACTGGTTTAGACTGGACAGTAAGGAAAAAAAAAATCATGGAAAGATTCACTGGAATGAGCTGCCCAGGGAGGTGCTGGAGTGCCCAACCCTGGCTGTGTTTAAAAGTCGTTTAGATGTGGTGCTTGTGGCTCTGGTTTAGGGTGAGCCTTGCAGAGTAAGGATCTGGGTTGGGCTCGGTGCTCCTGAGGGGCTTTGCCAGCCTGAATGCTGCTGTGGTGCTGTAAGGTAGCTGTGACAAAGCACTGCCACCCCAAATGCTGTAAGTAGTGAAGTGATGCTTGCAGGTCATGAATGATGATAATGCTTTGAGGTGATTATTTGAGCCCCCCCCCCCAGTCTCCTTTTCTAGGCTGGATGGGGCACTTAGTGCTGTGGTCTGGTTGATTGAATCACAGAATCAGTCAGGGCTGGAAGGGACCACAAGGAGCAGGCAGTGCCCACCCCCCTGCCATGGCCAGGGACACCCTACCCTAGAGCAGGCTGCACACAGCCTCAGCCAGCCTGGCCTCAAACACCTCCAGCCATGGGGCCTCAACCACCTCCCTGGGCAACCCATTCCAGCCTCTCACCACTCTCCTGCTCAACAACTTCCTCCTCATGTTCAGCCTGACTCTCCCTACCTCCTGCTTCACTCTGTTCCCCCAGGCTTGTCACTCCCTAATGTCCTGAAAAGTCCTTCCCCAGCTTTTCTGTAGCCCCCCTTGAGATCCTGGAAGGCCAGGTCTATGGGTAGGATTGGATGGGGCTGGGTGCTAGGTTGGACTGGATGAGCTTGGAGGTCTCTTCCAGCCTGGTTGATTCAGTGCTTCCAGCTGGATCTTAGCTGTTTCCTCTTGGCAGCTGCCAGCATGATTTTGAACTTGGGGAACACTTGGAATGCTCACTCACAGTGACTGCAATGTCTCCTGTGTCTTCATGCACTCTCCTAGCAATGTACAATGCCTGCAAAGATGTAGAGGCTCCATCAAGCAATGTCAAAGCTCTGGGGCTGCTGTGTGGGAAGGATGCCAAGGACTGCAATGCAACCAATTGGATTGAGTACATGTTCAGTAAAGACAATGGACAGACCCCTTTCAGCATCATTCCCATCTTCACAGGTAAGACACTGAGGCCTCAAAGGCTGTGTGCTGGAGCTGGTGTAGCTGCCAGCACTGAAGGGCAACACTCAGACCTTCAGAGCAATAAAAGCCAAACTGATTATCCTCTTTGGATGTGTCAGCTTAGAAGTCTTGCTTAGAGCTTGCTGTGCATGCAGCTTCTTGCTGGATGGATCTGTAAACCTCCTTGAGGTTCAAGAAGAACTTTGACAGCCTTTTTCCTTATGCTCATGCAGAGCCTCCTAAGCTCCAGCTTGCTCCCTCTTGCCCCTTGTCCTGTCACAGTGGATGTGGCTGAGCAGAGCCTGTCTCTCTCTTCCTGATGCTGCCCTTCACATCTCTGTCAATGTTAATGAGGTCTCCCTGAGCCTCCTCTTCGTTGCACTCAGCAAGTGGTGGAATAACTCTGTGCCTGGAACTGTCTCCATAAATACCAGTGTGGTGTGCTTGGCCTTGCATTATGCACTCTGCTCATCAAACCATTTGCTGAGGGTCAGCCTTTGCAGATGGCTCCTGTGTGGAAATCTCTGCCTAGCTTACATGAACTTGGAAGATGCTTTAGGTTTTAGATAAGAGGAGTGGGTTTCCTTGTCTGGTTTGGGTAGGTGAAGCTCCTGCTACACTTGCTGCTGTGCAGTGTGTAGGTCAGCCTGAGCTCAGGTAGCTGGATAGCCTGGGAGCCTTGGGGATCAGAGCACTGCCCTGATCCTTGCCTGAGCTCAGGTAGCTGGATAGCCTGGGAGCCTTGGGGATCAGAGCACTGCCCTGAGCTCAGGTAGCTGGATAGCCTGGGAGCCTTGGGGATCAGAGCACTGCCCTGAGCCCAGGTAGCTGAATAGCCTGGGAGCCCTGGGGATCAGAGCACTGCCCTGAGCCCAGGTAGCTGGATAGCCTGGGAGCCCTGGGGATCAGAGCACTGCCCTGAGCCCAGGTAGCTGGATAGCCTGGGAGCCTTGGGGATCAGAGCACTGCCCTGATCCTTGCCTGAGCTCAGGTAGCTGGATAGCCTGGGAGCCTTGGGGATCAGAGCACTGCCCTGAGCTCAGGTAGCTGGATAGCCTGGGAGCCCTGGGGATCAGAGCACTGCCCTGATCCTTGCCTGAGCCCAGGTAGCTGGATAGCCTGGGAGCCCTGGGGATCAGAGCACTGCCCTGAGCTCAGGTAGCTGGATAGCCTGGGAGCCCTGGGGATCAGAGCACTGCCCTGAGCTCAGGTAGCTGGATAGCCTGGGAGCCCTGGGGATCAGAGCACTGCCCTGAGCTCAGGTAGCTGGATAGCCTGGGAGCCCTGGGGATCAGAGCACTGTCCTGATCCTTGCCTGGGCTCAGGTAGCTGCCCTGATCGTTGGGGAGGTTTTGTAAGGAAATCATGACACCTCCCCCAGTCTGAGCAGATGGGGAGGGTGGCAAACCATTAGTGGGGTGGTAAAAGCCTGAGCTCATCAGCTTCACATGAGTCATCAGTGAGTTAGTAGCAGACTGTAAGTAGTTGGTAGCTGCTGTGCAGAAGGCAGTGGCTTCCTCAGGTGGAAGAGCAAGAACCACCTGCTCTGCCTAGAGGCTTTCATGGTTTGACTCCCTGAAGTGGGAAGCTTGTGAAAGCCTGAACTCTCACCTGGTAGTAAACTGGCTCTGCAACTTGTGATTTGCCCCAGATGCTGCTGTCCATGGCATGACTCCTATGAACAATGCTACCAAAGGCTGTAACGAGTCCACAGACGACTCCACAGGACCATGCAGCTGTCAGGACTGTTCCATCGTCTGTGGGCCAAAACCTCAGCCCCCTCCACTGCCTGCTCCTTGGCTGCTGTTTGGTTTGGATGCAGTCTATGTCATCATGTGGATCTCCTACATGGGCTTTCTGCTTGTGTTTTTTGCACTGGTGTTTGGATTCTGGTGTTACAGGTAAGGCACTGGCACTGGGCAGCTCTCAGAGCCAGCTCTGTCCTCAGCACCTACTGATCTCTGCTCAGCCTAAAGCTGCCTGCTGGGGTGGATGCTTCTGTGCTCTTACAGGGAATCATGCAATGGTTTAGGTTGGAAGGGACCTCAAAGCTCAGCCAGTTCCAACCCCCTGCTATAGGCAGGGACACCTCCCACTAGCACAGGTCGCTCAGGACCTCATCCAGCCTGACCTTGAACACCTCCAGGGAGGTTGTGGAGCAGAATCACAGAGTGTGATCTTTGATCATCTTCTGTGCTCCACGACCTCCCTGGGCAACCTGTGCCAGTGTCTCACCATCCTCACTGCAAACAACTTCTTCCTAGCATCCAGTTTCAGTCTCCCCTCTGCCACTTCAATCCTTTCCTCCTCCTCGTCCTGGCATTCCCAGACCTTGTCAGTAGTCCCTCCCCAGCCCTCCTGAAGCCCCATTCAGACCCTGCAAGGCCACTCCAAGGTCTCCTCCAAGCCTTCTCTTCTTCAGGCTGCACAGCCCCAACTCTCTCAGCCTGTGCTCAGAGCAGAGCTGCTGCAGCCCTCTCAGCATCTTGGTGGCCTTCTCTGGCCTGGCTCCAACACTTCCATGTCCTGCTTGTGCTGGGGGCTGCAGAACTGCCTCCAGGACTGCAGGTGGGGTCTGAGGAGAGCCAAGGGACCCTGCTTCCCACACTGCTCTTGCTGCAGCCCAGCACAGGGTTGCTGTCCAACTAAAACCATGTGGTAGAGGGTAAGTGTAGAAGCCAGTTGAGTTCATGCACAGCTCTAAGCATCCCTGGCTACTGGATCAAATCTCCACTTCAGTAAGAAAGATCTTGAGAGGCTGTGAAAGCCTGGGGAGATGATTGCCATGGTAGAGAAGGGCTGCAGTTTGAGTGTTTGTCCTTGGGTGATGTGCTTTAAGAAAGCAGAGTGCTGCCTTCCAGGAGCAGTGGAGTGTTCACACTCAACTATCCAACTTCTCTGGAAGCTGGTAGGGGTTTAGAATGCTGAAGTCAGGACACTAAAACATATCTTGGAGAGCCTCTGTGAGTAAAAATGCAGTCTTTGCTGCAGTCCCTTATTCCTTAAGCAGGACAAGAGAGGGGATTCTTCTCCTTTGCTCTGCTCCTTGTGAGGCCCCTCCTTCAATACCATGTCCAGTTCTGCTGTCCCCAGCAGAAGGACACAGAGCTGTTGGAGCAAGTCCAGAGGAGGCCACCAAGATGGTCTGAGGGCTGGAGCAGCTCTGCTGTGAGCACAGGCTGAGGGAGCTGAGGGTGTGCAGCCTGGAGAAGGGAAGGTTCCAGGGGGACCTCAGAGCTGCTGCCAGTGCCTGAAGGGGTCCTGCAGGAAGGCTGCAGAGACTTTCCCTGAGGATGTCTCAAGACAGGCCAAGGGGGAATGGTTTGGAGCTGAGGCAGAGCAGGGTTAGACTGGAGTAGAGGGAGAAGTCCTTCAGTCTGAGGGTGCTGAGACTCTGAACAGGCTGCCCAGGGAGGCTGTGTCTGCCCCTTCTCTGGGGGTGTTCAAGGCCAGACTGGGTGAGGCCCTGAGCATCCTGGGCTAGTGGGAGATGTCCCTGCTCATGGCAAGGTGGTTGGAGTAGATGATCTCTGAGGTCTCTTCCAACCTGAGCCATTGTAAGGAGGAGCTGGCAGGCTCCAGTGCTGAGCCATGCCAGTGGTTAACCCAAACCTCCATTACCTCTGGCTCTTGTGTGCAGCAAAGCATTTACCACCCCAGACTTTGTCATGAAGTGTGGCTGAGGGGGAAGGAGGCACTGAAAGGTTGGACTTAGAGATAATAGGATTGGAAGAGTTCAGGTCAGGATCCCTGGGAGAGAACATGCAATTGCCACAGCTCTCTGCTGGCTAACACTGCCACCAACACTCCCTGTCCTCTGCAAGTAAGTCCTGAGTACTTAGTCTGCAGTTTGACAGCACTGAGCAAAAGCTGAGCTTCCAGTCGTGGCAGCATGCCAGCTTGTCTGTGCAGTGTGCTACTTGCTAGTGAAGTGTACAAGGAGCTGGAAGTGCCCTGCTGTGGCTGTGCCAGCAATGCAAAGCACTGAGAACCTCTTTGTGTCTTACCAGCATGTTCCAGGGGCTTCCACTCTCTGACGTCCTGAGGTGTGGTGCTGCTGTTCAGGGCAAGCTTCATACTCGGCAGTGGTGCCAAGGAAGCTGAGAATGCTGTGTTGTAAATAAATCTGGGTGCAAAAAGTGGGTAGAACAAACTCCAGGTGTGCCCAGCAGCCTTAGCTTACTGGGCAACAGGCAGAGTAAGCTGCAGGAAGTGGAAGGGTGAGATGTCTGCTTCGTAGCCCAAAGCACCCTGCTAGAATTGGAGGTCTGATTAGAGGAGCATGAGGAGGCAATGAGCTTATCTCCTGCTCTAGGTATCAGGAGTGAGTGTGAAAAACAGATCAGTTATGTTCTGTGCCCTTAGCAGACTCTTCAGGGCAGGAAGAAAAGGACCTTCCTCTCCTTTTGCCTCACTTCCTCATTTCTTTAGCTAAATAGCTGTGGCTGGCCAGGCTGGAGCCATCAACTCAGGTCAGGTGTATGAAGATCAACAAAGCCAGGAGCTGGGTCCTGCACTTGGGTCACAGCAACCCCAGGAATGCTCCAGGCTTGGGGCAGAGTGGCTGGAACTGCCCAGCAGAGAAAGACCTGGGGATGCTGGTTGGTAGATGGCTGATGATGAGCCAGGGTGTGCCCAGGGGGCCAAGGCAGGCACCAGCAGCCTGGCCTGGAGCAGCAATGGTGTGGCCAGAAGGAACTGGGCAGGGTCATGGCACTGGTGAGGCCACACCTTCAGTACTGGGCTCAGTTTTGGGACACTTGCTCTGGAAAGGGCATTGAGAGGCTGGAGCAGGTCCAGAGAAGGGCAACAAAGCTGGGGAAGGGTCTGGAGAACAGGGCTGGGGAGGAGCAGTTGAGTGGAGCTGTGGGGCGTTCATTGTAGAGAAGAGGAGGCTGAGGGCAGAGCTCATTGCTCTCTGCAGCTGCCTGAGAGGAGGCTGCAGGCAGGTGGGGGTTGGGCTCTGCTCCCTAGGCTCAGGTGATGGAAAGTTAGGGTTAGGTTGGAGAGGAGGAAAAACGTCTTTGGTGCCAGAGTGGTGAGGGAGTGGCAAAGGCTGCCCAGGGAGGTGATGGAGTGCCCATGGCTGGAGGTGTTGCAGAGAGCTGTGGCCATGGCAGCTGGGTCCAGGGTTTGGTGGCCATGGTGGGGCTGGGTTGCTAGTTGGACTCAATGCTCTCAGAGGGCTTTTCCATCCAAAACAACCCTGTGGTTCTACTGAGGCAGTTTGAGGCTAATTCCTAGTGTAGGAATTTCTTGCCTGTGTTGTCACCTGAGTTCTGAGCTCCTCTGTGGTGGTTAAAGCTCCTGAGCCAAGTGGGCTTGAAGAATGTGGTAGATCCAAGCTGGAAAAGTTGTTCCAGTAGATCATGCAGTTGGAGATGGTCTGGTTGGAGGAGGAACATGGTGCTGCAGGCTGTGTTCTGGGAGGGTAACCCCAGGCTGTTGTGTTGCAGGCGGCGGAACTTCGTCTCTGAGTACACCCCGATCGACAGCAACGCTGCCTTCCCTGCCAGCACCCGTCCTGACCACGGTATGCCTGGGCACAGCAGTGCTCAGCTCCACTGCAGCCCCTTCCTCTGCATGGCCTCTGGAATTTTAGCTCTGTTGGGCCATATAACCTGTTCTTACAGGACCTTGGCTCTGCTCCCTTCCAGAGCAGCGCTTTGCTGTGCTCAGCTGGACGCTGCCAGCCCTGGGTGCACAGCTTGGGCTCATAGGACACTCTCCAGTGCCTTGGAGCTGAGAGCTGAGGGACCAACATGATGCTCAGATTGGTTTCATTCTGTTCTGAGTCATCCATGTGTCTGTTCAAAGCATGCCATGAGAGAGCTGTGGTTTAATTTGTGTAGCAGCTGAGGAAGCTCATTCTAGTGCCTGTGATTCAGCTGCTCCCTGCCCTGACCTGCTGAGCCTGCTGCTGTCTGACAGCTTCAGAGCAGAAGAGGCAGTGCTAGGTGCAAGCTGCTTTCTTCTCTCTGGACTTAAGTCAAGGATTGGCACTGGAACAGCTTGTCCCCAGGAGCTTTGGAGGCCCCAGCTCTGGAAGTGTTGAGCCAGGTTGGCTGGGACCTTAAGCAAGATAGTGGAAGGTGTCCCTGGGGGGTTGGAACTGGGTGATATTTAAGGTCCCTTCCAACCTAAACCCAGGCTTGGTCCCTGGGTCTGACCATCATAGAATGGTTAAGTTGGAAGGGACCTCAAGGATCATCTAGTTCCAACCCCCTGCCATAGGCAGGGACATAGCTTCTGTTGCCTGCTCCAAGCAGCACTAGCACACAGTTTGCTGTTTGCTGGTGGAGTTCAAGCAAATGCTGCTCAGCTGACTGCTCACACTCAACATTTCTCTTCTTGCTCTTGCAGGGAAAGTCACCTGTGGTGAAAAGCTTGGTGAAAGGTTTGAGAATGGCCTCAAGATGACGTTCACATCCTGGGGGGCTTTCTGTGTCAGAAATCCACGTCCTGTTATCCTCTTCTCTGTGGTCTTCATTGCCATGTGCTGCTCAGGCTTTGTCTATGTTAGAGCAACCACCAACCCTGTGGAGCTGTGGTCTGCCCCCAGCAGCCAAGCTCGCAGGGAGAAGGAGTACTTTGACACTCACTTTGGGCCCTTCTTCCGTACTGAGCAACTCATTATTCAAGCACCAAACAGCCATCCAGAGACCTACTCACCTTACCCCTCGGGAGCAGATGTCCCTTTTGGGCCTCCACTTACTAAAGAGATTCTCCACCAGGTAATTCCAGGGAGTCCTAACCTAACAGATATATGGAGTTGGCTTCTGCCTCTAATGCCATGTGTCCATCAGGTGCTGGACACTCTCTCTCTAATGCCATGTGTCCATCAGGTGCTGGACACTCCCCCTCTAATGCCATGTGTCCATCAGGTGCTGGACACTCCCCCTCTAATGCCTGTGTCCATCAGGTGCTGGACACTCCCCCTCTAATGCCATGTGTCCATCAGGTGCTGGACACTCCCCCTCTAATGCCATGTGTCCATCAGGTGCTGGACACTCCCCCTCTAATGCCTGTGTCCATCAGGTGCTGGACACTCCCCCTCTAATGCCCTGTGTCCATCAGGTGCTGGACACTCTCTCTCTAATGCCATGTGTCCATCAGGTGCTGGACACTCCCCCTCTAATGCCTGTGTCCATCAGGTGCTGGACACTTCCCCTCTAATGCCTGTGTCCATCAGGTGCTGGACACTCCCCCTCTAATGCCTGTGTCCATCAGGTGCTGGACACTTCCCCTCTAATGCCATGTGTCCATCAGGTGCTGGACACTCTCTCTCTAATGCCATGTGTCCATCAGGTGCTGGACACTCCCCCTCTAATGCCTGTGTCCATCAGGTGCTGGACACTCCCCCTCTAATGCCTGTGTCCATCAGGTGCTGGACACTCCCCCTCTAATGCCTGTGTCCATCAGGTGCTGGACACTCCCCCTCTAATGCCTGTGTCCATCAGGTGCTGGACACTCCCCCTCTAATGCCTGTGTCCATCAGGTGCTGGATACTCAGGAATCCTTCTGTTACTCTAAGTGCTTTTTGCCTTCTATTAGATGTAGACCTGCAAGTCAGGTAGCAGTAAATCTGAGCTAGCAGTATGCCCAGCTGGCCAAGAAGGGCACCAGCAGCCTGGCCTGGACCAGCAGTGCTGTGGCCAGCAGGAGCAGGGCAGGGATTGTTCCCCTGGACTCAGCACTGGTGAGGCTGCACTTTGAGTGATGGGTTTGGTTTTCTGCCCCTCACTGCAAGAAGGACATTGAGGGACTGGAGCAGGTCCAGAGAAGGGCAACTGAGCTGGGGAAGGGTCTGGAGAACAGGGCTGGGGAGGAGCAGCTGAGGGAGCTGGGGGGGTTAGTGTGGAGCAGAGGAGGCTGAGGGCAGAGCTCATTGCTCTCTGCAGCTCCCTGAGAAGAGGCTGCAGGCAGGTAGGGGTTGGGCTCTGCTCTCTGGGCTCAGGTGATAGAGGGGAAGTGTCCTGATATTGTGCCAGGAGATAATTATTTTGGAGATGATTTCTTTGGTGCCAGAGTGGTCAGGGATTGGCAGAGGCTGCCTAGGGAGGTGGTGGAGTGCCCATGGCTGGAGAGGTGTTGCAGAAAGCTGTGGCCAGTCTGGAGGGCAGAGCTCATAGCTCTCTGCAGCTCCTTGAGAAGAGGCTGCAGGCAGGTGGGGATTCCCTCTAGGAACTTGTGGCAGGATGAGAGGAAGTGATCTCAAGTTGTACCAGGTTGAAGCCTAGGGGTGGCTTCTTGACTACAAGGGTTTAGCTTCTTGACTACAAGGGTTTATCAAAGACTGGCACAGACTGCCCAGGGAGGTATCCCTGGGGGTGGTAAAAGTGCAGAGATGTGGTGCTGAGGGATGTGGTTTAACACCATAGCTGGGTTCAAAGATCTTTTTCAACCAAAGCTGTTTTGTGATCCTTAGTGTGAACACAGCAATAACAGGCTTAGTAAGGGGCTGCTGTAGCCAGGTGGAGTTGGTCTCTTCTCCCAGGCACCCAGCAACAGACCAAGGGGACACAGCCCCAAGTTGTGCCAGGGCAGGTTCAGGCTGGATTTTAGGAGGAAGCTCTTCACAGAGAGTGATTGGCATTGGAATGGGCTGCCCAGGGAAGTGGTGGAGTCTCCATCCCTGGAGGTGTTGAAGCCAAGCCTGGCTGGGGCACTTAGTGCCATGGTCTGGTTGGTTGGGCAGGGCTGGGTGCTAGGTTGGGCTGGCTGAGCTTGGAGCTCTCTTCCAGCCTGGGTGTTTCCAGTGTGCCTCTGGAAACTCACTGGAATAGAACAGGCACTTCAGCCCTGTCATGCAGAGGAAATGTTTGCTTGTGCTGCTCTTAAGCTGTGGTTTGTGGTTTCGTTTGTTTCTCTCAAGGTCCTGGATTTGCAGAATGCTATTGTCAACATCACTGCTTCTGTTGACAATGAGACTGTAACGCTGAAAGACATCTGTGTGGCTCCTCTGGCTCCCTACAACGACAACTGCACTATCTTGAGTGTGCTCAACTACTTCCAGAACAGCCACTCTGTTCTGGATCACTCTGCTGGGGATGAGTTCTTTGTCTTTGCTGACTACCACACACACTTCCTCTACTGTGTTCGGTAAGCAGGGTGGGAGCAGGGTCCCCTAGGTGTAGGCCAGTGAGGTGCTGGTCTTGCTGGCACAGAACTGGCAGCTTCTCACTGCCCCTTTGAACCTTTCCTTACCTATTTTTAAGCTTTCAGTGCTGTGGAACTGCAGATCAGTGGAGGCTGTTTGTGTGTCTGCCTTGGTGCAGATGCTGGCTCTGGGTTGCTGTTGTGAGAATGTAATCTACTGGTTTGCTCAGGAGCAGCTTCTAAACTCCCACTTCAGTTTATAGCTCACTTGGGGAGAGGCTCCTCCTTTTAGAAGGTACAAGGAAAACACCTTTAAAACTCTGCCTAAATACAAAGTAAATACAGCAGCACATCGCTGCTGGAGAGGGTCAAGAGGAGGCCACAAAGGTGATCAGGGGGCTGGAGAAGCTCCTCTGTGGGGACAGGCTGGAAGAGTTGGGGCTGTTCAGCCTGGGAAAGAGAAGGTTCCAGGGAGACCTTGGAGCAGCCTTCTAGTAACTGAAGGAGGCTCCATGAGAGCTGGGAAGGGACTTTTGCCAAGGGCTGGGAGTGACAGGATGAGGGACAATGGCTGTGAGCTGGTAGAGGGGAGGTTGAGACTGGAGATGAGGAAGAAACTCTTTGCAGTGAGGGTGCGCAGCTTGCCCAGGGCGGTTGTGGATGTTCCCTCCCTGGAGGTGTTCAAGGCCAGGTTGACTGAGGTCTTGAGCAAGCTGTGCTGGTGGGAGGTGTCCCTTCCCATGGCAGAGGGGTGGAACTGGATGAGCTTTGGATCCCTTCCAAGCCGTTCTGTGAGTCTGAAAGGTGCCACTGCCAGCCTTGCTTCTCTCTGGGTAGCTGCAAGGCACCAGGTTTTTGTTTCTCTTGTCTGTGGTGCTGTGCCTCAGCCATCCATCAGAAGCTAACAGTTGCTGCTGCTCTCCCTAGGGCTCCAGCATCACTGAATGACACAAGCTTCCTTCACGATCCCTGCTTAGGAACGTTTGGTGGACCTGTGTTTCCCTGGCTGGTGTTGGGAGGATATGATGGTAGGTGGCACAACAGTCTGGAGTGAGTCTGGAGAGGGCATAGCCATGTGCTGCCTTTGGCACTGGGGCTGCATCCTCGTGTGGCAGAGGTGGTTGAATGCACTGCAGGGAAACCAGAGCTGTGACACTTTCAGCAGGCAAGGCTGGCTTCAGTAAGCTTTCAGCAGCTCAGTGTTGAGATCAGAGGTCGACTGCTCTGGAGGTGCCAAATGCAAGCAGTCTGCTCCTGGAACGTGCTTGTCCTGTCCAAGCATGCAAAGGTTTGGTTAGCTTTGGGCCTGCTAAGGGACTTCTGGTTTCAGAATACTGGGCCAAGTCATGAAAGTCTCTCCAGCTGATGTGCTGAGGTGTGTCTGTGCTTCTGCTTTGGAGTTTCTTATCACTGCTCTGACAGAGCAGTAAAGAGCCAGTGGTGTTCACAAAGCAAATCCTTCCTCAACAATCCAGAGGCAGAGTTTTGTTCAAGCAGTGCATCCACTTAAACCTGACACGACAGGGAGCTGAACCTCAAATGTACTGCAACTCTCTGGTTAAACTGGAGGCTTTTCACACTTGCTTACTCAGATCTTCCTCAAAGCAAGCAGCAGAGTGTGCAGGAAACCACATCCTCTTTTACTGGGTGGGAAGTCAGAAACACTGCTTACACAGTAACCCCTTGTCTCACCATGCAGGAGTAATTGCCTTAAACAGTGAGTCTGGAGTGTTTATCAGCTTCTGTTCTTATTTCAGGAGCATGTCTGACTGCTCAGTGTCAAACAGATTGCACTTAGAGGAGGTGTAGGGATGGGATTGCTTTGGGCAATGCTAGTTTTAAACTGGTGTGTAGTGCAAGGTAAGCTCCAGTTCTTAAAGCCTGATCTTGTTTCCCTTCTTCTACAGGTGATAACTATAATAATGCTACAGCTCTTATTATTACTTTTCCTGTCAACAACTACTACAATGATTCCAGAAAGCTAACAAAGGCCTTGGCATGGGAGAAAGAGTGAGTAGACTTCCTCTGCTCTGAAGTGTGTGTTGCTTAGAGCACCTTGAAATGCAGGGGTGTAAACCCACCTGCACTATGCTGACAGCTGCTCAGGGTAGTACTGGGATGCTTTAAGAGGCAGCAAAACGAGTTAAGGACAGACTATACTGGTTATAAGACTTCCACTTTATCTGGCATCCTACCAATGTCTTTCCTTGTCTCCCTGCTTGCTTCTCACTGATCTTGATGTCTGTGTTTAAATCCCACCTCTAGTCACAAGGTCTTTGGCTCTAAATTGTCTAGTTCTGATTTCTAGCTTCTCCCTCACTTGGTTTTCCTTCTCACACTGCTGTCAGAATGACCTCAGCCTCTCAAAGGGGACCACAGAGGGGCATGTGCTTAGCTCCTCTCTGGTGACCAGTGCCAGGGCACAAGAAAATGGGATGAAGCTGCATCAGGGGAAGTTCAGGCTGGACATCAGGCAGAGCTCTTGACTGAGGGGGTGTCTGGTCAGTGGGACAGGCTCCTCAGGGAAGTGGTTACAGCACCAAGCCTGCCAGAGTTCAAGAAGCTTCTGAGCAATGCCTTTAGTTATATGGTTTAGTGTTAGGCTGTCCTGCGAGGAGCAGAGGTGGACTCAGTCTTTATGGGTCCCTTGCAATTTGAGATGATTCTGTGCTGTGCTTTGAGGAGATGGGTTCCAGTTGTGCTAGTGAGCATCCTGTGCAGGAGGATTTGCTGCTAAGTGACTGAGAAACCATCTCAGACTTTCATTTAGGCTAGGAATATACAAAGTGCTCTTCAGCCTACTAGACCATTAAGCACCA
Source organism: Pogoniulus pusillus (assembly GCF_015220805.1). Taxonomy (NCBI): domain Eukaryota; kingdom Metazoa; phylum Chordata; class Aves; order Piciformes; family Lybiidae; genus Pogoniulus; species Pogoniulus pusillus. The sequence goes on along the minus strand of NC_087297.1, from coordinate 1,975,202 downwards.
GTGGAAAGGACCAGCAGTGACCTGTAACTCTTCACCTTAAAAATGCCTTCCAGATGAGTATCCAAAAATCCAAGCTTTCATCCCACTCACAATCTTGAAGAGCTGATGCTGGCCTACAGAAGCCAGCTGCTCTGGCCAAGTTTGGATGAGAACTGCTGTACTAAGGGGTGAGACCAGGTGCAAGTCTGACCAGCTGCCACCTGTGTCAGCAGGGCCTCCCTGCAGCTGGGGCAGCTGAAGTCAAGGCTCGGGAGCTGTTGGAGTGCTGTAAGCAAGCAGTGCTCATCTTCCAGGTCTGCGTTTCTAGGTCCATCTTCAAGGAAAATTGCAGCTGCCCTTTGGCATAGCTCATCTTTAGACAGGAGATGTGGTTGTGCTCTAGAGAGCACTTGGGAAGTGTTTCGGTTGCTTGGAGCAGGCTCCTAGGGGTGTGTAGCCAGCAACTTCCTCCTGTAGAAATGAGGAAGGTCCCTAAAGTGCTGCCTGGAATTTTGCCTTAAGCAGACTTCTTGGCCTGGTTGATCTTGGGGGCCTCTTCCAACCAAAGATACTCTGATTTCTAATGCATGGTGCTTTATCTCTCAGTGTGACTGACTTTGCTTTCTAGGTTTATCAACCTTGTGAAGAACTACAACAATTCCAACCTGAGCATCTCCTTCTCCACTGAGCGGAGCATTGAGGATGAAATCAATCGCGAGAGCAGGGGTGATGTCGTCACTGTCTTGATAAGCTACATTGTCATGTTTGTCTACATCTCCATAGCTTTGGGACATATCCAGAGCTGCAGAAGGCTGCTGGTAAGGACAAAACTGCTGGAGAATGTCCAGCCTAGGGCCACTGAGGGCACAGGAGCAGCTCTCATGCGAGGCGAGGCTGAGAGAGCTGGGGCTGGTTAGCCTGGAGAAGAGGAGGCTGAGGGGAGGTCTTAGGAGTGCTTGCAGGTAGCTAGGGGTGGGGGTCAGGAAGTTGGGGCCAGAGCCTTGTCAGTCATTGGAGGTTTCATCTGAACATGAGGAGGAACCTCTATGTTGAGGGTGGCAGAGCCCTGGAGCAGGCTGCCCAGAGGTGGTAGAGTCTGCATCTCTGGAGACTTTCAAGGCCTGCCTGGGTGCACTCCTGTGTGACCTGCCCTAGGTGACCCTGTGCTGGCAGGAGGGGTTGGACTTGTTCCTCAGAGGTCCCTTCCAACCCCCACCATTCTGTGATTGCTATCAACTCCTGCAGTTACAGCTTCCTGAGTGGTTTCTCTTGGCTTTATTTTTGAGTGTACTCACTCAATCCTGTCTTGCAGCACTGAGCCCTAGCAGGAGCCAGGACAATTGTCCTTGTCATACAGGGGTGCTTTGTGGCCTCAGCTACCTCTGGTTTTACTTAGTGTGGTTAGCTTAAGGCTTATAGCTTCGAGGTTGATTCTCACCTCTGGCTCTTTTGAAGAGTCAGCTAAGAGCTTTCTCCTAACTACACAAATGCAAGAGTAGGGTTTAGAACCTTGTGCTGTGTTGCTTTGTTTCAGTCCTTGCTCTTTTTTTCCAGGTGGATTCAAAGATCTCTCTGGGCATCGCAGGCATCCTGATTGTCCTGAGCTCAGTGGCATGTTCCATAGGCATTTTCAGCTACTTTGGGGTCCCAGTAACACTGATTGTGATAGAAGTCATTCCTTTCTTGGTGCTGGCTATTGGGGTGGACAACATTTTCATCATAGTCCAGACACTTCAGGTATGTCTCCTCTCACCCAGCCTCTTCCAAACATGCCCCTGCTCTTCCAAGGTTGTTTACTTGGAGCAGAAAGTCTCCTGCATTCTGGTGCTCAGCCCAGTCTGAGCTGCTCCGCAGTCTCTCAGGGTATTCAGTGTCCTTGAAGAGAGCCAAGATCAGATGTACCTTTCTCTCCTTCCACCTTCCATCCCCTAACCAAACCTAAGTCTTTGGCTTTCTTCCAGGTTCTTTAACAGTGTCTGGGTCTCATACTAGAGTTGTACGAATGAACACTTCCCACCCTGCTCTGGCAGCTGTAGATCCTTACTGCTGCTTCAATCACTTCTCATTTTAGTGTATCATGGACTGAACTCCATGCCTCAGGCCAGAGACTTCTGACATAAGCTCTTAGCTGGTAACCTGACAAGCTCCACATCCCCCCCTGGAGCTGGCACTGCCTCTGGGTGGCTTTTGGCTGCAGGACTGAACTTGCTGCTGAACTTACAGATTGAAGCAAGACAGCAGAGGGATGCTTCTTGCCGCCTTTGTTGGGGAATCTGCTGGCTGTAACGCATGTTAGCAGGGTGACCATGATAACAGATGGCTTAGATGTTTGAAAGCAGCTTGCTTACCTTACTTTGAAGCCATGTGAGCACCTTCTGCACTGCATGGTTGATAATTGTCACCACTTGTTGTCTCCATGCAGAGGGACGAGCGCCTGCAGGGTGAAACTCTGGATAAGCAGATCGGCAGAGTGCTGGGAGAGGTGGCCCCCAGCATGCTGCTCTCCTCTTTCTCAGAGGCTGTGGCATTCTTTCTTGGTAAGATTCCCTTGGCTTTGGAGGATGAGGGCCTTAGGCCTGCGTGCTGCAAGGAGAAATGCAGCACCGAAGCACAGAGTGAGATCCTGTAGAGGAGGCTTTTAGCTGTTTGCTGCTGTAGCCAAGCTCAACTTCACCTCCTGGGGGTGGGCATTGAAGTGCTTTAAGACTGGCACAGTTAAAGATGTGATTCTGAGTCTGGCAGGCTCTGCAGCCTGGAAGGTTGAGCTCTTTACTGCCCTGTAGTGACTGGCAGCTCTAAACTTGGCCTTAGCAATGCACCAACAGTCAGGGTGTGCTAACTCCTGTCATCTTCAGTACGTGATGAAGGGGCTGCAGGAGAGCTGGGGAGGGGCTTTGGACAAGGGCTTGGAGTGACAGGGTGAGGGACAATGGATTAAAGCTGGGAGAGGGGAGGTTGAGAATGGAGGCAAAGGCATTCTTTGCAGTGAGGGTGGTGTGACCCTGGCACAGGTTGCCCAGGGAGGCTGTGGTGTCCCCTCCCTGGAGGTGTTTAGGGCCAGGTTGGATGAGGCCTTCAGCAAGCTGTGCTGGTGGGAGAACTGGAAGAGCTTTGAGGTCCCTTCCAACCCATTCTGTGAATTTGCAGTCTTGCTGGGCTGGGAAGGTGCTGAGCTTAGTGCTGAGGCATATCTTGAGTCGTTCCCTTTCGGGCATGAATTTGGCTTTCAGAATGAGCTGTGGCCGTTGCTCCAGTTGCAGTCAGCAGCTTACTGCTGAAGCAGGAGCCTGCTTGGCAGCTCTCCTTGCCCAGCTCCCCCTCGGGCAGCCTGCACAAGGCTGGCAGCTCGGGAGCTGAGAGCTGGCAGTGCCCTGCATGGCCCTAGCAGGGCAGGCAGCAGCCGTGGCCGGGCTGGGGCAGCTGCTCCTGCACTGAGGAGAGGCTTTGGGCTGCTAACGCTGAAAGTGGGGGGGGGTTCCTGGGAGAGGGGCTGGGGGGGTGGCCTAGCCAGAGGGGTGAGGTGGGCTGCCTGGGGAGAGGGGCTGGGGGTGTTGTCTAGAGAGGGAGAGGGGCAGGGGCTGGGGGAGCTGCCTGGGGAGAGGGGCAGGGGCTGGGGGGGCTGCCTGGGGAGACGAGGGGCTGAGGGGGGCTGTCGGGAGGGGAGAGGGTGAGGGGCTGGGGGTGTCCCTGGGGAGGGGAGAGGGCAGGGCTGTGAGAGCAGGGCGCTGTGTGTGGCGGCTTGTGCGTGGGGTGAGGGGGGGGTTGTGTGTACGTGTGCTGAGCAGCCGTCCTGCCCGCGGGGACGCTGTCGGCCATGCTCACCGTGTGGGGGGGCTCTGTGGGGAGGGGGCGGTGTGTGTGGGGGTGTCTGTGGGGAGGGGGCGGTGTGTGTGGGGTGTCTGTGGGGAGGGGGCGGTGTGCTGGGGGGCTCTGTGAGGAGGGGGCGGTGTGTGTGGGGGTGTCTGTGGGGAGGGGGCGGTGTGTGTGGGGTGTCTGTGGGGAGGGGGCGGTGTGTGTGGGGTGTCTGTGAGGAGGGGGCGGTGTGTGTGCGGTGTTCTGTGAGGAGGGGGCGGTGTGTGTGCGGTGTTCTGTGAGGAGGGGGCGGTGTGTGTGGGGGTGTCTGTGGGGAGGGGGCGGTGTGCTGGGGGGCTCTGTGAGGAGGGGGCGGTGTGTGTGGGGTGTCTGTGGGGAGGGGGCGGTGTGTGTGGGGTGTCTGTGGGGAGGGGGCGGTGTGCTGGGGGGCTCTGTGAGGAGGGGGCGGTGTGTGTGGGGTGTCTGAGGAGCGGGCGGTGTGTGTGGGGTGTCTGTGGGGAGGGGGCGGTGTGTGTGGGGTGTCTGTGGGGAGGGGGCGGTGTGCTGGGGGGCTCTGTGAGGAGGGGGCGGTGTGTGTGGGGTGTCTGAGGAGCGGGCGGTGTGTGTGGGGTGTCTGTGGGGAGGGGGCGGTGTGGGGGGGCGGTGTCTGTGGGGAGGGGGCGGTGTGTGTGCACTGTCTGTGAGGAGGGGGGCGGTGTGTGTGGGGTGTCTGTGGGGAGGGGGCGGTGTGGGGGGGGCGGTGTCTGTGGGGAGGGGGCGGTGTGTGTGCACTGTCTGTGAGGAGGGGGCGGTGTGTGTGGGGTGTCTGTGGGGAGGGGGCGGTGTGTGTGCGCTGTCTGTGAGGAGGGGGCGGTGTGTGTGGGGTGTCTGTGAGGAGGGGGCGGTGTGTGTGCGCTGTCTGTGAGGAGGGGGCGGTGTGTGTGGGGTGTCTGTGGGGAGGGGGCGGTGTGTGTGCGCTGTCTGTGAGGAGGGGGCGGTGTGTGTGCGCTGTCTGTGAGGAGGGGGCGGTGTGTGTGCGCTGTCTGTGAGGAGGGGGCGGTGTGTGTGGGGTGTCTGTGGGGAGGGGGCGGTGTGTGTGCGCTGTCTGTGAGGAGGGGGCGGTGTGGGCTCTGTGGGGAGGGGGCGGTGTGGGCTCTGTGGGGAGGGGTCGCTGACCCTGCCGCCCTGCCGCAGGGACGCTGTCGGCCATGCCCGTGGTGTGTGTGTGGATCTGTGAGGAGGGGGCAGTGTGTGGGGGGCTCTGTGGGGAGGGGCCGCTGACCCTGCCGCCCCGCCGCAGGGACGCTGTCGGCCGTGCCCGTGGTGTGTGTGTGGGTCTGTGGGGAGGGGGCAGTGGGGGTGGTGTCTGTGAGGAGGGGTCGCTGACCCTGCCGCAGGGACGCTGTCGGCCATGCCCGTGGTGTGTGTGTGGGTCTGTGAGGAGGGGGCAGTGGGGGGCTCTGTGGGGAGGGGCCGCTGACCCTGCCGCCCCGCCGCAGGGACGCTGTCGGCCATGCCCGTGGTGTGTGTGTGGGTCTGTGAGGAGGGGGCGGTGTGGACTCTGTGGGGAGGGGCCGCTGACCCTGCCGCCCCGCCGCAGGGACGCTGTCGGCCATGCCGGCCGTGCGCACCTTCTCGCTGTTCGCCGGCGCGGCCGTGCTGATCGATTTCCTGCTGCAAGTGACCTGCTTCGTCAGCCTGCTGGGCCTGGACATCCGCCGGCAGGAGGTGAGCGGGGGCAGCTCTGCCCGCAGCGCGGCTGGCACTGCCGCCGAGCTGCCCGCGCTCACCCCGGCCTCGCCTCCCCTTGCAGAGGAACAGGCTGGACATCCTCTGCTGCGTCCAGAGCAGCCAGGAGGTGAGCGGCGCCCAGCGCTCGCAGAGCAGCTTGTTCCTGTTCTTCAAGAACCTCTACGCTCCCTACCTGCTGAGGGACTGGATGAGGCCCATCGTGGTGAGTGCGCTCTGCTCGCAGGGAGCCTGAAGGTCTCATAGTAAAGAGAACTCTTCACCGTGAAACAAAGCTGCTGGCGTTTCACTTCCAGCGTCAGTACTGGGATAAGCTTTTAGAGCTGTAGGAGTTTCTGGTCAGTAAGAAGCTTGACTTGGGGTGGTCCAAGGTCCAGACTGAAGAGCTGTGTTACGATCCAGGCATACATCAGAGCTCTGCACAAGTTTGCTCCTGCGCTGCATGAATCGGGTGGGGGGGCTGTTGCTGACTGAGATTCAGTTGGAGGGTCCTGTGGTTCCTTGCAGAAGGTCTTGGGCAGATGTTTCGCTGCTGCCTTCTAAGTGTAAATGTTCCCTTATTGCTCTGCAGCGAGCTCTGTGGAGCTGTGCTTTCCTGCCTCTGTTGTGCTAGAGGTGCAGCAGGGGCTCTGTGCTAGCTCAGCAAGTCCCTTGCTGTGTCTGAGCTCCTGCCCTGCTCTCCCTGCAGGTAGCGGTGTTTGTGGGCATCCTGTCCTTCAGCGCAGCAGTTGTGCACAACGTGCAGATTGGGCTGGATCAGGCTCTGTCCATGCCAGATGTAAGTGTGAAGATCAGGGCACTGCTCAGCAGCTCAAGGCTGCCTCAGAGCCTGAACATCTTCTGTGCCCAGCACTGACTGCAACCTTTCCCCCTCAGGACTCCTACGTGATGGATTACTTCAGCCAGATCAAGTACCTGCATGCAGGTCCTCCAGTCTACTTTGTGCTAGAGGAGGGGCACAACTACACCTCCCTGGAGGGGCAGAACATGGTGTGTGGTGGAACAGGGTGCAACAACAATTCACTTGTCCAGCAGATCTTCAATGCTGCAGAAATCAGCAGCTAGTAAGTCTGTGATGCTTCACTGTCATGTGGGAGAGATGCAGCTGACCACTGTGTCCTCTGGATTGAGTCCAAACTCAGCTGCTGATTGTGCGGCTGACTCCTGCACTCTGCCTTTTGGGAGAGGGGAAGGGGAGGAAGCTGTGGCAACCTCCTGGCATGAGGACAAAACCTGTCTGGACTGGTGGGATATTGATGGAGTTGGAAAAGGGGCTTGATCCTTCAAATCTGGGAATGGTAGGAAGAACAACTTAAGGAGAACCTCTTACTGTAGTTAAGCTCTCCTGGGAAGTCACTTCCATGCTCAGCTCTAGACCTGGGGGTAAACTAACCTCACAAGACCGAGCAGGAATTGCCCCTGGAGATCAGCAGCCAGCTGAAGTCTCTTCTTGATTCTTTTCACCGTTGCTCAGTTTTTACTTCAGCCTGACTGGAGGAGAACTGAGACAGCAACACCTGAAATGGGATGGGGCACAGTGGACTGGGGGAGATGGGAAGCTGAGCCTGGCAGTGGAGCCTGAATATAGGGAAGAAGCTGCTGCTGTTTGCTAGCTGTGTGTTAGGAGCAAGTCTGGCTCTTGAGTGGGTGCTGGAGCAGGGGCTGCATGCAGAGTAAAGTAGCTGGGGCCAGAACTTGCTGGCTTGGCTTAAGTCAGCACAGGAGAGACCCAGGGATGTCTTCTGAAATGAGACATGAAATGAGTGAGGTGTGATTGTTGTTAGCACCAGGATAGGCTATGCCTCATCTTCCTGGATCGATGACTACTTCGACTGGGTGAAGCCACAGTCCTCCTGCTGCAGAGTCTACAACACCACTGGGCAGTTCTGCAATGCTTCAGGTACTGGCAGCCCTCTGCTGCCTGGGGGGTTGTTGATTTGTGAGGGGTCAGGTGAACAGGCACTGGAACAGGTTGCTCAGGGAAGCTGTGGCTGCTCCCTCCCTGCAGGTGTTCAAGGCCAGGTTGGATGAGGCCTTGGGCAGCCTGTTCTAGTGGGAGGTGTCCCTGCATATGGCAGGAGATTGGAACTGGCTGAGCTTTGAAGTCCCAGCCCAAACCATTCTATGATAGTATAAATAAGCTTTCCTCACTGTGCAGAACAGTGGAGAATACACCTCCTGAGCTGCCCTCTTGTTTGAAACTGCTGTTGGAGTTGTGCTGGAATGCTGAGGTTGAAGGCAGCCCAACTCAGAGAGCTGGTTTGATGTGCCAGAAATACCTTGTTGTAAACTAATCCTTCTGCTGCTTCAGGAGAGCAAACAGCTCAGTGCTCTGGCTCCGTTCAAATCACAGAATGGGTTGGAAGCGACCTCCAAAGGCTATCCAGTCCCACATCCCTGCAGTCAGCAGGGGCATCAACTAGATCAGGTTGCTCGGGGCTTTGTTGAGCCTGACCTTGACTACCTCCGCAGCTGGGGCCTCAACTACCTCTCTGGGCAACCTGCTGCAGTCCTTCAGTCTGGTGTAATCCTTACCAGCTCTGATGCAGATGGTGCACAAGTAACTGAGTGCTCAGGCAGCCATTGCCTTACAGGGCTGCACATCTCATGTAGGACTTGAGAGCTGGGAGAAGATAGATTGAGATTAGACACAAATTCTTCCCCATGAGGTGGTGAGGCACTGGGACAGGTTGCCCATTGAAGCTGCAGAGGCTCCAAGCTTGTTCAGAGCTGAGTTGGATGGGGCCTTGAGCCAGCTGGGCTGGTGGGAGGTGTCCCTGCATGTGGCACAGGGCTGAAACTAGGTGATCCCTTCCAACTCATTCTGGAGTTCAGTGATCTCACCAGTGAGAGTGCTCTTTGTGGAGATGCACCCTGCACAGTGCTGTGACAGTGCCTGACCCTGTGCTGACCTTCTCCCTGCCTGTCTGCAGTCACCGACCCGTCCTGCACTCGCTGTCGGCCACTGACTCCAGAGGGCAAGCAGAGACCACAGGGTGAGGACTTCATGAGGTTTTTGCCCATGTTCCTGTCTGACAACCCCAACCTCAAGTGTGGCAAAGGGTAAGAGCCATACCCTGCAGCGTCAGAGACACCTGCTCTGTCTTCTGTCTGGGAGGCTTTGTCTGGGAGGTGTCCTGAAGGAAGGCTGCAGGCAGGTGGGGGTTGGGCTCTGCTTTCTAGGCTCAGGTGCAAGAAGGAAAGGAAATGTCCTGAACTTGTGCCAGGGGAGGGTTAGGTTGGAGAGGAGGAAAAATGTCTCTGGTGCAGGAGTGGTCAGGGATTGGCAGAGGCTGCTCAGGGAGGTGGTGGAGTGCCCATGGCTGGAGATGTTGCAGAAGGCTGTGGCCATGGCACTTGGCCAGGGTTTGGTGGCCATGGTGGGGTTGGGTTGCTGGTTGGACTGGGTGAGCTTAGAGGGCTTTACTAACCCAAACAGTTCTAAGTCCTGCATTGCTGACATCTCACCTCTTGTGTGGTGTTCTCTGAAACAACAGGGAAGTGGAGCAGCAGCTTCCCCTACAGGGGGTGCCCTGTGCAGCTGGGACGTGGCTGTCCTCTGTTGTTTTACTGGCTTTGCAAACTGACCAAGTTGGAAGCTGTTAGAAATAAGACCAAGTTGCAGAAGCTGCTGGGTGTGGGTGGTGCTCCTGACACTGCCATCCTCTTTGCTGTGTTGATGCAGGGGACATGCTGCATACAGCTCTGCTGTCAACTTGATAAACAACCACTCTGCTGTTGGGGCTACTTACTTCATGACTTACCACACTGTGCTGAAGGAGTCCTCTGACTTCATTGATGCCATGAAGCAAGCTCGGGTCCTGGCAGACAACATCACTGAAGCCATGGGCAGCCGGGAGAAGGGCTACAGAGTGTTCCCCTACAGGTATGGCCACTACAGCTGAGGGGGGCTGCTGGGAGACTTGAGTCTGGAGCTGTCTCACAGGAGGAAACACAGAGCTGCTGCAGTGGCAGATTAAGCACAGCTGTGCAACCTGCAGCCCCAGCACTGACTCCTTACTGTGCTTGGTAACTGGTGCCCCAGCACAGGGACATGGAGCTGTGGGAGCAGGTCCACAGGGGAACACAAAGATGCTCAGAGGGCTGGAGAGCCTCCCCTTTGAGGACAGACTGAGAGTTGGGACTGTTCAGCCTGGAGAAAAGGCTCTTCCAGTACCTGAAGAGGGCTGCAGGGCAGCTGAGGAGGGACTTTTGACAAGGGCTGGCAGTGACAGGCTGAGGGGGGATGGATTGAAACTGGCAGAGGGGAGATTGTGAAAGGAGTTAACTGAGTTCCAATGCACACAGCTTGCTTGCTGTTAGAGGGTTAGGAAGGTTTGTGTGGGGCTGTGAGGGAAGAGCTTAACAAGAAACTCATTCAAATGGGTGTCCTGACCAGGGTTAGGCTCCTGTAGGGTCTGTACTGGATCCTGAAATGGTGCATCCAGCTCTGGAGCCCTCAACACAGCAAGGACATGGACCTGATGGAGAGGGTCTAGAGGAGGCCATGGAAATGATTAGGGGGTTGGAGGAGCTCTGCTGTGAGGACAAGCTGAGGGAGCTGAGGTTGTTTAGCCTGGAGAAGGGAAGGCTGCAGGGAGAGCTTAGAGCAGCCTGGCAGTGCCTGAAGGGGCTGCAGGAGAGCTGGGGAGGGACTTTTGACAAGCGAGAGGATGAGGGACAAAGGCTTTGAGCTGGGAGAGGGGAGAGTGAGACTGGAGAGTAGGATGGAGTTCTCTGCAGTGAGGGTGGTGAGACACTGGCACAGGTTGCCCAGGGAGGCTGTGGCTGTCCCCTCCCTTGGGCTGTTGAAGGCCAGGCCCTGAGCAGGCTGTGCTGGTGGGAGGTGTCTGACCCAGCTTCTCCTCTCCCCACAGTGTGTTCTATGTCTTCTACGAGCAGTACCTGACCATAGTGCACGATGCTGTCTTCAACCTCTGCATCTCCCTGGGCTCCATATTTTTGGTGACAGCTCTGCTGCTGGGCTTTGAAGTCTGGGCTGCTGTGGTAGTGTCAGTGACCATTGCTATGATCATCATCAACATGTTTGGAGTGATGTGGCTCTGGGGCATCAGCCTAAATGCAGTTTCTTTAGTTAACCTTGTCATGGTAAGTCTGTGAGATCCCTCAGCTGCTCCCCCCAACTCTTGAACACCTCTGTGTGTATTCAGAGTAGTGTTTGCTACCAAACTTAGGTATTTAAAGAGTAGTGGAACCCTTTTCCTACATCCAAACGGTGTAGAGAACAGGCCTGCTCTGCTTGAGGTGGTCAGTGCCAGTCTCAGAGTCAACACAGCCAGGGGCAAGGTCCTGCACCTAGGTGGGGGCAATGCCAAGCACAGGTCTATGCTGGGTGGAGAATGGGCAGAGCAGTGCTGAGGAGAAGGACTTGGGGATGCTGGGTGAGGAGGAACTCAACATGAGCCAGCACTGGGCACTGAAGCCCAGAGCCAGCCTGTCCTGGGCTGATCCCCAGCAGTGTGGGCAGCAGGGGCAGGGAGGGGATTCTGCCTCTGCTCTGCTGAGACCACACCTGCAGTGCTGGAGCCAGCTCTGGGGCTCCCAGCACAAGCACATGGAGCTGTTAGAGCACATCCAGAGGAGGGACACCAAGATGGTCAGAGGGTTGGAGAACCTCCCCTGTGGGGACAGGCTGAGAGTGTTGGGACTATTCAGCCTGGAGAAGAGAAGGCTGCAGGGAGACCTTAGAGCAGCCTTCCAGTAGCTGAAGGGGCTGCAGGAGAGCTGGGGAGGGACTTGGGACAAGGGCTGATGGCTCCAAACTGGAAGCAGATGAGTTTAGATTGGCCATGGGGAAGCAATTCCTGCCCATGAGGATGGTGAACAGGTTGCCCAGTGAAGCTGTTGGAGGCTCCTAGCCTGGAAACGTTGAAAGCCAGGTTGGGTGGAGCCTTGAACGAGTTGAGCTAGTGGGAGGTGTCCCTGCCCATGGCAAGAGGATTAGAGCTGGACCTTTATGGTCCCTTCCAACCCAAACCATTCTGTGACTCTGAGGCAGTGCTGGGACTCATGCAGGATTCTTTCCCCGCAGAGCTGTGGCATTGCTGTGGAGTTCTGCAGCCATGTGACAAGAGCCTTCACCGTCAGCACCAAGGGCAGCAGGGTGGAGAGGGCACAGGAGGCTCTGGCCCACATGGGCAGCTCGGTGAGTACCAGCCCATGGGAGAGAAGGCAGGTGGGGAAGGGCAGCAAGGCTGGGGAGGGGCCTGGAGCACAGCCCTGTGAGGAGAGGCTGAGGGAGCTGGGGGGGTGCAGCCTGCAGCAGAGAAGGCTCAGGGCAGAGCTCATTGCTGCCTGCAGCTGCCTGCAGGGAGGCTGTAGCCAGGTGGGGTTGGGCTCTGCTGCCAGGCAGGCAGGGACAGAACAAGGGGACACAGCCTGGAGCTGTGCCAGGGCAGGTTGAGGCTGGATGTGAGGAGGAAGTTGTTGTCAGAGAGAGTGATTGGCATTGGAATGGGCTGCCCAGGGAGGTGGTGGAGTCTGTGTGGCTGGAGGTGTTGAAGCCAAGCCTGGCTGGGGCACTGAGTGCCATGGTCTGGTTGGTTGGGCAGGGCTGGGTGCTAGGTTGGGCTGGCTGAGCTTGGAGCTCTCTTCCAACCTGCTTGATTCTATGATGCTAAGGTGGGGCCTTAGGCTGAGCCAACATCCTCCATCACTAAGGGTGGCCTTGCTGTCTTTTGGAGTACTTGGAACTCTTGAAGGTCAACCTGCACTTGCAGTGACAGCAGGTCCAGCCTCCAGTGTTTGTCTGATCTTCATGAGCTGCTGGAGTGAGGCCAGAGGAGGCCGCAGAGATGCTGCAAGGGCTGGAGCATCTCTGCTGTGGGACATGCTGAGGGAGCTGGGGGTGTGCAGCCTGGAGAGAAGGCTCCAGGGGGACCTTACAGCTGCTGCCAGAGCTTGGAGGGATCCTGCAGGAAGCCTGCAGAGAGACTTTTGCTGAGGGTGTCTGGTGACAGGACAAGGGGAGGGGTTTAGAGCTGAGGGAGACTGGAGCTGAGGAAGAAGTTCTTTAGCATGAGGGTGGTGAGACTCTAGAACAGGCTGCCCGGGGAGGCTGTGGGTGCCTCCTCCTTGGTGGTGTTGAAGGCCAGGTTGGATGAGGCCTTGGGCAGCTGCATCCAGTTGAGATGTCCCTGCCCATGGCAGGGAGGTTCAAGTAGATATCTCTGAGGTCCCTCCTGACCTGAGCCTTTGTGACAGTTGTCCCATTTGATTGTTTACAGATCCTCAGAGGATTAGGAAAGGCTCCTCATGGGCTGTGGCTGAGCTCTGGGAGCACAAGCAGGGCTCAGCACTTAGGCAGCAGTGTCCTGTCACTTAGATAAGTGACCTAGGTGGGGCTGGGCAGGATGTTGTGGTGATGCACAGAGTGGACCCAGGCCAGGAGCACCGCTGGAATGAGGCTGACTTCAGTTGTGGGTCTGTCTGTGTCTGCCTGAAGGGCAAACTGACCCAGGTGGCTGGTGGGGCAGGGTGAGTTTGCACTCGCTGAGCCTGGCATGGGCTGCCAGGGTCTAGCAGGGCTGAGGAGCTAAACTCGTATCCTGGGTAGGTCTTGGATTTGGTTCTGAGGACTAACAGGTGGAGGCACTGCATACAGGAGCCTCAGGTGAGGTCACAGTTCAGCAGGGGCTGAATTCCTGGGGCAGGAGGACTCCTGGAGGCCCTGCTCAGCACTCGAAACTCTCTCTGGGCAGGTCTTCAGCGGCATCACACTGACCAAGTTTGGAGGCATCGTGGTGCTGGCCTTCTCCAAATCTCAGATCTTCAAGGTGTTCTACTTCAGGATGTATCTGGCCATGGTGCTCCTGGGAGCAGCACATGGCTTGGTATTTCTCCCAGTTCTGCTCAGTTACATAGGTAAGCTGTGAGCCTGCCCCAAAGCCCCACCCAGCTGCCCACCTCTGGGCACCTTCCCTCTGTTAAAGGCTGCAAGGTCCAAAGCAGCAAAGTGGTCCTTTGGGAAAGGAAGGGTTAACAGGGGGCACTGCCAGCTCCTGTTCTAGGCATGCTGAGCTGTAGCAACCACAGTGCTTGCTCCTGCTCCAGTTCTTGCTCTGAGCTGGCCTTCAGGGAGGTGGTGCCTAGGCCCCTGCAGTGCCAGGACAAGAGGTGATGGCTCAGACTGGAACCAGCTGGATTGAGCTTGGCCATTAGGAAGCAATTCCTCATTGAAAGCCAGGTTGAGTGGGGCCTTGAGCAAGCTGGGCTGGTGGGCGGTGTCCCTGCCCTTGGCAGAGGGTTGGAACTGGATGAGCTTGAAGGTCTCTTCCAACCCATTCTGTGGTTCTTTGTGGCCCAGCAGACAGCAGCATGATCCATGTCCCCAGAAGCTGGGGACAGGGGGGGTGGGTAGGTGGAAGCAGCAGACCTGCTGGGGGACACTGCATCTGCAGGAGCAGCCTTGCTTTGCAGGGATGTCCTCAGGAGTTCTGCAGGGTAGGCTCAAACGGAGCCTTCCTTAGGGAGGTTAAGACTGCTGGGGACTTGCCTCCTGCCCTTGCTGCTGCTGGCACGAACAGCTGAGCAGAGGCACCTTTCAGAAGCCTCAGCAGCATTAAGCTGGCCCTAGGCAGCTCAGCCCATGCCTTGCTGGCTGCTCTGCTGTCCCTGGGCTGCTGCAGTAAGTCTCTGCTCTCCCCCAGGCCCATCAGTGAATAAAGCCAAGACTCGAGCTGCACAGGAGAGGAGCAGAGGCACAGAGCGGGAGAGGCTCCTCTACTTCTGAAGCGCTCAGTGGACTCCAGCAGCTGCAGCCTGGGCCCAGCTCAGGCCCCACAGCAGCCTTCTGTGACTATCACCCTGCAAGCAGCACTGATGGGCTCTGCACAGACTCACCTGGAAGGCAGCAGCTGCAGCTCTGAACTCAGGAAGCGCTGCCTGCAGCTCACCTAACAGTATTACTGAAGCTAGATGTGACCCCAAGATGACTAAAACTTCACTTCTCTCAGAGCTTGCATTTTTAGGTCCTTCTAGAGCCCTACCCCAGCTGTGTTGGGGAGCTGAGGAGCTTTTGTGTCAATGAAGCTGAGGGGAAAGGACTGCTCAACCACTGACACTAATTTTAACTGCAGGTCAATGCAATTTTTGTGGTCTCTGTTTTTAGGGGGAAGCCATCACAAGTGGTAATATTTTTTAGTACTCTTTTGCCAAAATGTCTTGTATATACTTTATTATAAAAGAGCCATTTTCTAGTTCAAAAGAAAGGAAACAAAACCTACTCAAAGGCAATAAATTAAGTTTGTACATTTCAGTGGCAGTGTCTCAGAGTGTGGTGGGCTTCATGAGAGCCTGTTCCCCAAAGACTTGCTTGAAGAAAGTGACATGTTCCTCACAGTGCTCACCTGGCAGGGGGGAAGGAAGGGGCAGGTTAAGCTCAGCTGCTTGCTTCCCCTTGGCTCAGAGCTCTCTGCCCTCCCCTAGCTCGGGGCTAAGTGCTGCTGAAGGGTTACACGACTGAGCAGCAGTGGAGCACTGAGGTGCGTCTGGTCCTCTGCTCCACCTCTCAGCTGCATGATCTACCTCCTGCCTCCAAGCAGCACCTCCACACCCAGAGAGTCATAGAATCAACCAGGCTGGAAGAGACCTCCAAGTTCACCCAGCCCAACCTATCCCTATGCCATGGTCTGGTTGGACTTGATGATCTGTGAGGTCTCTTCCAACCCTGATAATACTGTGATACTGTGACAGGGCTGGGTGCTAGGTTGGACTGGATGATCTTGGGAGGTCTCTTCCAACCTGGTTGATTCTATGATCCCCCAGCTCTAAGTCAACCAGACCATGGCACTAAGTGCCCCATCCAAGCTTGGCTTGAACACCTCCAGGGACAGCAACTCCACCTCCCTGGGCAGCCCCTTCCACAGCACAGTGCCTCCTCTGTTTTGGTCTGGTTTCTCTTGTTTGTTTGGGCATTTTGGTGTCTTTTGGTTTGAACAAACTTTTTTCTTGCACAAAGCTCTGCACAACCAACTGTAAGTTGCACTGCTCTCAGGGCAAGGATATTCCTAACTCTGCCAAATGATTTTCATTGGCAGAAATAAAGTAAACCTTCAGCCCTCTCAGGGACCAGAGAATGAATGAATTCCATACACAGATAAACCTGAATGGTCAAAGCATCCTGCAGGGACCTGCTCTGCCTGCAGCCTGGGGGTGGAGGCCAGGTGCAGCCAAGCAGCTAAGCTTTGCTTTTGGAGTGAGAGGAAGTCCTGTGCTGGGCTGCAGGGAGAGCAGCAGGATAGGGAGGGGATTCTGCCCCAGTTCTGGTACCCCCAGCACAAGGAGGACATGGAAATGTTTTTTTCTGGAGATGGAAAATTATCAGAGGGCTTCAGAAGCTCCCTTCTGGGGATAGGCTGAGAGTTGGGGCTGCTCAGCTTGGAGAAGAGAAGGCTGCAGGAAGACCTCAGAGCAGCCTGCCAGTAGCTGAAGGGGCTGCAGGAGAGCTGGGGAGGGACTTTTGACAAGGGCTGGGAGCAGCAGGATGAGGGACAACAGCTTTGAGCTGGCAGAGGGGAGAGTGAGAGTGGAGGTTAGAAAGAAATTGTTTGTGTTGAGGGTGGTGAGACACTGGCACAGGTTGCCCAGGGAGGTTGTGGAGCACAGAAGCACCCAATGTGATCAAAGATCACATTGGGTGCTTCTGTGCTCCACAACCTCCCTGGAGGTGTTCAAGGCCAGGCTGGCTGAGGCCTTGAGCAAGGTGTGCTGGTGGGAGGTGTCTCTGCCCATGAGCTTTAAGGTCCCTCCCTGCACAAACTATGAGTCTATAAACTGCACTCGAGGCTTCTTGCCCCAGTTGCTGGCTCAGAAGCACTACAGCTGGCAGCCTGACCTCCATTCTAAGGGCTCTTCAGGTGCCCAGGCCCAACCACTATGGGTTCAGGGAAGGTAGGTCTTAATCTCCTATGCCAGGGTGACCTGCTGAGGGCATGAAGGGAAGGCTGTGGATGTGTCCTCCTGGGCTCTACTTGAATTTGACATCTCCCACAGCATTCTCTCTGGAGAGTTGCTGGTTCGGGGCTTGGAGTGGAGTCATTGCTGAGTAAAGAATTGGCCAATGGCTGAACCAAGAGTCTTAGGGGAAGGAGTCAACTGCAGTTGGGCAGCAGTGGTGCTCCCAGGGCTCAGCACTGAAGTCATTTCCCTTTAATGTCTTCAGCAATGGTCTGGCTCAGAGGATCCAGGCTCCCTCGGGCAGTTTGCAGAGGACACTACAGTGGGTGTCAAGTGTGGATCTGCTGGAGGGTAGGAAGACTCTGCAGAGGGACCTGCCCAGGCTGCATTCATAGGCTGAGGTCAGCTGTATGAGGTTCAGCAAGGCCAAGTGCTGGGTCCTGCACCTGGGTCACAACAACCCCAGGACTGTTCCAGGTGTGGGGCAGAGTGGCTGGAAACTGCCCAGCAGAGATAGGACCTCAGGGTGCTGTTAGACAGAGGAACATGAGCCAGGGTGTGCCCAGGTGGCCAAGAAGGGCACCAGCAGCCTGGCCTGGATCAGCAATGGTGTGGCCAGCAGGAGCAGGGCTTTGACAGGCCCCATGTAATGGGCACTGGTGAGGCCACACCTTGAGTGCTGCCTTCAGTTTTTGGCCACTCGCTCAAAGACACTGAGGGGCTGGAGCAGGTCCAGAGGAAGGCAGCAAAGCTGGGGAAGGGTCTGGAGAACAGGACAGGAGAGGAGCAGCTGAGGGAGCTGTGGGGGTTAGTGTGGAGCAGAGGAGGCTGAGGGCAGAGCCAGGTGGGCGTTGGGCTCTGCTCCCTAGGCTCAGGTGATGGGATGAGCAGACATGGCCTCAGGTTGCACCCAGGGGAGGTTTGGGTTGGCTCACTGCTGCAAGAGGGGTCAGGCATTGGCACAGGCTGTTCGGAGGTGGTGGAGTCCCCATCCCTGTAAGTGCTCAAAGTCCATGCCCACCTGTCCCCCTGGGCCATGGCTCAGTGGGCACTCTGCTGTCGAGTGCTGGACTTGGTCTTGGAGGTCTGTTCCAAAAGCTCCCAGGCGCTGCAGGCAGTGGCTCTGCTAAACAGAGCAGTGGCAGCAGCTGCAAGGCAAAGGGGCTGGCTCCTGCCTGGCTCCAGGGGCAAGGCAGCCTCACGCTGCAGCTCTGCCTGCAACTACCAGGAGCTGAGAGGAACTCAGGCCTGCTCCTCCCACCTACAGGAAGGCAGCCTCAAAGTCAGGCTCAGCTGCCCTCCGGGCTCTGCCTGGCGCAGGCTCAGCTGCAGCGCCCTGGCTGCTCACCCGGGGTGAAGCTGGGGCTCCCCCGCAGGCGCTGGTTGCGCTGCTCGAAGAACCTGAAGATGGTGTAGAAGAGCATCTCGTCCTCCGCCTGCTTGGCCGCGTCCAGGAACTTGCGGGCGGAGATGCTGTCGTGGCCCCCGATGCCCCTGATGAACCTCAAGGCAGCCAGCACCTGGTGCTTGGACAGCAGCACCTCCACGATCTCATCGTTGGCTGTGGAAAGCCTCTGTGAAGCCAAGCACAGCTGTGAGGCAGCAGCCCTGCCAGGTGAGCTGCCAGGTGAGCTGCCTGACAGCTGTGCCCCACTGCTGCGAGCTAGGCTCACAGGTGTCAGGGGTTGGAAGGGACCCAAAGAGGTCATGCAGTCCAGCCCCCCCTGCCAGAGCAGGACCATCCAACCTAGCTCAGGGCACACAGGAACACATCCAGACAGGGCTGGAAAGGCTCCAGAGAAGGAGACTCCACAGCCTCTGGGCAGCCTGTGCCAGGGCTCTGGGACCCTTCCAGGCAAGAAGTTCCCCTTGTGCTGAGCTGGAACCTCCTGTGCTGCAGCTTCCATCCATTGCTGCTTGTCCTGTCCCAGGGAGCAGTGAGCAGAGCCTGTGCCCCCCTCCTGCCCCCCAGCCCTCAGGTATTGATAAACTTTGCTTACCTTTAGCATGTCCAGGGAGAGCTGGTGTGCAGGAGGGTAAATGCTTTCCAGGGACAGCAGCAGGCAAGCCTGGGGCAGAAACAGAAAGAGCTTTCAACTTGGGAAGCCTTCCCCACTCCCTCCCCAGCTCCCTGCAGCACCCTGGCTGCCATACCAGAGGCTTGGAGTCGCTGAGCACGTGGTACTGCAGGAACTGATGGAGCATGTAGAACAAGTTGTGCTGAACCAGGGTTTTGATGACCAGCTCATACAGGTAGTGCTGTGGAGGCAGGAAGAAGAGCAAAGGGAGGGCTCAAAAGCAGCTTGTACAGTCCAGAAGGCAGCAGGGGCCAGCACTGGCCTGGAAGTCTCTGTGAGTTGAGTGTGATATGAGCCAGCAATGCCCAGGTGGCCAAGCAGGCCAAGGGCAGCCTGGCCTGGATCAGCAGCAGGGGCAGGAGGGGATCATCCCCTGTGCTCAGCACTGCTGAGGCCACAGCTCGAGTGCTGTGCTCAGCTCTGGGCCCCTCACTGCAGGGAGGACACTGAGGGGCTGCAGCCTGTCCAGAGCAGGGCAGTGAGGCTGGAGAAGGGCCTGGAGCAGCTGGGGGTGAGGAGGGGCTGAGGGAGCTGGGGGGGTGCAGGTGCAGAAGAGGAGGCTGAGGGCAGAGCTCATTGCTCTCTGCAGCTCCCTGCAGGGAGGTTGCAGCAAGGAGGGGGCAGCCTCTGCTGCTTGGGGGCAAGGGACAGGAGCAGAGGAAATGGTTCCAAGCTGCCCCAGGGGAGGCTCAGGCTGGAGCTCAGGAGATATTTCTGCTCTGGAAGGTTCTCAGCCATTGGCACAGGCTGCCCAGGGCAGTGCTGCAGTCCCCATCCCTGGGGGTGTTCCAGCAGCCTGTGGAGCTGTGCTCAGGGACATGGTTTGGTGTTGACGTTTTCAGTGCCTGGTCGAGGGCTGGACTGGCCGAGCCTGGAGGGCTCTCCCAAGCAGACAGATTCTGTGAGGCTGTGAGGAAGCCCCGGCATGGAGCAGCTCACCTGCACCGCGATCTGGACCTGGTTGAGCGAGCGGATGTACTCCATCAGCACCGCGATGGTGAACTTGTGAGGGGCTTCCTGGGCGGGAGAGAAGAGCTGGGTGCAAAGCCGCACAGCTGCCCTCTGAGGGGCAGCCCTGCCAGAGCATGGGCGCCCGAGTGGCTGCCCTGCGGCTGCTCACCTTCCTCTCGGTGAAGACAGACAGCACATGCGTGTACATGTCCGACTGGTCCACCACCGCCTGCGTGCGCACCGGGCGCTTGAGCGCCGGCGTGCTCCTGCTCAGCCCTGCCTCCACCACCTGCACGGAGAGAGCCTGCCTCAGCCAAGCTGCCACCCTGCAGCACGGCTGTGGCCGCAGAGCCTTTCCCACCACTGGCAGCATTCACTGTGAACCTGGTTTGCTGCTGGGCATTCACATCTCGTGGCCACGACGGTCAGCGGGGGCTGGCATGCCGCATCCAGAGCGGCTGCCGAGGTGTGGTCATGATGCAGCGAGTGGCTCCTGTTCGGTGTGGGCTTTCACACCACAGCTAAACTGCTTCTGAAGTGTAAAGGTAGCTCTCATTTATGCCTCAAAGGCAGGGGTGGGCGTCAAGAGGCTGGGGCCAAGCTCTTTTCAATGCTCAGCAGCAATAAGCCAAGGAGAAGGTTTCACCTTAACAGGAGCAGAAACTTCTTTGGTGTGAGGGTGGCAGAGCCCTGGAGCAGGCTGCCCACAGAGGCTGTGGAGTCTCCTTCCCTGGAGACTTCCCAAACCTGAGTGCATTCCTGTGTGACCTGCCCTGGGTGACTGCTCTGGATGATCTCTGGGGGTCCCTTCCAACCACTAAGGCTCTGTGAGATGAGTCCAGCTGTGCCAACACAAGTCCTGAAGCTGAGAGCCTGTGTGTGGCTGTACTGAGTTAAGTGCTTGACCTGCTGCTTCCCCAGCAGTGACTCTGAGCTGCATCAGGGCTGCTGGTCACAGAGCGTTAGGGGCTGGCTGTGCAGATGCTGTGCAGTGGTTTGGAAGCTGCTTGGCTAGTTATGGATTTCAAGCTGGTCTTTGAGCTTCTACCCTTCTCTGCTTCCAGGCATGCTGGAGCTGAGCCATGCAGCACCTGCCACAGCACACTGCTAAGCAAGGGGCTCCGTGTCCCCTGCAGGGTAGAACTCCTGTGAGTGGAGTGGGCCTGAGGTGGGCAGGCCTGAATGTCCTAAGCAGGGAGTGCCCAGCACCACCCTGTCTCACAGCTCCTTACCATAGTATAGCTTTGCTCAGCTTCCAAGTACTTCTTGTATTCGTGGTTCAGCTTGTCAAACACAGTTGCAATCACAGACAGGGATCCCCTTTCTGGCTCACTGAGCACTGCAAAGACACCAAGGGAAAAAGGGCTGAGGAGAAAGCAGCAGAGGCTTCAGTGCTGGCTGCTTCAGAAGGTGAGCTCCACCCTGACCTGGATTGCAAAGAAACTCTTCCAGTCATGTCAGGTGTAGAACTCAAGTGAGGGGGAAGTTCATTACTTCATGTCAGGTGTGACTTGAGTAACTTCCCCTGCAGTCAGTTATTTCCTGCTGCTCAGGAACTGCTGTTTGTGCAGTGACATCTCACAGGCCCAAGCCAGCTTCAGAGGCGATCTCAAACCTTGAGCCCAGCCCAGCTAATCTGTGCCAGTTGTCTGCAGGAGCAGGGTTGTACTTTCAGGAGACTCACTCTGAGAGCACACAGAGAGGATAACCATCTTGCACTCCTTCCTCTGCAGAAGGAAATCCATCAGCTTGCCTTTATCCAGCAAGAGGTTCACTACAGGTTCAAGCTTCACCTGAAGACTCCAGAGGTAACCTTAAAGGAACAAAGCAGAGAACTGCCTCATTAAGCAGAGCCTGGACACACAACGCTCCCCCTGTGAATGATGACACATCTAGGCTAGGCCTTACCTGCCTTCCCATGCCTATTTTAGAGCAGCACTACCCCTGAAAAGGAGTCCTCAAGATCTGCCCCACCTCAGCTGTCCACACCAGGAGCAGTCACCTCAGTGGTGCAGCTGCTTAGCTGTGTAGGCTGCACCCTGCACTGCAGGCAGACAGCAGCCACTCGTGGAGAGCCAGCCCAGCAGAGGCACACAGCTCAGCACTCACCTTCACTTGCACTGATGATGATATCAGGTTGAAAGACAATCCAGGAAGAAGAATCTAAAGGTTAAGGCTCCAACACTCACACAAAGGTTGACTCTAAGCTGCTGCTCCTAAACTCACTTCAGCATCTGAAGCAGGTCCCATGACCATCTACTGTCCTGTGAGGTCTTGAGCCACCACACTCCTGGCATTTCCTCTTCAGCCTCATGCTGTCCCTGCTCAGGAATTTCATGCCTGCATCTCAACTGCCCAAGAGATGGGGCAGTGCAGCAGAGCAGACCTCCACCTTCACAGCTCTCTGACAGCATTTCTGCTTCTTGTGACACTGATCTTTCCTCTTGTGCATCACCACCCAAAGCTGGGCTTAGCAGGGCAAGGCTAAGCCAGCTTCTCCCAGGCTTAGTGCACAGAATGGGGCTTCTTGCACTGGCAGATCATTTAAAGGATACAGAGTTTACATGGAACAGGAGCCTGGCTGGTGACAGAGGCTGGACCTGCAGAAAGATGAGCAGGTGAAGAAGAGCAGGCCCCCAGCAGCGCTCCCCCACTAACAGCACAGAGCACCGCAGGGAGGCAGGGGGGGCAGTGTAAGGTGTCTGGCAGCCCTGCAGCACACAGGCAGAAAGACAGGCCCTGTGTAAGGCAGAGCATCTCCAAAGCAAGGCTGATGCTCTGCAAAGCATTAAGGGTTTGGGGCTGCAGCCTGCAGAAGGCTCCCAGCTGCAGCAGTGCTGCTGCAAACACACAGCCCCTCTCTGTATGGCAGCACTGCAGCTCCTCCAGAAGCAAGACTGGTTTGGACTCCCTGGCCCTAGCTGTGGTTTAATCATAGAATCATAGAATCAAGCAGGTTGGAAGAGACCTCAGAGATCATCCAATCCAACCTATCCCCCATCCCTATCCAGCAACCAGACCATGGCACCAAGTGCCTCATCCAGTCCTCTCTTGAACACCTCCAGCCACAGCCACTCCACCACCTCCCTGGGCAGCCCATGCCAATGCCAATCACTCTCTCTGCCAACAACTTCCTCCTAACATCCAGCCTGAACCTGTCCTGGCACAGCTTCAGGCTGTGTCCCCTTGTTCTGTTGCTGGGTGCCTGGGAGAAGAGGCCAACCCCCACCTGGCTACAATGTCCCTTCAGGTAGTTGTAGACAGCAATGAGCTCTGCCCTGAGCCTCCTCTGCTGCAGGCTGCACACCCCCAGCTCCCTCAGCCTCTCCTCATAGGGTTTGTGTTCCAGGCCCCTCACCAGCTTTGTCACCCTTCTCTGGACACCTTCCAGCACCTCAACATCTCTCTTGAATTGAGGGGCCCAGAACTGGACACAGCACTCAAGGTGTGGCCTGAGCAGTGCTGAGTACAAGGGCAGAAGAACCTCCCTTAACCTACTGGCCACACTGTTCCTGATGCAGCCCAGGATGCCATTGGCTCTGCTGCCCACCTGGGCACACTGCTGCCTTATCTTCAGCCTACTCTCTATCAGCACCCCCAGGGCCCTTTCTTCCTGCCTGCCTTCCAGCCACTCTGGCCCCAGCCTGTAGTGCTGCTTGGGGTTGTTGTGGCCAAAGTGCAGAACCCTGCCCTTGGCCTTGTTCAATCTCACCCCGTTGGCCTCTGCCCACCCATCCAGCCTGGCCAGGTCCCTCTGCAGGGCTCTGCTACCCTCCAACAGATCAACACCCACAGATTCATAGAATCTCAGAGTCATTTGGGTTGGAAGAGCCCATAAAGATCATCCAGTTCCCACTGCCATGGGCAGGGACACCTTCCACTAGAGCAGCTTGCTCAAGGCCCCAGCCAAGCTGGCTTCCAACACTTCCAGGCTGGGAGCCTTCATAACCTCCCTGGGCAGGCTGGTTGGCCTGTACTGGTCACACTTCCACTAGTGACTGCCAAATTCAGCTGCAGAAGAACTTTGCAAGTGCAACCACTCCTACAGCAGAGGCTTTCACTTCTGCCCAGAGAAGCAGACTGCTTTGCCACATGCTGGTGGAGCTAGGCTCTATTTCTAGCTACTTCCATCTTGAGGGCAGTGAATTCTCTGCTACTCCTGCAGGACAGGAGGGCAGAAAAGTAACTCAAGAAAAATCTCAGTGTTGAAGTCCCAGCAGTGATCTTAGTCTTGCTTCTAAACTGCTCTTAAACTAGACTCTAAGTTTGGAATGGCCTTCAGGGTCTTTATGTGACTCAGGAAGTTCAATGATTGTAGACAGTGAGCCAGGAGGTGCTTTTGAGCACACAGAACCATAGAAGCAGTCAGGGCTGGAAAGGACCACAAGGATCAGCCAGTTCCAACCCCCCTGCCATGGGCAGGGACACCTCATACTAGATCAGGCTGCCCACAGCCTCATCCAGCCTGGCCTTAAACACCTCCAGGGATGAGGCTTCCACCACCTCTCTGGGCAACCTGTGCCAGGCTCTCACCACTCTCATGCTGAAGAACTTCTTCCTAACATCCAGGCTGAATCTCCCCATTTCCAGCTTTTTCCATTCTCCTCAGTCCTATCCCTACCTGACAGCCTAAAAAGTCCCTCCCCAGCTTTGTTGTAGCCCCCTGCAGATACTGAAAGGTCACAATAAGGTCACCCTGGAGCCCTCTCCTCGCCAGACTGAGCAGCCCCAACTCCCTCAGTCTCTCCTCACAGGAGAGAAGCTTTCAGAGATGTAGATAAAACCCAGACCAACAACCTCCCTCCCTTGGCTTTTACACTTGGAAGCACTGCAGGCAGCCTGCACCTTAAGCAGCAGCTCCTGCTCTGCTGCAGTATGCACCCAGATGTAAACACATTTGTGCTCAGTTCCTTCTGATCTTTCCTCCCTCACCTTCTCTTGAGTGTGTACCAGAGATGTCCATGGCCAGCACCCCTGCAGCCAGCAGCACCCCTGCAGCCAGCAGCACCCCTGCAGCCACACTCAGAGGCAGCAGTGTTAAGGCAGAGGTTGTGGAGTTGCCCTACCTGCCACAGGGATCTGGTAGGGTTGTATTGACCGTGGTGGAAGCACAAACTGATGGATGGTGGTGGAGCCATCAAATTCTCCTTTCAGCTTGATGTCAAATACCACTGAAGTCTGTGAAGGAGAAGGGCAGATCAGTGTGCACAGCTGTGAACTGCCACCCGTGTCCCACGCAGCCAGGCTGCTCTGCTCATGGCCACCTTCTGGCCTCCACTAGAATCCCAACAGTGGCTTTAGACATCATCACAGTCCCACTAGAATCACAGAATGGTTTAGGTTGGAAGGGACTCAAAGCTCAGCCAGTTCCAACCCCCACAGGCAGGGACACCTCCCCCCAGCCCAGCTTGCTCAAGGCCTCATCCAAGCTGGCTTTCAGCAGTCCCAAGGATGAGATGTCCACAGCTTCTCTGGGCAGCCTGCTCCATTGCATCACCACCTTCCCTGTACAAAACTTTCTGCTCCTCAACCTCCATCCACCCTCCTGCAGCTTAAAGCCATTGCCCCTTGACCTGTCTTACACAGCCCTTGGTGAGGGACTGATGTCCAATTCACTGCTTGGTTATGGATGCTGGGATGAAAATGCTGCCTGCTCCTGTGATGCCCTCATAACTTTACCATCCAGTCTTGCTCAGCTCAGGTCACTGGCACATTTGTGGCCTTGCACAGCAGCAGGCAGCTTCACCTTCAGGGCTAATGAAACATGGCTTCAGGGGCTGCTGTCTTCCCCACTCAGCCTGACTTTGTTTTCTCTCATAGTTAAATCTTGACCAAGCTGCTGCAGAGCAAGAAGTGCTCCAGGTTCAGTGCTGAGGTGGAGAACTGACAGGAGCTAGAACTGAAACTTCAGCTAAGCATCCTGCTGAGATAAAGTGCCTCTTGAAGCTGCTCAAGAGTTAAGAGCAAGGTTCCACTTCAGCTTCCTCACTGAGCAAGCCTCACTACAGCCCCGTGCCACCATACAGAATCACAGGAGGGTTTGGGCTGGAAGGGACTTTAAAGATCATCTAGTTCTGATCCCCCAGCTCCATGTCCTTCTTGTTTTGGGGTCTCTAGAGCTGGCCCCAGCACTGCAGGTGTGGTCTCAGCAGAGCAAAGGAGCCCCTGCTGCCCACTGCTGGGGATCAGCCCAGGAGAGGCTGGCTTTGGGCTCCAGCACTCAGTGCCAGCTCACGTTGAGCTTCACCTCAGCCAGCACCCCCAAGTCCTTCTCCTCAGCACTGCTCACTGCCCATTCTCCACCCAGCCTGGATCTGTGCTTGGCATTGCCCTGAGCCAGAGGCAGGACCTTACCCTTGGCTGTGCTGAACTGCATGAGGCTGGCACTGGCCACCTCCCCCCCATCTCTGGGTGCCATCCCTTCCCTCCAGCCTATCACCACACAGGGCAGTGCCTTGAGCCCACACTTTTGTTGACAGAAGATTTTCAGATCTGGCCATCAAGGAGCCCAAGTCTGAGTCACACAAAGATATCACTCAGATGCTTGCAGTAGAAGCTCCCCCTGCTCTGGCAGGGGCTGGACTAGATGATCTGTCGAGGTCCCTTCCAGCCCCTGATGTTCTGTGATTCTGTGTCCAATGTCACCACCTCTTCATAGAGAGCCTTAAAACCTGCCCAGAGCAGCAGCAGAGCACCACAGGGGCCTGACAAGGAGGAACCCCAGTGAACAGAAGAGATAACAGCAACAGCCCTGACTGAGCATCAGCCCAGCAGGGCAGGAGAACTCTGAGGCTCCTCTACTCTAATGCTCTGTTCCCACAAACTCTCTGGCTTTTGGCAAAGGGCAGCCAGGCAAAACTCTCCTCTGGAGCTCCCAGGCACTGTGGCTAAACTCTGCCCAGCAGCTTTGCAAGGCAAGGCAGAAGGGCAGAGCATGGGAGCAGACCTCAGTGTCCTGGTGATGCACCACCACCAAGTTGTCCACCACGTTGAGCGCAAACTTGCCGGTCCTGTTCAGCTTCAGGATGTGAGCCTTCTTGCAGGAGCCCTCTCTGCCAAACAGAGGTGACAGCTGTCAGCAAGCCTGGTGGCAGCAGCAGCAGGGCACAGGCCTCACACAGGGGTCACTGATGTGGTCTTCACTCTGCTCTTACCTGGGCAAGAGGTAGAGGACCACTTCTGCTCCCGTGCTGTTGGATGTCCTGGAGTGGTGCCTCAGGTAGAGGACGTAAAGCTGCCCGTAGCTAGCAAGGCAACAGCAGCACAGCATCAGGGGCAAGCAAGAGCTCCCCCAGCCTCTCAGTCCCACAGAAGATGAGACATTGACTCAGCTCAGGCAATACATTCATTCAAAGCCAGAGACTAAACCAGCACTTGACTTGCAGGGAGGTCATTCTGCCCCTGTACTCTGCACTGGTTAGACCACACCTTGAGTGCTGTGTTCAGTTCTGGGCCCCCCAGTTTAGGAGGGACATTGAGATGCTTGAGCGTGTCCAGAGAAGGGCAACGAGGCTGGGGAGAGGCCTTGAGCACAGCCCTACGAGGAGAGGCTGAGGGAGCTGGGATTGGTTAGCCTGGAGAAGAGGAGGCTCAGGGCAGACCTTATTGCTGTCTGCAACTACCTGAGGGGAGGTTGTGGCCAGGAGGAGGTTGCTCTCTTCTCTCAGGTGGCCAGCACCAGAACAAGAGGACACAGCCTCAGGCTGCACCAGGGGAGATTTAGGCTGGAGGTGAGGAGAAAGTTCTTCCCTGAGAGAGTCATTGGACACTGGAATGGGCTGCCCGGGGAGGTGGTGGAGTCGCCGTCCCTGGAGTTGTTCAAGGCAGGACTGGACGTGGCACTTGGTGCCATGGTCTGGCCTTGAGCTCTGTGGTAAAGGGTTGGACTTGATGATCTGTGAGGTCTCTTCCAACCCTGATGATACTGTGAGACTGTGAAATCCTAGAATGGTTTGGGTTGGAAGGCACCGTAAGGATCATCTAGTTCCAACCCCCCTGCCGTGGGCAAGGACACCTCCTACCCCCCAGCCTGCTCAGCCTGGCTGAGAACACTCCCAGGCCTGGAGAAAGCACAGCTTCTCTGGGCAACCTGTGCCAGGGCCTCACCACCCTCACGGGGAGGAATTGCTTCCTAATGGCTCATCAATCCAGCTGCTTCTCAGCCCTCATCCTGGCACTCCCAGCCCTTGGCACAAGTCCCTCCCCAGCTCTCCTGCAGCCCCTTCAGGTACTGAAGGGCTGCTCTAAGGTCTCCCTGGAGCCTTCTCTTCTCCAGGCTGAACAGTCCCACCTCTCCCAGCCTGTCCCCACCAGGGAGCTTCTCCAGCCCTCTTTGTGGCCTTCTCTGGACCCTCTCCAGCAGCTCCAGGTCCTTCTTGTATTGGGGGCTCCAGAGCTGGCCCCCAGTGCACTGCAGGTGGGCTCAGCAGAGCAGAGGGGCAGAATCTTCTCCCTCCCCTGCTGCCCCTCTGCTCTGCTGGGGATCAGCCCAGGACATGGTGCACGTCCTGTGCTCACACAAAGGAGGCCTCAGGACCAACTCTGCTGACATCAGCTCAAAAATGAGACATCTCCAAAACTTCTGCACTCATCCAGCACAATTTCCCACAAGACTCTCCAGTTAGCTTCCCCACCCTGCCACAAGAGAGCTGTTCAGCTGCTGCAGGCAGCAAGTGGAGCACCTTAAAGCAGCAGTGCTGCCAAAGCAAACCCAACCACGTCTGTGCTCCCATCTCCTCCCAGCACCCCCAGCTGCCCTTGGCAGACACCTTGGTCAGACACCTACATTGTGGCCATGGCAATGTCTCGTTCAGAAAGGCTGAGCTTGGATGATTTGGGTGCTGCAGGCAGCTCGATTTCAAATTTGGACAGCTTGGACATTGTTCCACTCTGTAGGAGGGAAAAAACCAACAGCAGATTGTTAGGGGCTGAGGAAGGCCTCAAGCAGCCTTTGCTGCTGCATCAACAGCACCCTCAGGAGGCAAGGAACGGAGACAGCTGCAAAGAAGAAACCTTTTGACACTTCTTTCCCCCTAGAATACACCTGTGGGGTTCTGAACACATCCTGCTGCTCTTCCAGCTGTAGCAGCTTTGTCCTCTTGCTTTTTGTCACAGCAGCTCCAGCTGGAAAAACGTTTCCAGGTTAATTCAGTCCAAAGGAACTTGTATGCAACTCCCTTTTACAACAGCAGCTCTCTTTGCTTGGCATGGGGTGGGTTGGGTCAGAAGAGACCTTTAAGATCAGCCAGTTCTAGCCTCTGCCATGGGCAGGGACATCTCTCACCAGCACTGCTTGCTCAAGGCCTTGAACACCTCCAGGGAGAGAGCATCCACAGCCTCCCTGGGCAGCCTGTGCCAGTGTCTCACCACCCTCACTGCAAACAATTTCTTCCTCATCTTCAGTCTCAGTCTCCCCTCCCCCAGCTCAAAGCCATTGTCCCTCATCCTGTCACTCCCAGCACCTGTCCAAAGTCCCTCCCCAGCTTTCCTGCAGCCCCTTCAGGCACTGCCAGGCTGCTCTAAGGTCTCCCTGCAGCCTTCCCTTCTCCAGGCTAAACAACCTCAGCTCCCTCAGCTTGTCCTCACAGCAGAGCTCCTCCAACCCCCTAATCATTTCCATGGCCTCCTCTAGACCCTCTCCATCAGGTCCATGTCCTTGCTGTGTTGAGGGCTCCAGAGCTGGATG
The DNA here is from genome assembly GCF_015220805.1 of Pogoniulus pusillus. Classification (NCBI taxonomy): domain Eukaryota; kingdom Metazoa; phylum Chordata; class Aves; order Piciformes; family Lybiidae; genus Pogoniulus; species Pogoniulus pusillus. The sequence goes on along the minus strand of NC_087297.1, from coordinate 1,946,051 downwards.
CACCATTTCAGGATCCAGTACAGACCCTACAGGAGCCTAACCCTGGTCAGGACACCCATTTGAATGAGTTTCTTGTTAAGCTCTTCCCTCACAGCCCCACACAAACCTTCCTAACCCTCTGACACCAAGCAAGCTGTGTGCATTGGAACTCAGTTAACTCCTTTCACTGCATGCCTCACTGAAAAGATTCTGGTTTCCATTACACACTTAATCCAGGGGGAAAACCCCACCAAACCCCAGTCTTTTCCCAGTAAAAAGTCCAATGTTCTCCACAGGGAAGAAGATGAAGAAATGAACACTGAGAGCAAAGCTCTCTCAGGCCTGGGACAATTGTTGTCTCCTCAGCACTACCTTTTCCCTTTCCAAGGTCATCCACTCACATCTGGGAGGTTATCCTCACAATCCCAAGTGAAAGGCCTTTATGTTTGCTGTGTTCTCATGCCACAGAGTGGAATGTCCACATTAAAGCTAAGTCAGAGCATGTGAAGAGCTCCTGAAAGACACTCAACTTGTCAAATCACATTTACTTGTCACTAATAAGTCTTGTCTCTCCTCATGGCCAGCTGTCCAACTCCAGCTGGACACATCTCTTTCCAAAGAGGACAGAAGAACCACAGAATCACAGAGTATGAAGGGTTGGAAGGGACCTCTGGAGATCATCCAGTCCAACCCCCCTGCCAAAGCAGGATCACCTAGGGCAGGGCACAGGAACACATTCAGATGGGGTCTGAAAGTCTGCAGAGCAGGAGTCTCCACAACCTCCCTGGGCAGCCTTCTACAGGGCTCCAGCACCCTCACAGTACAGAAGTTGTTCCTCATGCTGAGGTGGAACTTCCTGGGCTCCAGTTTGTGCCCCTTGTCCTGTCCCAGCACACCACTGGAAAGGGTCTGGCCCTTTCTTCCTGACACCCACCCTAAGCTCAAAACTCCCTTTGGATTTTGCTTGGTCCTTTGCTTCCTGTCACACAAGAATGTTTACAGCCTCACAGGATGCTAGGGCTTGGAAGGGACCTCCAGAGATCATTGAGACCAAGCCTCCTGCCAGAGCAGGACCATAATGTAGTGCTGGTCACACAGGAACACATCCAGACAGGGCTGGAAAGGCTCCAAGGAGACTCCACAACCTCTCTGGGCAGCCTGTGCCAGGGCTCCACTGAACACATGCACCTCTGGCAGAAAAACCAGGAGAAGCAAGACAACATTGAACAGAACCATAGAATGGGTTAGGTTGGAAAGGAGCTCAAAGCTCAGCCAGTTCCAACCCCCTGCCATAGGCAGGGACACCTCCCACTAGAACAGGTCACTCAAGGCCTCATCCAACCTGGTCCTGGACACCTCCAGGGAGGGAGCAGCCACATTTGAGCTCAAAACACCCCTAAAGCCCAGCAGCTGAGCAGCCTGGACAACATCCTTTACCTTGAAATAGAATGGCTGCAGCACGTTGCCCAGGACAGTGGTGGAGAGCAGGATGACAGAGCTCTCTGGACAGTACATGTACCAGTTGACATTAATGCTCTGGTTCTTCAGGAGCTTCAAGCTCCTCTTCTCTGGTAGCACCTGCAAAGACATTTTATAGCCATCAGCAATCCAACAGCACAAACAGCCCTGCCCTGTGCCTTGGGCACTGCCCAGGCAGCTCCTGCCAGTTGAGGGAGAAGCAGGTGAGTGTCAGAGCATTTACAGTGCTGGAGTTAAACCCCAGGGCACTGACAAGGACAGCTGCAGACTGGGGGCTTAGGAGCCATCAGGTTCTGAGCAGCTGGACAGTGTCACCTGTCCCCTCTCACCCAGGCCTGGGTACAAGCTCTGTCCACAATGGAGAAGAGAGTCCTGGGCACAGCTGGTTTGTTCAAGTGAGTTTAACTAAGAAGCCATTCCAGTACCTTTGCTGCCCTCCAGCCCCAGCCTCCCTCAGCTTCTCAGAACTAAGCACACCATTGAATTCTCTCCCATTTTAATCACTCCACAGTTTGGGTTGAAAGGGTCTGCAAAGCTCCTCCAGTTCCAACCCCCTGCCATGGGCAGGGACACCTCCCACCAGCACAGCTTGCTCAAGGCCTCATCCAACCTGGCCATGAACACCTCCAGGGAGGGGATATCCACAACCTCCCTGGGCAGCCTGTGCCAGGGCCTCCCCACCCTCATTCTCAATGATTTCTTCCTCATCTCCAGTCTCACTCTCCCCTCTGCCAGCTCAAAGCCATTGTCCCTCATCCTGGCACTCCCAGCCCTTGTCCAAAGTCCCTCCCCAGCTCTCCTGCAGCCCCTTCAGGCACTGGAATGCTGCTCTAAGGCCTCCTGGAAGCCTTCTCCAGGCTGAATGGACCCAGTTCTCCCAGCCTGTCCCCACAGGGGAGCTCCTCCAGCCCTCTCAGTATCTATGCCAGTGTCTCACCACTCTCATGGGGAGGAATTGGCTCCTAATGGCCAACCTAAACTCAGCTTCTTACAGTGTGAAGCCAGCACCCCTCACCCTGCACTCAAAAGTCCCTCCCCAGCTCTCCTGCAGCCCTTCAGGACTAGGAGGCTGCTCGAAGGTCTCCCTGGAGCCTTCTCCTCTCCAGGCTGAACAGCCTCAACTCTCCCAGCCTGTCTTCATAAGAGGCTTAAATGACTTCCCTTCAAAACCAGCCTCATAGTTTTGGTTGCAGCATTGCTGTTCCTAATCCTGTTAGGTGCCAAATGTACCTCCCCCTCCTAAACCAGCAGGCAGTAATGCTGCTTTCCCAGAGCTTTGCTTTAGCAGTAGTTATTACCACTACTGCCACCAAACCCCACCTGCCAGCTGCAGGACTGGAGCTCAGGGGATGTGCACAGCCTTGGAGGAAGGTTCCAATACCCTTCACCATGTAATCTGAAAGGGCCATTGATTAGTTAGAGCTCCTCAAAACCACACACAAAGGTAATTACACACAGCAGAGAAACCCAGAGGATGAGCTCAACACAGGAGGCAGCTGCTAACTGCAGAGGGACATCAGCATCTGCTCAGCTCCCTGCTCTTGGCTGCACTTCCAGGGTGCAGAGACCCAGCCCAGTGCTGGTTTGCACTCAGGGATAGCTCACACTGGCTGCAGATCCTCAATCCCACACAGCTCCAATCTGCTAATCCAGAGCTCTCCAGGCTCAGTGCAGCATTCCCCTAACACAGGATCTTGGCTGTGCTTAATCACAGAAACATTCAGGCTGGCAAAGTCCCTCAGGATCACCGAGTCCAACCCATAACCCTGCTCTGCAAGGTTCACCCTCAGCCATATCCCCAGGCACCAAACAGTAACGTGAAGCACACTAAGATCCACCTCCTCTGCCCAAAAGATGGATTCCTCTCAAGGACAAACAGCCTGCAAGCAAAGCAGCAGTGTCTTAGTGCAGCAGAGAACTGCCTCAGTGAGACTCAGACGAGTGGAATCACAGAAACACAGAACCTTAGAGGTTGGAAGAGAGCTCCAAAGCTCATCCAGTCCAATCTCCTGCCAAGCAGCATCACCCAGGGCAGGGCACACAGGAATGCATCCAGCAGGGTTTGGAAAGGCTCCAGGGAAGGAGACTCCACAACCTCTCTGGGCAGCCTGCTCCAGGGCTCTGCCACCCTCACACCAAAGAAGTTTCTGCTCGTGTTGAGGTGGAAACTTCTCTGGTCCAGTTTGTAGCCTTTGCTCCTTGGCTTATTGCTGCTGAGCACCCAAAAGAGTCTGGCCCCAGGCACTGACCCCCACCCCTCAGATATGTGCACACACTGATCAGATCTCCTCTCTTCTCTTCTCCAGTCTAACCAGTCCCAGGGCTCTCTGTCTCCACAGGGGAGATGCTCAGGTCTCCCAGTCATCCTCGTGGATGGACTCTCTCCAGCAGATCTCTGTCTCTGCTGAACTGGGGAGCCCAAACTGGACACAGCATTGCAGCTGTGCTCTCACTGGGACACAGCAGAGGGGGAGAAGAACCTCCCTAGCCCTGCTGGCCACACTTTTCCTGACACCCCCCAGGATGCCCTTGGCCACAGGGCACATTGCTGCCCATGCAGCACTTGCTGCCCACCAGCACTCCAAGGCTTTTCTCCAGGGAGCTGCCCTCCAGCAGGGCAGCCCCAACCTGTACTGGTGTCTGAACTCCCAGATCCTGGCACAGATGCAGACTTCCAGCCCAGCCCCAGAGGAGCTGTGGCTCTCACCTGGTAGAACTCCATGCCCTGGTCTGTGATGAAGACGATCTCCGCCGAGCCTGTCCAGCAGAATCCTAGAACATTGGCATTCTTGGTCTTTTAACAAACAAGCAAACAAACACTCTTTAACTGGGGAGGATCAGCTAAGCACAGCACCTAACAGCAGTCAGCCTGAGTGTGAGATCAAAGCCAGTGCAGCCACCCAGCTGCTTTTGCCAGGCAGACACTCAGCACAAGCAGCTGCCTTGGCGAGGGCTTCGCACAGCTCCTGCCTGCATGCAGCACTGGCAGCTCCATCACACCTTCAGATTTCCTTTTCTCTCTAGATGCAACCAAGTTCTGGTTAGACCTGTGGACTGGTTTAGGCTGGAAAAGATCTTTAAGATCCCCATGTCCAACAATGAACCCAGCACTGCCAGGTGATGACTGAACCAAGGCCTTCAGCACCACAGCTACAGGCTAAAAACACCTCCAGGCGTGGAGGACTCCACCACTGCCCTGGGCAGCCTGTTCCAGGGCTTGACAACCATTTGGGAGAAGGAACTGTTCCTCATGTCCAACCCCAACCTCCCCTGGTGCAACTTGAGGCCACTTCCTCTGTCCTTTGACTTGCTGCCTAGGAGCAGAACCCAGCCCCCAGCTGACTGCAACTTCCTTCCAGGGAGCTGTAGAGAACAACATCATCTCCCCTCAGCCTCCTCTTCTCCACAGTGAAAAACCCCAAGTCCCTCTGTGCTCCTCACCACACTGACCCTTCACCTGCCCTGCTCTGGACCTGCTCCAGCCCCTCGGTGCCCTTCTCAGAGTGAGGGACCCAAAACTGAACCCATGTGGCCTCACCAATGCTGAGTCCAGGAGGAAAATCAGTGCCCTGCTCCTTCTGGCCACCCTATTGCTAATCCAGACCAGGATGCTGGTGGCTGCCTTGGCCACCTGGGCACACTCTGGCTCATCTTCATCTGGCTGGGGGCCAACAAACCCCTACTGCCATCCTGACTAATTCCTGTCATGGAGAGTTCCTTCTGCTGACAGAAGTTCAGAACCAAGTGGAGCTAACCTGCTGTGAGTCTCCCCTCAGACCTCCACCCTGAAGGCTCTAACAGAGTGTTTCACTCAAACATGACCCTAACCAACAAAGCTGAGAGGCTGAGGGTGCTTCAGCTTTAAAGCCTACATGAAAGCAGGGATCTGTGCAGAGCAGATGTTTGCTTCACCACTCCATTGCCCCACAACATAAATTACCTTAGCCAAAGGTTGGAAAGTACCAAACAGTGGCACTTGAAACTTCTCATCCTTCCATGCCCTGTGAGGAGAGGCTGAGGGAGCTGGGGGTGTGCAGCCTGCAGCAGAGGAGGCTCAGGGCAGAGCTCATTGCTGCCTGCAGCTGCCTGCAGGGAGGCTGTAGCCAGGTGGGGCTGGGCTCTGCTGCCAGGTAGCCAGGGACAGACCAAGGGGACACAGCCTCAAGCTGTGCTGGGGGAAGTCTAGGCTGGATGTTGTTAGGAAGTTGTTGTCAGAGAGAGTGATTGGCATTGGAATGGGTTGCCCAGGGAGGTGGTGGAGTGGCTGTGCCTGGAGGTGTTGCAGCCAAGCCTGGCTGGGGCACTTAGTGCCATGGTCTGGTTGGTTGGGCAGGGCTGGGTGCTAGGTTGTGCTGGAGGAGCTTGGAGCTCTTTTCCAACCTGCTTGGTTCTATGACTCTGTGCTGGTGCTGGTCAAATAACCACCAGACACTTCAAAGGGCTGTTCAAACCCACCACAGCCAGCACACAAACTGAGCTGTTGCTCAGCAGCACTGCCCACTGAAATGAGCAACACCTCCACACCACCAGATCCAACAGCCAGTGCTCAGTGTCTGTCTCATCAGCACTGTGCCTTCTCCCTCCCAGACCCTGACACTTGTTCTCCACAGCACTTCCACTCCTTTCTGGGAAAGAATCTGTGCTGCTTTGAGGTTAACTGGAATATTTTGCTGAGAGAAATGAAATCCTTAGCTGTGAGAAGAAAGAAAACCCCCAGCAGCTCCCTACACCCCTCATTCTTCTGCTGAGACACACAGCTAGGCAACATGTAGATGAGGCACTGCTCACACACTGCTCAGCTCTCACTGCTGCTCCTTCTCTTTGGAGGTCTGGGCTCTGTGCTTGCCTCTGCCTTAACTCTTTAATCTGGGCTAACCCTTTTCCCTCTAACCTCCCTGTTGCCTCTTTGACATCTCTCCAGATTTATCATGTGAGATATGCAGGCATTGCTCTAGCTATATCTGAAGGGAGGGAAAGAGGGAGGGGAGAGGAGGTTTGGGCAGGAGCCTCCTGGGGACTCTGATGCTTCTGGAGGGCTGCTGTGTTCCTGTGTTACTTTTACCTTGTATTTAACTGTAAAGAGTTGTGTATATATCTGCTTGCAAGTTGTGCTAAGCTGCAAATACAGCTTCACTCCTTAGCTTCCAGCCAGCTGAGCCTAGTCTGGGTGATTTCATTGTGTGTTTGGTGGGGCAGGGAACTCCCAAACCATCACAGAATTCAAGAGGCTGGCCCAAGAAGTTGTGGCCCTGCCAACACTTGCTCCTTTCCCTCAGCTCAGAGGTGGCAGTGACTACAGATCTCAGTGCTGCAGGTCAGCATTCAGGAGCTGTCTCCAGCAGTTCTCCTGGAGAGCAGAGGCCACTGGGACACCTAACCTTAGAGTTCCACCTCAGACACAGGCTGGGGATGTTTCTCTTACCTTGCACTCCTGTGTGTATTCCAGCTGAGGGCTCTCTGGAATGAAGTTCAGAAAATCCTGCAGAAACACCCAAGAAGAGAATTGGCAGAGGTGAAGCACAGCCAAGGCACAGGCACAAGAGAAGAGACAGCAGCTTAACAAATTCTTCTGGATGAGACAGAGAGCAGAAAATGTGCATTTCCTGTACTCCTTCACCCCTGCCAGGGAATTCTCTGTAGAATCACAGCTGGCTGGAAAAGCCTTCCAAGATCATCCAGCCCAGCCAGCAGCCCAACCCCCACATGCACACCAAACCCTGGCCCCAGCTGCCATGGCCACAGCTCTCTGCAACACCTCCAGCCATGGGCACTCCACCACCTCCCTGGGCAGCCTCTGCCAGTCCCTCACCACTCTGGCACCAAAGACATTTTTCCTCCTCTCCAACCTAACCCTCCCCTGGCACAGTTTCAGGACATTTCCTCTCCTCCTGTCATTGGTTACTAGGGAGCAGAGCCCAACCCCCACCTGCCTGCAGCCTCCTCTCAGGCAGCTGCAGAGAGCAATGAGCTCTGCTCTCAGCCTCCTCTGCTCCACACTAACATCCCCAGCTCCCTTAGCTGCTCCTCCCCAGCCCTGTTCTCCAGGCCCTTTCCCAGCTTTGTTACCCTTCTCTGGACCTGCTCCAGCCCCTCAATGTCCTTCTGGGAGTGAGAGGCTCAAAACTGGACCCAGCACTCAAGCTGTGGCCTCAGCAGTGCCTAGCACAGAGGCACAATCCCTGCCCTGCTCCTGCTGGCCACACCATTGCTGATCCAGGCCGGGCTGCTGGTGCCCTTCTTGGCCAGATGGGCACACTCTGCCTCATGTTCAGCTGCTGCCAACCAGCACCCCCAGGTCCTTTTCCACCAGGCAGTCTCCAGCCACTCTGCTCTACACTTGGAGTGCTCATGAGGCTGTTGTGACCCAAGTGCAGGACTCAGCACCTGGCTTTAGAAGTTGTCTTCACTCAACCTTTTCCTATATGAGGACATTACCACAACAACAACATTGCCTGTTGGGCCCCTCTGGATGACAGAGGGATTTCATCTCCATCTGTTGCTAGCCACCAGACCTCTCAAACATTTGTCTCAGAGCCTTCTACTCTGGTGCTGTAGGGAGATTCCCAGCTCCAGTTCCCCATCTGTAGGCTGCAGGTTTCTTACCACACTCTTCAAAGTTCTCTGCACTGCCAGGATCTTGTTGCCCAGGGAAAATTTGATGCATTTCACTTCTCCTTTGTCTTCCATCCTACCCAGAAAGAAAAAGAAGCTCTGGAAATAACATCTACACCAGTGTCCTATGGGGCTCTGTAATGCACCCTCAAAAAGAACAACAACAGAGCAAAAAGTGTTGGGCAAAGGCTTTGAAATGCAGCTTCTGAGTGAGGCCTGACAAGTAGGAAATGCAGACTGCAGACTGCATGACAAAGGTGTTCACTCCTCAGAAGCTGTGAACACATCTGCCACAGAAACAGAACTAGGAGGGCTTTAAACAACCCTCAGGAGCATCAAGTCCAACACTGCCAAGGCATCTGCCCTGGTAAGACCCCATCTTGAATATTGCATTCAGTTTTGGGCTCCTCAGTTGCAGAGGGACAGGGATCTGCTGGAGAGGGTCCAGTGAAGGGCTATGAGGATGATGAGGGGACTGCAGGGCATGGCTTATGAGGAGAGGCTGAGGGCCCTGGGGCTGCTTAGTCTGGAGAAGAGAAGACTGAGAGGGGATCTGATAAATGTTTATAAGTATCTGAAGGCTGCCAGGAGGGGGGGGACAGGCTCTGCTCACTGCTCCCTGGGATGGGACAAGCAGCAATGGATGGAAGCTGCAGCACAGGAGGCTCCAGCTCAACACAAGGGGGAACTTCTTGACTGGAAGGGTCCCAGAGCCCTGGCACAGGCTCCCTGGAGAGGCTGTGGAGTCTCCTTCTCTGGAGACTTTCAAGGTCTGTCTGGATGTGTTCCTGTGTGGCCTGAGCTAGATTGTGTGGTCCTGCTCTGGCAGGGGGCTTGGACTGGGTGATCTCCTTGGGTCCCTTCCAACTCCTAACATTCTGTGATCCTGTGATCAGTGCACCACGTTTCCCTGCAGCACAGCCAGAGGGGTTTTAACAGTTCCAGAGCTGCCCTGGGCAGCCTCTTCCAAAGCTTCTTCACTCTTTCATTGAAGACATTTTTCCAAATGCCCAACCTAAATCTCTGAAACAACTTGAGGCCATTTCCTCTCATGCTGTCAAGTGTCACCTTTGAGCAGAGTCCAACCCCCACCCCACTGCAGCCTCCTCTCAGAGCGCTGCAGAGAGCAATGAGGTCTCCCTCAGCCTCCTCTGCTCCACACTAACCCCTCCAGCTCCCTCAGCTGCTCCTCCCCAGCCCTGTTCTCCAGACCCTTCCCCAGCTTGGTTGTCTTTCTCTGGACCTGCTCCAGTTCCTCAGTGTCCTCCTTGGAGTGAGAGGCCCAACACTGAACCCAGCACTCAAGCTGTGGCCTCACCAGTGCCCAGTCCAGGACACAATCCCTGCCCTGCTCCTGCTGGCCTCACCATTGCTGATCCAGGCCAGGCTGCTGGTGCCCTTCTTGGCCACCTGGGCACACTCTGCCTCATGTTCAGCTGCTGCCAAACAGCAGCCCCAGGTCCTTTTCCACCAGGCAGTCTCCAGCCACTCTGCCCCAAGCTTGGAGCATTCCTGGGGTTGTTGTGACCCAGGTGCAGGACCCAGCACTTGGCCTTGCTGAACCTCATACAACTGACCTCAGCCCATGGATGCAGCCTGGCCAGGACCCTCTCCTCTAGCTGAAGGTGACCCTGCTGCCTGCAGGGGGTTGGCCAAGGTGACCTTTGAGGGTCTCTTCCAACCCAATGCAATCTGTGACTCTGTGATTTTGACTGCTGAATCCTGGCCCAGGCAAACACCACCAGAGCTGCCTTACCTGAAGGAAATGGGATTTCTGTCCTCCAGACCTTTAACAACAACTCCTGTAGCTCCACCAGACCGAACAGCAAAAACCTGCAAGACAGTTTTGAACATATTTGCAGCTCAATCAAAACCCATCCCCTTAAGGTACTTTCTTGTCTCTAAGCCATGCTTCAGTTTTGTTGCCAGACACAAGTTTTGTTCTTGCTCAGAGCTGCCAGCTCAGGAGAAATGAAGTGAAACTCAGTAAGGGCAAGGGTAGGGTCCTGCACCTGGGGAAGAGCCACTCCATGGAGCAGCACAGGCTGGGGGCTGAGCTGTGGGACAGCAGCTCTGGGAAAAGGACTTGGGAGTCCTGATGGACAACAGGATGGCCATGAGCCAGCAATGTGTCCTTGTGCCCAAGGCATCCTGGGGGGCATCAAGAGGAGTGTGGCCAGTAAGTCAAAGGGAGCCTCTCCTCTCCCTCTATTGTGCCCTGGTGAGGCCTCATCTGCAGTACTGGGTCCAGTTCTGGGCACCACAGCTCAAGAGGCACAAAGAACTGCTGGAGAGAGTCCAGCCCAGGGCCACTGAGCTGCTGAGGGCACTGAACAGCTCTCATGGAAGGAAATGCTGAGAGAGCTGGGGCTGGTTAGCCTGGAGAGGAGAAGGCTGAGGGGGATCTGAGCAATGCTTGCAAATAGCTAAGGGGTAGGGTCAGGAGGATGGGGCCTGACTCCTGTCAGTGGTGACAGCACAGGAGGCAATGGGCACAGACTTGGCCAAAGGAAGTGCACCTAAAAAAGAGCAGAAACTTCTTCACTGTGAGGGTGGCAGAGCCCTGGAGCAGGCTGCCCAGAGAGGTTGTGGAGTCTCCATCTCTGGAGACTTTCATGGCCCATCTGGATGTGTTCCTGTGTGAGCTGCTTTAGGTTGTTCCTGCTCTGGACTGGGTGACTTTCAGAGGTCCCTTCCAACCTCTACCATTGTGTGCTTCACACTGAGGCTCCTTAAATAACCAGCTCTTTCCTCTGCAGCTCCCCAGCACTGCTTTCCAGTTGTACTCTCACAGCCCTGCAGGCATGTCCTGAACTGCTGCACGACTGCAAATGATGAATGTCTGGAGGAGTTTCTCTCTCTTTTAAATATTGATCTTTTCCTAAGTCAGGTACTAAGAGTCTGAGAGACATCTGGGCACAGTTCAAAACAAAAAGGCCATCAGCTGTAGGATCACTGACCCAGAAGCTTGCCCTGGTCAGGACATGTGAGCAGGCAGTGACAGCCCTGCGGTGGTCTACAGCTCTGGGTGTGCCTAAGAAGTGTCAGCTGAACTGCACCAAGGGCTTAAAGCAATCCTTTAGCACCACTGCACAGACACATTCAGAGACTCTTTCATGCTTGGAAGAGACCTTTCAGAACCCCAAGGCCAACTGTTAGCTCAGCACCGCCAGGTCAGCACTAAACCATGTCCCTCAGCACCACAGCTCTGGGTCTCGTAAACACCTCCTGGGATGATGACTCAACCACCTCCCTGGGCAGCCTGTTCCAGGGCTTGGCAACCCTTTCAGTGGAGAAATTGCTCCTAATGTCCAACCTAACCCTCCCCTGGCACAACCCAAAGCCATTTCCTCTTGTTCTGATGCCTGTGAAGTGTCCAGCCACCCATGCCAGGCGCAGGAGTGTCTCCAGGAGCACGCTGTGGGAGATGGTGTCAAAGGCTTGGCTAAAGCCCAGGTGGACACATCACAGCCTTACCCTCAGCCACTCTGTGGGTCACCATAGAAGGAGATGAGGTTAGCCAAGCAGCACCTGCCCTCCACGAAGCCACAATGACTGGGCCTGATCTCCTGGTTGTCCTGCAGGGGTCACATACATGGTGGCACTCAAAGTGATCTGCTCCATCACCTTCCCTGACACCAAGCTTCACAGACACACAGAATGTCAGGGGCTGGAAGGGACCTCCAAAGCTCATCCAGTCCAACTACCCTGCCAGAGCAGGATCACCTAGACCAGATCACACAGGAGTGCATCCAGGTGGGTTTTGAGTATCTCCAGAGAGGGAAACTCCACAACCCCCCTGGGCAGCCTGTCCCAGGGTTCTGTCAGGTTACTGGCAGCTCAGTAGTTCCCCAGATCCTCCTTCTGGCCCTTCTTCTAGATGGGGTCACACTCTATTTGCCAATCTCCAGCCAGCTGGCACCTGCCCAGTTGGCCAGGCCTGCTGGTGGCTGAAGGCAAGAGGCTTGGTGAGCACCTCCACCAGGTCTCAGCAGCCTCAGGTGTCTGCCACCCAGCCCACACTTGTCTGTGCCTCAGTGGTGCAGCAGCTCACTGCCCATTTCCCCTTGCTTCACTCTGCTGCCCATCCCTGCCACCCAGCCCACACTTGTCTGTGCCTCAGTGGTGCAGCAGCTCACTGCCCATTTCCCCTTGCTTCACTCTGCTGCCCATCCCTGCCACCCAGCCCACACTTGTCTGTGCCTCAGTGGTGCAGCAGCTCACTGCCCATTTCCCCTTGCTTCACTCTGCTGCCCACCCCTGCCACCCAGCCCACACCTGTCTGTGCCTCAGTGGTGCAGCAGCTCACTGCCCATTTCCCCTTGCTTCACTCTGCTGCCCATCCCTGCCACCCAGCCCACACTTGTCTGTGCCTCAGTGGTGCAGCAGCTCACTGCCCATTTCCCCTTGCTTCACTCTGCTGCCCATCCCTGCCACCCAGCTCAGGGGGCTCACAGAGCAGCTGATCTGCTAACGACAGGTGAAGAAGGTGTGGAGTAGCTCAGCCTTTTCCTCCTCCTTGGTCACTGTTTCCTCCTGCATCCAACTGGGGATGGAGACTCTCCTTAGTCCTCTTTTTGCTGCCAGTGACTTTAGAGCAAGCATTTTTATTGTCTCTTAAGGCAGCAGCCAGATCCAGTTGCAGAAGAGCCAGCTGGAATGATAAATACTTGGTCTAGCTACTCTTTATATTGAGGTGGAGAGAAACTGAAGGCAAACCTCTCAATCTCAGTGAGACAAGAAGATACCAAGGACAGATCTCTCCAAAGGCCATTCCCATGGGAAACCGTCACAGAGAGGCTGATTACAAGTGATTTAGAGGCACACTGGAAACTGAATCGTTGCAGAGCAGCAAGAAAAGGTGGAGAATCAAATGTACAGTTGAAAGTAAGTTGGTTTCCAGGGAGCTCTTAGTGTGCAATTCAGTCACAACCTGACTGTGACACAGCATCTCCTGAGGGGCACCTGTAAGTGATCCTCTTCCAACTGCCCCTCAAAATGCAAAGGGTTTACACGGAGGAAGGCCACAAATAACTCTGAATGGAGCACAACAGCGAGCAGCACTCCTCGGGAACACTCCCCCCTTTCCAGACACAGCACTGGACACTTCCCTGGGGCCAAAAGCCTGAAGGTTTCAGCTCCACGAACACCAGGGGCATGGGATGGCTGCTCAGGCAGCAGGGTGCAGCCCTCCCCACAGGAGCCTCATGCCAAACTGAGCACCTTTTCTGTACACTGAGTTGAATTCTCAGCAGCTCCTAGGGGCAGTAAGGACAAACACACTGCAAAGAACTAAAGCCAAGGAGTTGGACTTGATGACCTATGAGGTCTCTTCCAACCTTGGTGATACTGTGGTAAGCCAAGTGATGACCCTGAGCCACAAGTGAAAACACAAATCCTCATTTCCAGGAACAGAATCACCACAGAATGATCAAAAAATGGCCTAGGCTGGAAGAGACCTTAGAGCCTTAGAACCTCTCAGCCCAGGTTACTCGAGGCCACATCCCATCTGGCCTTGACCATCTCCAGGGAGGAGTCATATATTGAACTTTATTTAGGGTGCCTACAAGACAGCTGGAGAGGGACTTTTGACAAGGGCATGGGGCAATGGCTTTGAGTTGGAAGAGGGGAGATTGAGACTGGCTATGAGGAAGAAATGGTTTGCAGTGAGGGTGGTGAGACACTGGCACTGGTTGCCAAGGGAGGCTGTGGCATGTTCAAGGCTGGTGCCTCCAGCAACCTGATCTAGTGGGAGGCTCCCTGCCCATGGCAGGGGGTTGGAACTGGATGATCTTTAAGGTCCCTTCCAACCTAAGCTACTCTGCGATTCCATAAACTGAAGAGGGAAAAGAAGAGGTCAGGCAAATGGAGCTGGCCGTGAAGCCTCTCAGTGCTGCTGCAACACTTGGAACAGAAGTGCTGACTGCAATGCCCTAGGCAGACCACGCAGCAGTGAGAGTGAAGGCTGCTGAGCTTACACTTCATACACGTGTGCTGATGCATGAGACAAGGCAGACCTTTCATCCACCTCCTGGCAGATGGCAGGTCCTGAGCCAGGCACCCAGCAGCGAGACCTTGTGCCACAGAGGTTCCACCTAAGGGCAGCCAGGATGCAGCTCCAGCAGCCAAGAGAAGGGGAGGAAATTCCTCTCCTGACAGAGTGGTCAGGCACTGGAACAGGCTGCCCAGCTTGGTGGTGGAGTCATAGAATCACAGAATCAACCAGGTTGGAAGAGAGCTCCAAGCTCACCCAGCCCAACCTAGCACCCAGCCCTGCCCAACCAACCAGACCATGGCACTAAGTGCCCCAGCCAGGCTTGGCTGCAACACATCCTGCCACAGCCACTCCACCACCTCCCTGGGCAGCCCATTCCAATGCCAATCACTCTCTCTGACAAAAACTTCCTCCTAACATCCAGACTCAACCTGCCCTGCCACAGCTTCAGGCTGTGTCCCCTTGTTCTGTTGCTGCTTGCCTGGCAGCAGAGCCCAACCCCACCTGGCTACAGCCTCCCTGCAGGCAGCTGCAGACAGCAGTGAGCTCTGCCCTGAGCCTCCTCTGCTGCAGGCTGCACACCCCCAGCTCCCTCAGCCTCTCCTCACAGGGCTCTGCTCCAGGCCCCTCCCCAGCCTTGCTGCCCTGCTCTGGACACCTTCCAGCATCTCAGCATCTCTCTGCAATGGAGGAGCCCAGAACTGGACACAGCACTCCAGGTGTGGCCACAAGTCACCACCCCTGGAGGTGCACTAGGACCGTCATGGACATAGCACCGGGGACACGGCTCAGAGGCAGTCGGAGGTCGCCGGCTGGGCTCGACGACCTTCAGAGGCTTTGCCACCTGAAACGCTTCTGTGATCCCACGAAGCCAAAGCCAGGCCCGAGGGCCTCCAGAACCCTCTTCTGGGACAGCGACAGAGCAGCAGCGAGCAGGGCGGAGGCAAGAGGCCCGAGGATGCCAGCCCAGCCCGCGGAGCGCTGCGAGGCGCCCACCCCGCCGCCCGGGCAGGCAGCGGCACCGGCAGCCGCAGCAGGCGGCCGCTCGCCCACGCACAGCCCCGGGGCAGGGCGCAGGCCGAGGCCCGGGGGCGCCGAGCCGCCAGCCGCCCCCCGGCAGCCCGCCAGGCCCCCACCTGCTTGTTGGCCTCGTCGAAGAAGACGCAGTTGACGGCGTTGGCCTTCTCGAAGTGCACGGGCCGGGCGCACAGCGCCAGGTAGCAGCCGCCGTCCCCGGCCGCCGCTCTCCCTTCTCCTCCTCCTCCTCCTCCTCCCGCCGCCTCCTCCTCCCCTGCCGGCGGCTCTCGGCTCATGGCGGCGGCTGCTAGCGCAAAGCACCCGGCACCGACGGGCACCGACGGGCACCACCGACCCGCACCGCCCGGCCCCGCCCGGCCGCTTCCCCTATGCACTGCGCTCACGTCAGACGGCACCGGCGCGGCCTTAAAGGCGCAGAGCAGCGGCGGCAGAGAGCCGGCAGGGGCCGGGCCGGCAGGGGAGGCAGCGGCGGCAGAGAGCCGGCAGGGGCGGGCCGGCAGGGGAGGCAGCGGCGGCAGAGAGCCGGCAGGGGCGGGCCGGCAGGGGAGGCAGCGGCGGCAGAGAGCCGGCAGCGGATCGGGCCGGCAGGGGAGGCAGCGGCGGCAGAGAGCCGGCAGCGGATCGGGCCGGCAGGGGAGGCAGCGGCGGCAGAGAGCCGGCAGCGGATCGGGCCGGCAGGGGAGGCAGCGGCGGCAGAGAGCCGGCAGGGGCGGGCCGGCAGGGGAGGAAGCGGCGGCAGAGAGCCGGCAGCGGGGCGGGCCGGCAGGGGAGGAAGCGGCGGCAGAGAGCCGGCAGCGGATCGGGCCGGCAGGGGAGGAAGCGGCGGCAGAGAGCCGGCAGGGGCCGGGCCGGCAGGGGAGGCAGCGGCGGCTCCGAGCGCACACAGCTCCGCCCGGCCGCGCAGGCGGGGGCAGGGCCGCAGCATGTCCTGCCTTCTCCCCGCAGTCCCGGGGGGTTGCCCTGCCCGCTCGCAGGCAGGTGGTACTCCGCCGGCAGAGCGCCTTCAGCCGGCCCGCCTGGGCCGCCAGCTTCCGCAGCCGCCTCCGGTTGCTGAGCCTGCGAACCGGAGGCTCAGGGCAGACCTCACTGCTCTCTGCCACTACCTGAAGGGAGGCTGTAGCCAGGTGGGGTTGGGCTCTGCTGCCAGGCAGCCAGCAACAGAACAAGGGGACAATCTGAAGCTGTGCCAGGGCAGGTCTAGGCTGGGTGTTAGGAGGAAGTTGTTGGCAGAGAGAGTGATTGGCATTGGAATGGGCTGCCCAGGGAGGTGGTGGAGTGGCTGTGGCAGGAGGTGTTGGAGCCAAGCCTGGCTGGGGCACTTAGTGCCATGGTCTGGTTGGTTGGGCAGGGCTGGGTGAGCTCGGAGCTCTCTTCCAACCAGTTCGATTCTGTGCTTCTCTCCCTCGCCCCGTGTTTCGGGCTGTGGACGAAGCGCGACGGGAAGGGCTGCGGGAGTGCGGCGGAGAGCTCCCGGCGGAACCTTGGCTCTGGCCCGGTGAGACATCTCAGTGCGCATCAGCCGCAGCGGCAGCCCCCAGCCCCTCCCGGAGCCGCAGCCTGAGGTGGTGCCGGTGTGGAGGTACCTGGGGTTCCGTAGCTGCTCTAGGCCACCCTGCTCTGGCAGGGGGCTGGACTGGATGACCGCCGGAGGTTCCTACCCCCCTCCCCGAGGGCAATCTGTGACACCGCTCTGCAGGGCAAGTGCCCTTGTACCTGGCAAGAGCCTCTCTGACACAGCCGGGTACTTTGCCAGCCTCCTGGAAGGAAAATCCCTGAAGCTGAGAGGTGTCACACAGGTAAGAAACACATTTGAGTTAACCTCCCACTAGAACAGGCCTCAGCCAACCTGGTCCTGAACACCTCCACGGAGGCTGTGGGGCACAGCACAGAATGTGCTCCGCAACCTCCCTGGGCAACCTGTGCCAGTGTCTCACCACCCTTACTGCAACTACTTCTTCCTCACATCCACTTTCAATCTCCCCTCTGACACTTCAAACCCATTCCTCCCCCTCCATTCATTCCCAGACCTTGTCAAAGTCCCTCCCCAGCCCTCCTGAAGCCCCCTGCAGATCCTGCAAGGCCACTCCAAGGTCTCCTCCAAGCCTTCTCTTCTCCAGGCTGCACAGCCCCAACTCTCTCAGCCTGTGCTCAGAGCAGAGCTGCTGCAGCCCTCTCAGCATCTTGGTGGCCTCCTCTGGACTGGCTCCAACACTTCCATGTCCTGCTTGTGCTGGGGTCTGCAGAACTGCCCCCAGGGCTGCAGGTGGGGTGTGAGGAGAGCAGAGCCAAGGGGCAGAATCCCCTCCCTTGCCCTGCTGGCACCACTTCTCTCTCTGATGCCACTCAGCAAGTAAGGAACTGACTGAAGTCCCCAGAAGATTAAAGTTCCCTTACTTCAAATTTAAGGAGGAGCCAAGCACTGGGATGAAACTGGCCAGAATGGTAACTTTCCCTGTTGCTACACTGAACGAGGGCAGTCCACCCTCACCCTGCTTTAGTGCAGCACTGAGGCCGAGTGATGCCCAAAGGAACACACAAGAGTATCACCAAAAACCTCTGCAGTTTTTACTTCATTCACCACCCATTTTCCAACAGAAGCAAGATGCTTTTAGAAAAACACAATCACTTGAGAGCACACTGTGAGAATGTCTCAGCACCACTATATCCTGCCTGATAAAGAGCAGCAGCAGAGAGAGCAATCGAGATAACAAAAGATCAGGATTTCTTCATTCCAAAGCACACCCCACACACACTGCATCAGCTCATCTTGCATGTCTCGAGTTGGTGGGAAGCAGCAGTAGAGTTTTAGGACTTGCTAAACTAAAAAGGCTGAGGTTAAAAGCATGAGAAGATGACAAATCTAAGTGGTTTTGTGGCAGAAAACCTTGGCTAGAAATAATGCTGATCAAGATTTAGCTTTCACAGCCTGACTGGGGTGAGAATGTTTGATGCTCTACCCAGATCAAAAAATAGGATTGGTTTAGAGAATGTGCAGCTTGCACCAAGTTTTTGGAACCATTTTTATGTTGAGTGAACCTAACTGAACTTAATCGATTATCAGGCAACTTGGATGCAGCCCCCAGGCTTTCCTGAGGGCCAAAGCAGTCCTCTGCTGTTGGGACTGAAATCTGTTTTATATACAGCTACATTCCATGGGCTTCCAATGAAAAGGTCCAGACTTGTGCATACCTAACTAAACTGCTCTGCTAAATCCACATTTTTGTGTGATTTCAGCACATGGTTTGCATTTATGCCCTCGGTGGAGAAGGGTGAAAGGTTCACTGGCATCACATCCATCCATACACCAATGAGTAAGAGAAGGGCTCTCCTTCTGTGCTTTCCCACTAAATGCTTTAGCTGAGCTGGGGGATTTGAAAGTATTTTGAAACCTAAAGGATCTAAGCTCTGAATCATGCAAAATATGACCACCTTAGCTACATTAGTTAAAGGTAAGTGGGCAACTGGTGCCATTGGCAGACCGTCTGAAGAGGTAGTGTCAGTCTGTTCTCACAGTGCCAGCCGGACCTGTGGGCCAAGTTAAAAAGCCACTGAGGCATCACTGTATACTCGCTGTGTGTTCAGTGTGGTGTTGCCAGTCAACCACTCCCTCCTGACATTGGTAGTTGACATTTACCACTGCACCAACATAGTTAGAAGCAGTACATCTGGGTTTTGTTCTGTTAGCAGCTACACACTCAGTGCTATTCATCATATATAGGGGGGTCTCCATCACTTGAAAACATTGACAGCTTCTTTCCGTGGTTCTGCACATGATCTTCGTTCATCTTCTCCAGGGCTTCAATCTAGAGAGCCAAAAAGAAATCCAGGCTGAAATCACAAACCCTCACGGGCTCCAGAGCCTTCCCAAACTGTTAACAAGCAGCCTGAAGTGACACGAGGAGTGGCAGGGGGTGGAGAGGCCTCTGCCTTGCCAAGGTTCAGAAAACGTTGGCACAAGGTTGAGATAACCATTTTGCCAAAGAGATGCAGAATGATTGCTGAGGCAACACTCAGGCACACAGACCACAGACTCAGTGTGGAAAGCCAGGGGATTGCATCAGCTACTACAGAAAACCACACTGAAACATCAGCCAGAGAAAGCTCTACCTCTGCTTGGAAGTCTACTTCGTTGTCAGCTGTGATCTGTAAACCCGAGACAGCGTTGAACAGCTCCCGCTCGTTCAGTGTTTCTGCCACCCCTGCTTTCTGGAAGAACTGAGCAATGAAAAGAGCACAAATCAAACATTTCACCAGACAGGACAAAGCTCTCCTTTTCCTTCTCCCAGCTGCAACTACAGCATTTAGGCAAAATGGCATTTTTACTTTTGTTGACTTAGAATCATAGAATCAACCAGGTTGGAAGAGACCTCCAAGCTCAGCCAGTCCAACCTAGCACCCAGCCCTATCCAATCAACCAGACCATGGCACCAAGTGCCTCATGCAGTCTCCTCTTGAAGACCTCAAGGGACAGTGCCTCCACCACCTCCCTGGGCAGCCCATTCTAATGCCAGTCACTCTCTCTGACAACAACTTCCTCCTAACATCCAGCCTAGACCTACCCCAGCACAATTTGAGACTGTGTCCCCTTGTTCTGTTGCTGGCTGCCTGAGAGAAGAGGCCACCCCCCACCTGGCTACAATGTCCCTTCAGGTAGTTCATAGAATCATAGAATCAACCAGGTTGGAAGAGACCTCCAAGATCATCGAGTCCAACCTATCACCCAGCCCTAGCCAGTCAACCAGACCATGGCACTGAGTGCCTCATCCAGTCTTTTCTTGAAGACCCCCAGGGACGGTGCCTCCACCACCTCCCTGGGCAGCCCATTCCAATGCCAATCACTCTCTCTGTGAAAAACTTCTTCCTAACATCCAGCCTATACCTACCCTGGCACAACTTGAGACTGTGTCCCCTTGTTCTATTGCTGGTTACCTGGGAGAAGAGGCCAACCCCCACCTGGCTACAATGTCCCTTCAGGTAGTTGTAGACAGTAATAAGATCACCTCTGAGCCTCCTCTTCTCCAGGCTAAACAGGCCCAGTTCCCTCAACCTCTCCTCATAGGATTTGTGTTCCAGGCCCCTCACCAGCTTCGTTGCCCTTCTCTGGACATGTTCCAGTACCTCAACATCTTTCTTGAATTGAGGGGCCCAGAACTGGACACAGTACTCAAGGTGTGGCCTGACCAGTGCTGAGTACAGGGGAAGAATAACCTCCCTTGTCCTACTGGCCACACTGTTCCTGATGCAGGCCAGGATGCCATTGGCTCTCTTGGCCACCTGGGCACACTGCTGGCTCATCTTCAGCTTACTATCTATCAGTACCCCCAGGTCCCTTTCCTCCTGGCTGCTCTCAGCCACTCAGTCCCCAGCCTATAGTGCTGCTTGGGGTTATTGTGGCCGAAGTGCAGAACCCTGCACTTGGCCTTGTTAAATCTCATCCCATAGTTGTAGACAGCAATGAGGTCCCCCCTGAGCCTCCTCTTCTGCAGGCTGCACACCCCCAGCTCCCTCAGCCTCTCCTCATAGGGTTTGTGTTCCAGGCCCTTCACCAGCTTTGTTGCCCTTCTCTGGACACCTTCCAGCACCTCAACATCTCTTTTGAATTGAGGAGCCCAGAACTGGACACAGCACTCAAGGTGTGGACACAGTACTTGCAGATAAATGTAACTGCAAGAAGCTTTCAGTTCTCGTGGAGCTGTTTTGTTCCTCCACACTTTGGTCTCTGCTGGAGAACAGCATCAGAAGCACAGAGTTGTTTCAGTTGGAAAAGACCTCTGAGATTGAGCCCAACCAGTCTGATACTGCAACAGATTGCCCAGGGAGGTTGTGGATGCCTTCTTCTTGGAGGTGTTCAAGGTCAGGTTGCAAGAGACCTTGAGCAATCTGAGCTAATGGGAGGTGTCCCTGCCCATGGAACTGGGTGATCTTGAAGGTCCCTTCCAACCCATTCTGTGGCTAACTCTAGCAGGGGTGCTACTAAACCACATCCCTCAGCACCACATTTCTGCCAGTAAGCACAATCTGCAGGACTCATTTTCTACATATGAGGTGTTGCTGATTTTTAACAGTGGTTATTGGTGGATTTTTAGTTGGCTCACAATTGATTTTATCATCTTGGAAACATTCAGTGGAACAGAAGCTGGTCAGCTGAAGAGGTCTTACCTGGGAAACATTCTTACAGTCTCGGAACAAAAACTCAAGTCCATGAGGATGGGTTGGCTCCACAGACTGACTGACATCAATAAGCCAGACCTGTAGTCAGAGGACAGCAAATCACTTGGGAGTAGTATCTGACAGTAGATAAGGCCTTTCCTCCCACCATTCATCATGGAACCATTAAGGTTTGAAAAGACCTCTGAGGTCAGAGTTCAACCACAACCCAAGCACCATGACCACTGAACTATATCCTGAAGCATCACAACTACAGCCTCCTGAGCACTGCCAGCCATGGGCACTCCACCACCTCCCTGGGCAGCCTCTGCCAATCCCTGACCACTCCTGCACCAAAGACATTTTTCCTCCTCTCCAACCTAACCCTCCTCTGGCACACCTTCAAGACATTTCCTCTCCTTCTATCACCTGAGCCTAGGGAGCAGAGCCCAACCCCCACCTGCCTGCAGCCTCCTCTCAGGGAGCTGTAGAGAGCAATGAGGTCTTCCCTCAGTCTCCTTTTCTCCAGACTAAACAACCCCACCTGCCTCAGCTGCTCCTCATATGACACCCTCCAAACTCCTCTCGAGCCTTGCTGCCCTTCTCTGGACACCCTCCAACACTTCAATGTCTTTCCTATACCATGGTGCACAAAACTGATCCCAGTACTCAAGCTGTGACCTCACAGGGCCAAGTACAGGGGCACAATCACTGCCCTACTCCTGCTGGGCACACTGCTCTTGGTACAGCCCAGGCTGATGTTGGCCTTCTTGCCCACCTGGGCACACTGAGCAGCTCACCTTCCCATCATGCCACAGCATGTTATATTCACTCAGATCTGCATGGACCAGGCTGCACTCCTTATACAGCTGCTGCATCATCTGCAAGGAACCAAATGAATGAATGAAGCAAGCTACACTCCAAATAAATACCATTTGTGTGCCTGCAACAGAAAAATGCCTTTCCCCAATCACACATCCACTTCACACCATTTTTTCTCCAAGTCTTCACTGAAGTTCCATACAGGCAATGGTAATTTTTGTAAACTGTCAGCAAATGGAACTTACATCACTGGACTGGCTTTGGCAAGTCAGAAGAATCAGTCTGGTAAACTCCTGCCAGCTCTGCCAACCAGCCCAAGTGCCTGAGGCAGATAAACACGTTCTCTAGATAGCCCTGTCACTCTCACCCCTATCACATAAGGAGGAAGTTTGAGATACTGAACCCTATCCTCAAGAGTTCTGCTGCTCTGCTGGTCTGAAGACCTGAGGCACAGACCAGTCATGTGGTTGCTGGCTTGCTTGGTCATTTTTATCATTAGACAAGTTTTAATTAGGAAGCTAAAATAAGTGGACAGTTCTCAGGCAGGAGTTGAGCCATGTACAGCAGGTAATAGGGAAGTCAAGCATCCACCATGAAAGACCCTACATTTGCTAAAGAGGTAGTTGGGGAGGAGATTGTCCACTGCAGATTATCTAAGCATGGCAAATTAAGACACTTGAGAACTTTGTATGCCACAGGCTGCTTCTGTAAAGGGAGGGGTGCTTAGAATTACAGAATGGTTTCAGTAGGACAAGCCCTCTAAGATCAGTCCAACCACTCTCTAACTCTACCAGGGCTGGGGCCAAACCATGGACCTCAGCACCACATCTCTGCCTCACTGCAACATCTCCAAGGATGGGGATTCAACCACCTCCCTGGGCAGCCTGTTCCAGTCTTTGAGAACCTTTTCAGTTAAGAAGTTTCTTATCATATCCAAACCATCCCTGATGCAACCTTGAGGTCATTTCTTCTCATCCTATCACTTGCTGGGAGAAGAGACCAACACCCTCTTGGCTCCAAGCTCCCTTCAGGGAGTTGTAGAGACCAATAAGGTCTCCCCTCAGCCTCCATTCCTCCTGACTAAACAATCTCATCTCTCTCAGCAGAGGGAGCCTGGCTCACAAATCCTGTGCTGCTAAGTATCTCTTTGTCATCAAGTTCCAGCATATCTTCCACTCAGATTAAGATGAACTTATTTCCTTTTTAGTGCCTAATTTATTTACTCTCAGTCACATATTAAACAGCAGCACAGCAAGCCTTTGGACTCTGGAACTTGAAAGTGAAGCAAACATCCTGAAAAGTAAACAAATGCTGATTTGTCCCTTTTAGGTTACTCCCCTAAAAGAAAACACAACACAGCTGGAGGAACAAAAAACATCAACAATGTCTTACATGAAGAATCTGATAGTAGGCCTTTTTCATATCTTCACTGCTGAGTGTCACATCCTTGAGCTTGGGAGCTGGCACTTGATCCTGGCCAATGAAGGACATAACCAAGATGTGTTTCTTAAGGATAACCACTTGAGGACAAGGAATTCCTGCATTCTGCATTCTGTGGATCAGAAAATAAGGATTAAGAAAACATCCCCCCCCACCAAACCCTACAGTTCTAGTGCCTGCCTGAGTCTAAGGGAGGACTACAAGGATGATGCTGAAGGGACTGGAGCACGGCTTTATGAGGAGAGGCTGAGAACCCTGGGGCTGCTTAGTGTGGACAGGAGAAGCTTGAGAGGGGACCTGATCAATGTCTATCAATATTTGAGGGCTGGGGGTCAGGAAAGGACAGGGACAGCCTCTGCTCACTTGTGCCCTGGGATAGGACAAGGAGCAATGGATGGAAACTGCAGCACAGGAAGCTCCACCTCAGCATGAGGAAGAACTTCTTGACTGGAAGGGTCCCAGAGCCCTGGCACAGGCTGCTCAGAGAGGCTGTGGAGTCTCCTCCTCTGGAGCCTTTCCAGCCCTGTCTGGATATGTTCCTGTGTGACCTGTGCTAGATTCTCTGGTCCTGCTCTGGCAGGGGTTGGACTGGAAGCCCTCCAGAAGTCACTTCCAACCCCTGGCATCCTGTGAGCCTGGGATCTGTAATTTCTAAGGTTGCAAATTTGAGAAACTTGATCCATAGTCAAAAGGTCTTTGAAACAGACCCAGTTCAAGACTGGAGATAAATTTCACATGGGAAAACTCAGATCTTAAGTGGGTCTAAAACACTCACAGAGAACCAATCAGGTTTCCAGGAGGCTGAGGGAGCTGGGGTTGTTTAGCCTAGAGGAGGCTCAGGGGTGACCTCATTGCTGTCTACAACTACCTGAAGGCATGTTGTAGCCAGGTGGGAGTTGGGCTCTTCTCCCAGACAACCAGCAATAGAACAAGGGGACACAGTCTCAAGTTGTGCCAGGGGAAGTATAGGCTGGATGTTAGGAGGAAATTCTTCACAGAGAGAGTGATTGGCATTGGAATGGGCTGCCCAGGGAGGTGGTGGAGGCACCGTCCCTTGAGGTCTTCAAGAGGAGACTGCATGAGGCACTTGGTGCCATGGTCTGGTTGACTGGCTAGGGCTGGGTGATAGGTTGGACTGGATGATCTTGGAGGTCTCTTCCAACCTGCTTGATTCTATGATTCTTCATGTCTGCTGTTTGCATTCCACTTCTACAGCTAGAACAGGTTCACTCCACAGGCTAGCAAATTCTGCTGCCATATCACCAGAGATGGTTAACAACTGATTAAACTGTAAGATACCAAAGGCTTCTTCAACCTGTGCCTGTTATTTAGTCTGAGCTTCTACCCAAGCCTAGTTTGTCTTCCTTAGACTGAGGCTAGAAACCCAGCAGCTGTTTTGCCTCTCTACCTTGTTAAGTTATGCATCTCCTTCTCAGCCCACATGCGAATAACCTTGCGTGGGTTCAGCTTGCTGAAGCGGTCCTTAAACCTGTAGTCATCCTTGATGTACTTGTCCCGGTTCTTGAACTCATTGAGGGTGGTTTTAAACACCTTGATGGCACACTCTGCAGGTATCACCTTGTCTTCAGCTGTGCTTCTCAGGGAAAAAGTCAAATACAAAGCAAAGTTAACTACTGGCACCTTTGCAAGCTTGGGGACTGTGTTTTGTTAGGGCAACAAGGCTGGTGGAAGGCCTGGAGCACAAACCCTATGAGGAGAGGCTGAGGGAGCTGGGGGTGTGCAGCCTGGGGAAGAGGAGGCTCAGGGCAGAGCTCATTGCTGTCTACAGCTACCTGAAGGGAGGTTGCAGCCAGGTGGGGTTGGTCTCTTCTCCCAGACAACCAGCAATAGAACAAGGGGACACAGCCTCAAGTTCTGCTGGGGGAAGTATAGGCTGGATGTTAGGAGGAAGACAGAGAGAGTGATTGGCATTGGAATGGGCTGCCCAGGGAGGTGGTGGAGTTGCCATCCCTGGAGGTCTTCAAGAAAAGACTGGATGAGGCACTTGGTGCCATGGTCTGGTTGACTGGCTAGGGCTGGGTGTTAGGTTGGACTGGATGAGCTTGGAGGTCTCTTCCAACCTGCTTGATTCTATGACTGCAAGATACAGATTGTTAATGTAAGAGAGGAGAAGAGCTGATTGTCTGCCTAGCTGGGAGGCCAGTTCAAGTGGAATTTATGAGTTCTACCATAGAGCTAATACATGAATGTCTGGGCTTTGGCATTTTGATTCTATTTTGCTTAACAAACAGCTGCCATCTCACAATTTGTTAATACTTGTAGCTAACAACACGGCACCAAGTGGGTGCCCAACTACAAGGCCTCAAGTGGGTGGCCAACAACAAGGAGTTCCGAGTGGGAAAAGTCTTGCATGAGAACAATGATGGCTGTGTCACAATGTCTTGTTAAGCAGCACAAAGATACTGCCCAGTGAACAATGCTAAGCAAAAGAATACTCCTCAACAGCATTCCAGCTAAGGTCAATTGGAAAGAAAGAAAGGAGGTTGGAGGGAGGGAAGGAAGGAAGGAAGGAAGGAAGGAAGGAAGGAAGGAAGGAAGGAAGGAAGGAAGGAAGGAAGGAAGGAAGGAAGGAAGGTGGAGGGGGAGAGAGAGAGAGGAGGAGGAAAGGAGCGAGACAGAGAGAGAGGAGGAGGGAGGGAGAGACTTGACCTCTCTCTCAACATCTTCAAAGGGATTCTCTGTATTTTGTTTATTCAGCTCTTCCTCAGCTTGCTTTAAAGCAGAGGTGTTTCAGTGCTCTACCAACACTATCATCCTTCCAGAGTGGTCTTTACAGCTGGAATCTTGCACAACTAGCAGTGAGCAACATCCCTGCACTGCTCTCAAGGTAACCCAAAGGTGACCTAGCAGCTGTGCTGCACAGCTGGAGCTGACAGTACAGTGATCTATATGGAAGGACAGTCCTCAGCGGGCCCAAGATCATGAGGACAGGTCTGCAGTCAGGGGCAGGTCAGTCTGAGGAGCTGCTCAGTATCTCAAGACCTGATTGAGTACATGGCTTTCCCACAGAACTCCAAGGAGGAAGGCAGGGCATTCTTCACTTTACTGTTAGCACTGTTTGGGTTTCAGATGTTGTTATTATTATCATCTGCATATGCATGATATGGGAGGGGATTGTCCCCTCGGACTCTGCTCTGAGGAGGCCACACCTCGAGTGTTGTGTTCAGTTTTGGGGCAGCTTAGTACAAGAAGAATGTGGAGGTGCTGGAACCAGTGTAGAGGAGGGCAAGGAACCTGTGAAGGGCCTGGAGATTAAATCTTATGAAGAGTGACTGAAGGAGCTGGGGATGGTGTGAAACAGGAGGCTGAGGTCTGTCTACAGCTACCTGAAAGGAGGCTGTGAAGAGGTTGGTGCTGGTCTCTGCTCACAGGTAATTAGTGACAGAGCAAGAGGGAATGGCCTCAAGCTGTGACTGGGTAGGTTTAGACTGGACAGTAGGAAACACTTTTCCCAGCAAGAGTGGTCCAGCACTGGACTGTGCTTCCCAGGGAGGTGCTGTGGAGTCCCCAGCCCTGGATTTAAAAGTTGTTTGGATGCGGTGCTTGTGGCTATGGTTTAAGGGTGAACTTGAACTTGATGATCCTGGGGGGCTTTTCCAAAGAGAGTGATCTGTGGTTCTGTGAACACAAACTTTGAAGCCTTGGAAATGAAAAAGTGCAGACTGTTTAAGTATGTTTGCTTTTTAAACCAACTCTGGTGCCCAAAGCTACTATCACTACCAAACAACATGCTTACCTGCCTCCATAGGCGTGAAACACAACAGATTCTTTCCCTGTGCTGATGCAGCCTGTGATGGTCTCCAGCATCCCACCATTGACCATCTTGTAAAGCAGTAAACGTGTTTTAGGATCCACTGCTTTCTCCTGCAGGCAAGGAAGGAATATTCAGGTCATGAAAGAAATACTTTGCTTTAGAGAGAATTCAGGGCATTTGTGTGCCTGTGTTCAATAATAATAATGCCTTAAGAGCATCTCTCAACAGTCAGAGAGAAGAAAACCCTAACTAGAACAGGGGAAGCAAAGCCAGACTGCTCCAGCACTCATCTCAAGGAACCTTAGCAAGCCATGCAGCACATAAACTACTTCAGCAGTTCCACAGACTGTGGCTCAAAAGCACTTCTTGCAGTGTTTGCAAGTAAGTCTTTACAAGTCATGAAGCTAAACATCTCAAATATTACCTCTCATTTTATCTGGATACCAAAAGCACAACAGCCAAATTGGCTCTAAACTCAACCACAGAGTGTAACAACTGATTGCCTAAATGATTAAGCCAGACTCTACTCAAGTCACTTCATCTTCCTGAAACTTGTTATGAAGACAGGTATGTAATGCTACGTGGTTCAGCTGCAAAGAATTAATCATCTGGATGGCTTCTCTAAGTAAAAAGTGACTGAAGGGAGACCTGAAGGCTCTCTGCAAGTCCCTGAAAAGAGGCTGGACCCAGGTAGGGGTTGGCCACTTCTCCTTAGTTACAAGTGACAGGATGAGAGAAAATGGCCTCATGTTGCACCAAGGGAGGTTTGGGTTGGGTATTAGAAGAAACTTCTTCCCTGAAAGGGTTCTCAAAGACTGGCACAGGCTGCCCACAGAGGTGACTGAATTCCCACAACTGGAGGTGTTTCAAGAAGGCAGAGCTGTGGTGCTGAGGGACATGGTTTAGCACCAGCCTTGGCAGCTAGAGAACTGCTGGGCTGTATAATCTTAAAGAGCCTTTCTAACCAAAGCAGCCCTGTGATTCTAGGGTCCAAGAATTTCTAGCACAGTAGCCTGTTAAGAGCTAAGTTTAGAAAGACAGTGAGGAAAGAAATGGAAGCTGCTGCTCTTGTTTTGCTATGGCTCTCACAGGAATGCAGCTTAAATGAAAACAGCCTTTTTCTAGTAGGAGCTGGCATCAGCCAGCAATGTTAAGATAGCATCACTCAGCTGTTTTACCAGGAGTGGAATGCTTCAAGGAACTACCAAACTCTTAGAGAAGATAAAAGCATAGAGAGAGGCTTTATCAAAAACATACAGCAGTGGAGTGCTCCTTCTTTTCATGGAGCCTGGCACTCCGTCGTTCCTCAGAGTAGGCATGCTGCTTTAAGGCATTGAAGACTTGATTTGACAGCTTCAGGTCCATCCCAATCCCATCTCCAACTTGGAATTCAGGTGCAAACTACAAGCAGAAACAACAGACACATAAGAACTGCTTCTGGCAGATGCCAAAAGCTGGCACAAGCAAGAATTTCTCATTCTGATCTGCAGCACTCTAGTGTAGAATAGGACTGAAAGTCACTCATGTCATGGTGTCACTGGGTGAAAAACCACATTGCTCTCAACTCTGCTAAACTGAGAGATCAGCCAAGACCTTGTGAAAACAGCATTGGCAGCACTCCCTTATTTGCAGAGGCTGCACCAATCACACTGAAGAACAGGAAAGGTTCTGTGGATAAAGAGAGTGAAAAGCTGCAAGTCAAACAAGGGACTGAAAATAAGCTGCTTGGCTCATCAGGCAAAGTTAATTAGAGCAAAAAACAGGTTACATGACAGCTGTGCTTCTTTATTTGCCTGCACACCAAACTTGCTGACTTTTGTCTTGCCAGAACAGTTCTGTGCTGCAGAACTTGTTAATGCAGTATTATTAAAACAAAAAGGCTGAACGACTTGCAAGTGTCAACAGAGTAACTAATCCAAACACTGCAGTGCTTTCAGCTGATGAAAATGTAATCCATTAAATCAGCAGCACTGAGAGACAAGCATTAGTTCCTTGGTTGAATCACAGCATTCCAGTTCTACATGCAGAACAAGGTCCCCTGAGCCTTCCCTTACATTTTCCATGCGAGCAGTATTCTTTCTTCCACACACCACTTCATCATGTTTAGTAGTGATGTCTTTTCCTTTGCCTATGAAGCCCTTTCTTGGTGTAGTAGTAGGTTTATCTGCCAGGAGTGAGAGAGAAATCAAACTTTACATCTTAAATACTTAATTAATCACAGAATGGGTTAGGTTGGAAGGGACCTTAAAGATTATCTAGTTCCAGCACTCTGCCATGGGCAGGCAACACCTCAGGTTGCTCAAAGCCCCACCCAACCTGGCTTTCAACACTTCCAGGCTTGGAGCCTCTGCAACTTCTCTGGGAAACCTGTTGCAGAGCTTTACCACCCCATGGTGAAGAACTGCTTCCTAATGGCCAATCTAAATCCAGCTTCTTCCAGTCTGACGCCATCAGTCCTCATCCTGTCACTCCAGGCCTGTCAAAAGTGCTTCCCCAGCTTTCCTGTAGCTCTCTTCAGGTACTGGAAGGCTGCTCTAAGGTCTGCTCAATGCTTTCTCTTCAGGCCAAACAAGCCCAACTCTCCCAGCCTGTCTTCAGAGCAGAGGTGCTGCAGCCCTCTGATCATCTTTCAAAGCTTGTAATGCCCATAAAGGTTCCACAATGCCCACAAAGCTAACATTTTTATTTATTAAACATGAATAAACCACTTAAATTGTATGATCATGATGTCATCTTCTCTCATTCTAAACACAACAGCTTTGCTTGCTATGTCAGGGCTTACTTGTGTGTCTTCTCCAGCATGCCAGACATACTTTTGCCATTTCAAAACTCAGCAGTGTTCAATATGATGTGCAGATGTCCCCAGCCAAAGCTAGGTGACAGATATATATAGCTTACAATAGCTTCCACCTACAATATTTGTTTTGCCAGATTCAGCCACTGAAATCAATGTTCTGGCAGACAGGAGCCTGAAGTTACCTGCCCAGCTTCCTGCACAACACCGCTCAGTTAGGTGACCTGCTCTGGCACACAGCTGGCATTGCCTCACAGTCAAAAAACCTAGATGAAGTACAGCACATTCTCAGGTCTGCTAACCATGAAGTGCCACATACCTGCTCTGTAGGGGTCATGCCGAGTGTCCTGCCAATCAACCTCATCCTCGGAGCTGTCGCTGTCATAGGGATGCACCTTCCGATAGTTTTCAAAGGATATGGAGACTTAAGAAACAAAACCAAGAAGCATGTCTGTGACTATCAGGGATTTGCTGCCTCCTCACAGCTCTGTCAGAGTCACAGAATTAGAGTTCTCACAGTTGGAAGGAACCACAAGGATCAGCTGGCTCCAACCCCCTTGCCACAGGCAGGGACACCTCACACTACATCAGGCTGGCCAGAGCCACATGCAGCCTGGCCTTAAACACCTTCAGGGATGAGGCTTCCACCACCTCCCTGGGCAATCTGTGCCAGTCTCACACCACCCTCATGCTGAAGAACTTCTTCCTAACATCCAATCTAAATTTTCCCCCTCCTCTAGCTTGGATCCATCCC
The DNA here is from genome assembly GCF_015220805.1 of Pogoniulus pusillus. Classification (NCBI taxonomy): domain Eukaryota; kingdom Metazoa; phylum Chordata; class Aves; order Piciformes; family Lybiidae; genus Pogoniulus; species Pogoniulus pusillus. Next base: position 1,915,216 of record NC_087297.1, on the reverse strand, counting down.
CTCCTAGTCCTACCACTACCTACATCCTAAAAAGTCCCTCAGCTTAAGCACAGTGCCAAGAACGGCCCCAAAGCAAAAGCATTTCTTCTGCTGAGGGTACCTTTGCTATCCCCATTGATCTTCTTCTCTTCACGCCGAAGCTGTGCATCATATTCCCTGTCAAATTCCATCTGCAGCATCTGAGCTAGCATCAGGTCACTGGAGGTGTCAGTATTTTCTCCTGTAATGAATGGTCCCTCTGCAACACTATGCAAAATGAGAACATGAAAAAGACAAACACAGTCAGCTCAAGAGCAGCCTCATGTTATAATACTTCATCTCCCTCTACTCTGCCCTACTGAGACCCCACCTGGAATACTGCATCCAGTGCTGGGCTCCCCAGTTCAAGAGGGACAGGGATCTGCTGGGGAAAGTCCAAGGGAGGGCTACAAGGATGATGCTGAAGGGACTGGAGCACAGCTTTATGAGGAGAGGCTGAGAACCCTGGGGCTGCTTAGTGTGGAAAGGAGAAGCTTGAGAGGGGACCTGATCAATGTCTATCAATATTTGAGGGCTGGGGGTCAGGAAAGGACAGGGACAGCCTCTGCTCACTTGTGCCCTGGGATAGGACAAGGAGCAATGGATGGAAACTGCAGCACAGGAAGCTCCACCTCAGCATGAGGAAGAACTTCTTGACTGGAAGGGTCCCAGAGCCCTGGCACAGGCTGCTCAGAGACGCTGTGGAGTCTCCTCCTCTGGAGCCTTTCCAGCCCTGTCTGGATGTGTTCCTGTGTGACCTGTGCTATATTCTCTACTCCTGCTCTGGTGGGGGGGTTAGACTCAAAGCTCTCTAGACCTCCCTTCCAACCCCTAACATCCTGTGATCACTCTACACAAGACTTCATGGAGAGCTACAGAGATAAAACAGACCTCATCTGTCCCCAGTGCTAGTCAACAGTAAGTATTAATAGAGCATGACTTCACTGCTCTGCAATTCCTTTGCACTGCAAACACTGTTGAGACTTTGACTTGTTTATCACTCTGCAGGAAGCACTGGGCTGTATTTTTAAGATGCCCTTGAGGAAAGGGAAAGGGGGCATACAGCTGGAGGTATGCATGTGTGTGTACACGTATCTTTATGAATAAACAGATAGAATCATAAAATCACAGAATCACCCAGGTTGGAAGAGACCTCCAAGATGATCCAGTCCAACCTAGCACCCAGCCCTGACCAATCAACCAGACCATGGCACTAAGTGCCTCATATCTTTAAAAAGCAAACAGTGATGCTTTGCTTTACAGAAATGACTGCAGGCAAAGTGTGCATGAGTTTAGAAGCACTGAGCTCTTGGCCTGTGCTTAGAGTTTCCAAGTACTGGAAAGATACAGGTGAGACACCTGATGGTTCTCAAAACAATACTGAGTCAGCACTGTAACAAGTGTCTAAAAACCAAGAACAAAGCCCACATTTCTGACATTTCCCAAAATGCAGCTCACAGACTGGCTTAAAGCACCCAAAAAACAATGCAAAGGAGAGATCAAGAAAAGGAAGAAAGGTGACAGGAAAGAGAATCTAAGGAAGAGTTTTAACTGGAGAAGCCATCTTAGAATCAATTGTTTTGATTGCAAAAGACTTCAGATTCAAGTCCAACTCTATAAATTATCCTATTACTTAATATATTAATTAATCCTGAGAGTCTTTTCCAACCTGGATGTTTCTGTCATTCTACCAAGCTACCACTAATCCACGTCCCTCAGCACCACATGGCTTTTAAATCTCATCAGGGATGAGGATTCAATCACCTCCCTGGACAGCCTGTTCCAGTGTTTGACACCCTCCCAGGGAAGAAGTTTCTTTTGATATCCAACCTAAACCTCCCCTGGTGCAACTTGAGGCCATTTCCTTTCATCTTATTACCAGGGAGAAGAGACCAACCCTCACCTCACTGCAACCTCCTTTCAGGGAGTTTGAGAGAGCAATGAGGTCTCCCCTCAGCCTCCTCTTCTCCACGTTAAACAACCCCAGCTCTCTTAGCTTCTGCTCTTAGGATTTACTCTCTAAATCCTTCTCCAGCCCCTCCCTGCTTCACTGCAAAAGGCCCAAAGAGACAGAATCAGGAGGAAATAGGCAAAGTTTTCACTCTCTCACTACACCTTTAGCACATTGTATGGAAATGCACCCTGCAGAGAAGATGACTTCACAGCCATGGAGATCACTAACCCAGGCTTTAAACTTACGCAGCCACTTCAGGAAAAGCAGCATTTTCTTCTTCCAGCTGCAGCTCTTTGGCCAGCTGTTCACTCATGACATCGGCAAGGGAACATGAGGTGGCAGCTGTGTTAGGGGCTCCCCAAGGGCACTGGAAATAAACATTGTAGTCAAGTCAGCACAAACACCATGTCCAGGCACTAATCCGGGGAATTAGCTAAGAGTGGCTCAAAGATAAACTCATTTAATCTTCTAAGGGCCTGCCTTCTACAGATACTTAGAGAAGCACAACGAACAGAAAATACCTTAAGGAGTAGTTTCATCGACTCAGTAGGGAGAGCTGTGATTGAAAGGGTGTTGGTTACTTAATAACAGAGCAAAAGCTAATGTTTGTGTCAGTACCGTCCGAGGACAGAAGCAAAAGCCCCTCCTGCACGTTTGCTTAGAAGTGCCCAGAGACTATGTAAAACTTCTCCTCGATGGCTTATGCACAGCTTCCTTCTCTCCCTACAGCTCTCAGAGGACAATCACCATCAACAGCCTCTCACGACCGCAGCAGCAGGGATACAACTTAGCCTGGGGAGGGCAAGGGCTGGGGGATGATGAATCCAAGCTGTGACTCACCGCCTACTACCTTGACAGCCAAACAAACTCTGCTAAGTCTGATTTCCTGCTCCCCGGCAGAGCTTGGAGAGCAGCGCCTCGCTTATCAGGGTCTAACAGCTCTCTCCCCCAGCAAGATAACTGCCAGAAGCGGCGAACCTCGCCGTGCCCTGCCCAGCGCGGTCCGGAGCTCGGGCAGCGGAGCCAAGCACTCAGTTTGCCAACCGGGGCCTGTGTCTTGTCGACACCGCCTCACGGCGCCCTCCCGACGGGCCCGGCCCGCTCCGGGGAGGGCGAGCAGCAGCCTCGTACCGCAGCTCCCTGCGCCTGCCTCGCCGCCCGGGCAGGCTGCCCGGGAGTGCCGCCTGTGTCCTCCCACCTGCCGGGAGCCAGCCGGCGCCGGCCGCAGCCCCACGGCAGGAGGGTCGAGGCGCCAGGAGGTGCTGGGTACAGCCCCGCAGGCCGCTGGCAGGGCCTGGCAGGGCCTCGCCGCCGCCATTCAGGCCTGGCGCGATGGGCCCGCGCTTACCTTGCTCTGCCAGGCGGGGCCCGGCCCGGCGTCGGCAGCGGCAGCGACTTCCACCGGGTCCATCTGCGCATACAAGGGCGGGCGGGCGGCGACAGCGGCGGCTTTCCTCAGGGCAGCGAGAGCGGCGATGGGGCCTCTGAACAGCGGCAGAGCCTCTTCTCCGGGCAGCGAGAGCGGCGATGTGGCCTCTGAACAGCGGCAGAGCCTCTTCTCTGGGCAGCGAGAGCGGCGATGTGGCCTCTGAACGGCGGCAGAGCCTCTCTCTGGGCAGCGAGAGCGGCGATGGAGCCTCTGAACGGCGGCAGAGCCTCTCTCTGGGCAGCGAGAGCGGCGATGGAGCCTCTGAACGGCGGCAGAGCCTCTTCTCTGGGCAGCGAGAGCGGCGATGTGGCCTCTGAACGGCGGCAGAGCCTCTCTCTGGGCAGCGAGAGCGGCGATGGAGCCTCTGAACGGCGGCAGAGCCTCTTCTCTGGGCAGCGAGAGCAGCAGCAGCAGCAGGGCCCGTCCCCAGAGCGGCGACACTCCGACTGAGAAGCCTTCCTGGTTCCCGCCCGGTTTCCGTGACCGTCCCCAGCCGCAGCCTCTTCATTGGCCGCGGCTCGGGGCCGCCCCCGTCCTTCCGCTGGTGTCAGCAGGGCAGCGCCGGGGCTGAGACCCCCAAAGCCGCGGGGCCGCCTGTGGGGTGCGGGCGGCAAGGGCAGGGTTGTGTCCCTGCGTGAGAAATAGATGTTTGATCCCATCAGTTCGTGGCAAGAGGTCACAGCCAGGCAGGAAGGGGGGTTTTGAATGGAGCTGCACTGCTCCTTGCACCACCATCGCAAAGGTGGACAACAGGCTGAAGGTAACAGCAATAAGTAGCTAGAAAGGTTGGTGGAGGAGACAGCAGTGAGCCCTGCCCTGAGCCTCCTCTGCTGCAGGCTGCACACCCCCAGCTCCCTCAGCCTCTCCTCACAGGGCTGTGCTCCAGGCCCCTCCCCAGCCTTGCTGCCCTTCTCCAAACACCTTCCAGCACCTCAACATCTCTCTGCAATGGAGGAGCCCAGAACTGGACACAGCACTCAAGGGGTGGCCTGAGCAGTGCTGAGCACAGGGGCACAAGAACCTCCCTTGTCCTGCTGCCCACACTGCTCCTGAGCCAGCCCAGGATGCCATTGGCTCTGCTGCCCACCTGGGCACTGCTGCCTCCTGCTCAGCTCCTCTCTCCCAGCACCCCCAGCTCCCTCTCTGCCTGGCTGCTCTCAGCCACTCTGGCCCCAGCCTGCAGTGCTGCTTGGGGTTGTTGTGGCCAAAGTGCAGAACCCTGCCCTTGGCCTTGCTCAGTCTCATCCCCATTGGCCTCTGCCCACCCATCCAGCCTGGCCAGGTCCCTCTGCAGGGCTCTGCTACCCTCCAACATCTCCACAGCTGCTCCTAGCTTGGTGTCATCTGCAAAATCACTGATGCTGGACTCAATCCCCTGCTCCAGATCATCAATAAAGACATTGAACAGGACTGGGCCCAGATAACTCTTCTATATTGGTCTCCTAAATAATACATTATTAGGCCTTGATCCCACAAGGATCCCTTTGGGAAGGCAAAGGAGTTCATAGAGAGCCTCTGTCACTCGTTTGTGGCCAGCTCAGCCCTTACCCATGACACACATTCACATCTCCTAACAAAAAACAGGGCAGAAACTTCCCTTTTGCATTCCTCAGAGTAATTCCAAAGCTGTGGAGCAATGCCTTAATATGCAATCCAAGTTAGTCCTGATAGACAATGGCAGAAATGTCTCCCTTTGTTCTTAAACCTTCACTCTAAGTGGCTTACAGGAATTCAAACCTGTCTCTGTATTTTGTTGTAGGAAGATGTATCATAAAATCACAGAATTGCTGCTTTGGAAAAGCTCTCCAGGCTCACCCAGTCCAACCTTCAGCCCAGCCCCACCATGGCCACCAAACCCTGGCCCCAGCTGCCATGGCCACAGCTCTCTGCAGCACCTCCAGCCATGGGCACTCCACCACCTCCCTGGGCAGCCTCTGCCACTCCCTGACCACTCCTGCACCAGAGGCATTTTTCTTCCTCTTCAACCCCACCCTCCCCTGGCACAAGTTCAGGACATTTCCTCTCCTTCCATCACCTGAGCCTAGGGAGCAGAGCCCAACCCCCACCTGCCTGCAGCCTCCTCTCAGGCAGCTGCAGAGAGCAATGAGCTCTGCCCTCAGCCTCCTCTGCTCCACACTAACCCCCCCAGCCCCCTTAGCTGCTGCTCCCCAGCCCTGTTCTCCAGACCCTTCCCCAGCTTGGTTGCCTTTCTCTGAACCTGCTCCAGCCCCTCAATGTCCTTCTTGGAGTGAGCAGCCCAAAAGTGAGCCCAGCACTCAAGTTGTGGCCTCACCAGAGCTGAGTCCAGGGGCACAATCCCTGCCCTGCTCCTGCTGGCCACACCACTGATGATCCAGGCCAGGACACTGTTGCCCTTCTTGGCTCTATCATCTTTGCTTGACTTTTCCCCCTTTAATAAGGCATAGTGCACACAGCACAAAGAGAGCCTTCACTCTAACATACTGCATTGAAGTGATTCTCCACTACAGTTAAAACTCAGGAGTATTCTCATTAGACACTGCCAGCAGTCTTTGTAGACACCTGTGAAGTGGAGCTGCTGTGGCACCAACCCTGCCATGTCTGCTGTGCCATTACAGTGCCATGGCTGTGGTCTCTGAAGGCCTGGATGGACCAAACCCTTCAGGGCTGGAAATGTGACATCAGTCTGGACCACCTCCTTACAAACTTGGTAGGACTGCATCTGGTGGACCAAAATACTTGTATTTGGCAGGTGTGATGCATACCATGCAGCTGTTGTGCTCAGCTTGGTGTTTTGAGGCTAAATGTAGCAGGTTAGAGAGGCTCATTTCATAGGCAGGATTTAGCTTCTGGATTACTGCTTAGTGCCTGCCACACTCCCTGGTTTAGGCCACGCTTGGCAACTTTCTGTTGCTGCTTTGCTGTGCCCTCTCTGCACAGACACAGCCAGGACCTGAGCAAAGTCCAGCTGAGAACTGCAGAGATTAGCCTTGCTAATACCAGGTGTGGGAAGAATGAGGCCATGACAGAGCACACCCAGCAACCATGACCAGGCAGGGCATGGCTCTGCCTGCTTGCCTGCCACCCTGGGCTAGTCACTGATTACTCACAGGATCATAGACTGGTTTGGGTTGGAAGAGACCTTCTTTGAGTCCAGCCTCCTGCAGTCAGCAGGGGCACCTGCAACTAGAGCAGGCTGCTTATAGCCCCAAATAAGTTGATCTGACCTAGTTCCAGAGATGGAGCATCTACCACTTCTCTGGGTAACTTTGGCGTGGTCTCACCACCTTCAGCACCATGAGTTTCTTCCTTCCATCTCATTTCTCTCTCTCTTCCAATTTAAACAATCACCTCTTGTCCTACCATTACAGCCCCTGCTGAAATGCCTGGCCTCAGCTTTCTTATCAGCCACTTCCAGCACTGGAGGGCCACAAGGTCTCCCCAGAGCCTTCTCTTTTCCAGGTTGAACAACCACAACTCTCTGTCATGGTAGGCATAAGCAGGCCAAAATAGCCATGCCCTGGCTTGCCCAGACATGTTTTTCTGCTCTCCCTGCTTCTGTTGTGGGGAGAAGCAACTGCAGGAAAGAGGGCAAAGAACATGGAGCCACTGAATCTAAGGACTCTGGCCTGCCCAGCCTTGTTAACATCCTGTGGTAAGCAAGGTACACACACTTAGCTTGTGCCTGCCCCATGCAAGGCCTATGCTCTCCCCAAATTTGGGTAAAGCAAGCCTACGGCTTCACCTAATATGCTCAGGCTTGGCTAACTGCCATTCTGATTGGCTACTCTGTGTCCAAAGGCCCATTAGTCTTGGGCTGTATTGATAAAAAGAGTTGAGCAGGTTACACAATGTGCTCTGCTGTTGTATTTGTGACTGCTGCTTGCCTGCTGCCATTGCTCACTGACTGAGTGCATCCTAAACTGCCTGGAAACTGCCTGCCTTGAGTTCACCAGGAGCAGGCTCTAAATGCCTCCACGCAACTGGCCTGCACAGCCAGTGTCACACTGTGCTAAGACTGCACATCTCAAGACATCCTGCCTGCACCTGCAAGTCTCCTGCCAAGATGGGAAGTCCTGGAGACACACAAATCTTAGAATCATAGGATGGTCTAGGTTGGAAGGGACCTCAAAGATCATCCAGCTCAAACCCCCTGCTGTAGGCAGGGACAACCCCCACTAGAGCAGGATGCCCAAGGCCTGTTCCAACCTGGCCTTAAACACCTTCAGGGAGGAAGCACTCACAGCCTCCCTGGCCAACCTGTTTCAGTGTCTCACCACCCTCACTGTAAAGAACTTCATCCAGAGGAGCAAAGATACAAGGTCAGATATTGTCTGCCTCCTTTCCCAGCACTCTGTGAAGCCTGGGAAGAATCAGAAGCCTCAGCAGTTGACAAGACAGTACCAGGATTCCCTGAGAGCGTTTGGGTACTGTCTGAAACTGCAGCAAGCCCCAAGAGTTGGGAGATAACATTTGGTGAGTAAATACTTAAAGCCTCTTGTAATTCACCATTGCCTTCTGCCTTAAGCAGAAAGCAGCTCCTTGAGTCCATCCAGTGGACAAGTGGTGTATTGACTGCGAGCAGTCTATTGACCACAGGAACCTTCTCTTCCACTTCAACTGAGTTCAATTAATGTTTCTCTATTTTTGCTAGTTATTTCTAGATCTGCCTCTTCCTCTGTATGTTTCCATGGCCTCGTGAAGAACCCATTATTATTAAAATTAGTGGTTGGGGGTGGTGAGACTCCTGAATATCAACATCAATAAACAGCATTCATTTGGGGAAAATATCATCTCGCATGAATTAATTGCCCCTCTGTTGTGGAGGGCCCTGTAGGCCCAAAAGCAGACTTATGTATGCCTGCTCTGCCTGGACATGTCTCTCTGCCTGCACCAGGGGTAAATGAGCACAAAGGGGCACAGCAGACCGGGGCCATAAAGTCAGTTGCCCAGGACACCTGATTGTGTAAGCCCCCACACGCCCAGCTTGTGCCTGCCTGGTGCCAGGCCCAGGTGATTCCCATATCTGGAGTCCAGGCCTGTGGCTTTTGTTCAGTATGGCAAGGTTTGGCTGACTGCCAACCTGATGGGTCATTCTGGAGGCCAAAGAGACCATTGACTCTCAGCTCACAGTTAATAAATAGGGGTGCACAGGCTCACGTGCAGCCTGCCCACATTGCTTGTGGCTCCACCACATGCTTGCTTGCCTGCCTGCGTACTACCTTGCAGCTGTGTGCCTGCCTTTAGTCAGTGTCAGACCCGTGCTCTGACTGCACAGCATCCTGCCTCTGCACCTGAGATCCTGCCTGCATACCCCTGGAGAGAGCAGCCAGCAGGAGCCAGCAGCACAAGGTCAGAGACTGCCATTTCCCCTGAAGCCAGAGGATTCCAGCCTCAAAGTCCACAGCCAGAGTCCCTGAAGAATTGGACACTGGGCACAGGCTGTGACGTAGCCTCAGAGGGTGATTGCTAAGAATTGTGAGTAGATGCCTCTGTAATTTCTATTACCTCTGCCATAAAGCAGAGAGCAGCTTTCAGCTCAGCTTTGCTGGGCAAACAGTCTGAGCCCCCAGGTGGCATTAAGCCGCGGGGAAAACTCTCTTTGTATGTAGTTTGAAATGTTTGCTGGTTATTAATAAGTTTCTGTAGATAGATATTCCCCTAATGTCTTCATAGTCGTGTAAAGAAGCCAGCAGAGTGCCCAGGTGGCCAAGAGAAACAATGACATCCTGGGCTGGCTCAGGAGCAGTGTGGGCAGCAGGACAAGGGAGGTTCTTGTGCCCCTGTGCTCAGCACTGCTCAGGCCACACCTTGAGTGCTGTGTCCAGTTCTGGGCTCCTCAATTCAAGAGAGATGCTGAGGTGCTGGAAGGTGTCAGGAGAAGGGCAGCAAGGCTGGGGAGGGGCCTGGAGCAGAGCCCTGTGAGGAGAGGCTGAGGGAGCTGGGGGTGTGGAGCCTGCAGCAGAGGAGGCTCAGGGCAGAGCTCATTGCTGTCTGCAGCTGCCTGCAGGGAGGCTGTAGCCAGGTGGGGTTGGGCTCTGCTGCCAGGCAGCCAGCAACAGAACAAGGGGACACAGCCTGAAGTTGTGCTGGGGAAAGTATAGGCTGGATGTTAGGAGGAAGTTGTTGTCAGAGAGAGTGATTGGCATTGGAATGGGCTGCCCAGGGAGGTGGTGGAGTGGCTGTGGCTGGAGGTGTTCAAGCAAAGCCTGGCTGGGGCACTTAGTGCCATGGTCTGGTTGACTGGATAGGGCTGGGTGCTAGGTTGGACTGGATGAGCTTGGAGGTTTCTTCCAACCTGCTTGATTCTGTGATTCTATGATTCTATGATTAAAGCCCAGTGGTTGGGGGTGGGGAGAGTTGAAAATATTGCAGTTTAATAACTATGTCTATTTTTATGAATATCCTCTGGCATTAATTCATTTCTCCCCTCCGCCAAACAGGGGTAGGTACTGGGAATCCCCCTCCGTGACACCCTCCCATTACACTCAGCCTGTCCTCACAGCAGAGCTGCTCCAGCTCCTGGATCATCTTTGTGACCTTCTCTGGACCTCAGTGCCATGTTGTAATACACAAGGATCTGGATTTAGCACAATAAGACCTAATCTTTAAAATAAGGAGGTAGCTGTGGGTGTTAGGAGGAACCAGGAGTGTCCATGACCAAAGATAGCCAGGGTGCCTTGAGAGCCAGGAGGATGCAGGAGGCCTCTAACTGATGTTCACAGAAAATACAGAGGGCCAAGATCACCTTGTGAAGAAACTCAGCTGTTGTTTTGATCCAACGGACTAAGGGGTGGGGGTTAGGGGCAGTGCTTAGAAAATCACAGAATCAACCAGGCTAGAAGAGAGCTCCAAGATCATTCACTCCAACCTAGCACCCAGCCCTATCCAAACAACCAGACCATGGCACTAAGTGCCCCAGCCAGGATTGGCTTCAACACCTCCAGCCACAGCCACTCCACCACCTCCCTGGGCAGCCCATCCCAGTGCCAATCACTCTCTCTGCCAACAGCTTCCTCCTCACATCCAGCCTCAACCTGCCCTGACACAGCTTCAGGCTGTGTCCCCCTGTTCTGTCCCTGGCTGCCTGGCAGCAGAGCCCAACCCCACCTGGCTACAGCCTCCCTGCAGGCAGCTGCAGGCAGCAATGAGCTCTGCCCTGAGCCTCCTCTGCTGCAGGCTGCACCCCCCCAGCTCCCTCAGCCTCTCCTCATAGGGTTTGTGTTCCAGGAATATGTATAAAGCTCTAATTCTTATTTTAGATAAGCACTACTGACCTGCTAAACGAGCCCCAAAACTCATGCAGAGTTATGCAGTAGGTATATTTTATAACAGCACTGGGTGCAGGCAGGATCACTCCACCAATCCTGCACACCCCATGCTGACACAAGCCACAATATATGCTACAAGAGCAGACATTCATAATAAGTGGTAGAGTTAGAATAGAATCATAGAGCTAAGCAGGTTGGAAGAGAGCTCCAAGCTCACCCAGCCCAACCTAGCACCCAGCCCCCAGCCAATCAACCAGACCATGGCACTAAGTGCCCCAGCCAGGCTTGGCTGCAACACCTCCAGCCACAGCCACTCCACCACCTCCCTGGGCAGCCCATTCCAATGCCAATCACTCTCTCTGACAACAACTTCCTAACAACATCCAGCCTCAACCTGCCCTGGCACAGCTTCAGGCTGTGTCCCCTTCTTCTGTTGCTGGCTGCCTGGCAGCAGAGCCCAACCCCACCTGGCTACAGCCTCCCTGCAGGCAGCTGCAGGCAGCAATGAGCTCTGCCCTGAGCCTCCTCTGCTGCAGGCTGCACCCCCCCAGCTCCCTCAGCCTCTCCTCACAGGGCTCTGCTCCAGGCCCCTCCCCAGCCTTGCTGCCCTTCTCTCAACACCTTCCAGCACCTCAGCATCTCTCTGCAATGGAGGAGCCCAGAACTGGACACAGCACTCAAGGGGTGGCCTGAGCAGTGCTGAGCACAGGGGCACAAGAACCTCCCTTGTCCTGCTGCCCACACTGCTCCTGAGCCAGCCCAGGATGCCATTGGCTCTGCTGCCCACCTGGGCACTGCTGCCTCCTCTGCAGCTCCTCTCTGCCAGCACCCCCAGCTCCCTCTCTGCCTGGCTGCTCTCAGCCACTCTGTCCCCAGCCTGCAGTGCTGCTTGGGGTTGCTGTGGCCAAAGTGCAGAACCCTGCCCTTGACCTTGTCAGTCTCATCCCCTTGGCCTCTGCCCACCCATCCAGCCTGGCCAGGTCCCTCTGCAGGGCTCTCCTACCCTCCAACAGCTCCATAGCTGCTCCTACCTTGGTGTCATCTGCAAACTCACTGATGCTGGACTCCATCCCCTGCTCCAGATCATTCCTGTCACACTCAAGTGCTGGTGGTTAGAAGGACAGGGATGCTGGTCTGTGGCTTTCCCTAGGCTTTCTCAGGCAGCAGAGCCCAGCAGGGAGCACTTCAGTGGATGCTCTCTGTCCCTTCTGCCTGCTGGTGCCAATCACTCTCTCTGCTCTCCTCACACCCCACCTGCAGTCCTGGGTGCAGTTCTGGAGCCCCCAGCACAAGCAGGACATGGAAGTGTTGGAGCCAGCCCAGAGGAGGCCACCAAGATGCTGAGAGGGCTGCAGCAGCTCTGCTCTGAGCACAGGCTGAGAGAGTTGGGGCTGTGCAGCCTGGAGAAGAGAAGGCTTGGAGGAGACCTTGGAGTGGCCTTGCAGGGTCTGCAGGGGGCTGCAGGAGGGCTGGGGAGGGACTATTGACAAGGTCTGGGAATGGCAGGAGGAGGAGGAATGGGTTTGAAGTGGCAGAGGGGAGATTGAAAGTGGATGTGAGGAAGAAGTTGTTTGCAGTGAGGGTGGTGAGACACTGGCACAGGTTGAGGGTGGTGAGACACTGGCACAGGTTTCCCAGGGAGGTCGCGGAGCACAGAAGCACCCAATGTGATCAAAGATCACATTGGGTGCTTCTGTGCTCCACAACCTCCCTGTAGGTGTTAAGGACCAGGCTGGATGAGTCCCTGAGCGACCTGTTCCAGTGGGAGTTGTCCCTGCCTACAGCAGGGCTTTGGAACTGGCTGAGCTTTGAGGTCCCTTCCACCCTACCCCATTCCATGACTCTACGGATCTCCTCCGCGCCCCTCTGCCCACGCTGCTGGCCATGCCCTCAGGGGCTGCGGACGTCCGTTGCCAGCTCCCGCCCAGCGCCGGTGCCGGCCCCGGTGCCCGCCGGCCGCAGCGAGGCCCTTTAAGGAGGCGGCTCCCGGGGCGGGCTGGCGCCACGTGTCGCTGCCATGGCCGCCGCCGCCCGGGCCCGCTCGCTGCGCCGGGGCTCGCCGTGACACATGTACTTGAAGCGGCCGGCGGCCGGCCTGGCCTTCTGCCTCTTCTACCTGGCCTCCTGCTTCACCAACAAGGTGAGGGCGGGCGCGGAGCCTCCCCGCGCTGGGCGGGAGCGGAGGCTGCCCCGGGGGTGGGCGGCGGGGGAAAGGCAGGGAGGCGGCGGGAGGAGGGACGGTGCCAGCTGCTGGTGCCAGCTGCTGGTGCTGCCGGAGGGGGCACATGGTGCGGCTGAAGTGAGCGCAGCCTTAGAGACGGAGCCAGCGGCCAGGCTGCTGCGGCAGCATCGTCACTGCTGCCCGGTTGGGTCCTTACTACCTGAGGGGTGGTTGTGGCCAGGAGGAGGTTGCTCTCTTCTCTCAGGTGGCCAGCACCAGAACGAGAGGACACAGCCTCAGGCTGTGCCAGGGGAGATTTAGGCTGGAGGTGAGGAGAAAGTTCTTCCCTGAGAGAGTCATTGGACACTGGAATGGGCTGCCCGGGGAGGTGGTGGAGTCGCCGTCCCTGGAGCTGTTCAAGGCAGGACTGGACGTGGCACTTGGTGCCATGGTCTGGCCTTGAGCTCTGTGCTAAAGGGTTGGACTTGATGATCTGTGAGGTCTCTTCCAACCTTGGTGATGCTGTGATGCTGTGATGCTGTGATGCTGGCATCTGGCCCCAACGCGTGGGCATCCTCGGGAGGAGAGCTCTTGGATGCAGCAGCCACAGTGCCAAGCACCCGGGGGGGAAGGGGGAAGTGTTCCAACTGGTACAGCAGCCGTGAAACCAGAGTTAGCTTCCACAGTCCCTTAGTTCAATTAATGAAGGGATTAGGCTTGCCCTTAATTGCCTGTTGGTGTTGCCGGAATGTCCAGGCTGGAGATGGTCACATTGGGAGTAAAGTTGTGTGGTTTAAGCACTGTTTGAAGCAGTTTTTCTGCTCTGAGAGTAGGAGGTAGAGCAACCACTCCTTGCTGCCCTGTCTTTTGGACACCGTATCAGTGTTTGTGGTGCAGATGTCTGACAGCAAAGATGGTTTTGGAGCAATCAGGGTGGGGATTTCTGTGGGGAGAGTGAGAGAAAAGCAGCGAAATTGCTTCTCAGGATTGGCCTCTGGTTTCTGTTCCGAGGTGTGTTTGCTATTAAGGATGCCCAGAAGAAGCAAGGAGCAAAGTTGGTAGGGAGAGATCATGCCCTTGATGTGGCAGACAGCAGGGAGCAGTGGGTAGTTAGATAGGGGCTGGAAGAGCTGCCAGGTTGCATCCTGCATTGGACGAGGTAGTTCAGAGGAAGGTGGAAGGACTCTGACCTGGAGCTTCCATTTTTCACAGTATCATCAGGGTTGGAAGAGACCTGACAGATCATCAAGCCCAACCCTTTAGCACAGAGCTCAAGGCCAGACCATGGCACCAAGTGCCACGTCCAGTCCTGCCTTGAACAGCTCCAGGGACGGCGACTCCACCACCTCCCCGGGCAGCCCATTCCAGTGTCCAATGACTCTCTCAGGGAAGAACTTTCTCCTCACCTCCAGCCTAAATCTCCCCTGGCACAGCCTGAGGCTGTGTCCTCTTGTTCTGGTGCTGGCCACCTGAGAGAAGAGAGCAACCTCCTCCTGGCCACAACCTCCCCTCAGGTAGTTGCAGACAGCAATAAGGTCTCCCCTGAGCCTCCTCTTCTCCAGGCTAACCAATCCCAGCTCCCTCAGCTGCAAAACAAGTATGTTATAAACCTGTCCTGGGGTGTGTGCATGGCAGTGGGGGGATGGACGTGTGCAGCTGTGTTGTCCTGTTTTCAGATGCTTGTGTCAGTGCAGATGAGTGTCTGTGTAACACCACCTCTTGCCTGGTCTGTACACTGATGCCAGCTTCTTAAGCAGTACCCTCCACCCAAATACTGGACCTTGCACAGTGCTGAGCAGTTTCCTCTCTGCTGAAAGCCTCCAGCTTCTCCGTTTGCCACTGACAGCTTCTGCTGCCTCCTAGGAGGACTGGCAGGTACCTTTCCTTTCCTCTGGGGAAGCTTCAGTCCTCCTCGTCCTTTGCAGAAGCACTGTTTGCATGCTGCATTGCCAGGTGCTGTTACACACATGGAGAGGCAGATCTGTGCCTGCCTCATATTTCCAGGTACAGAGGTAGTGGGAGAAGACACTGCTGGCATCCATAATCAGAGCCCCTGCTAAAGCAGATACAGAGGCTTTGCTTTACTCCTTTCCCCCCCACCATTACCTCTCCAAAGGGCTCTGTGGCTGCTTAATGTTTTACTCATAATGGTGAGTGGACAGATACAAAGCAGTACTGAGGAGAAGGAATTGGGGTGCTGAGTGAGGGGAAGCTTAACATGAGCCAGCAACGTGCACTTGCAACCCAAACACAGCTGTGTCGTGGGCAGCAGGTGGAGGGAGGGGATTCTGCCCCTCTGCTCTGCTGAGCCCCCACCTGCAGAGCTGCAGCAGGCTCTCGGGTCCCCAACACGAGAAGGACATGGAGCTGTTAGAGCAGGCCCAGAGGAGGCCATGAACATGCTCCAAGGGCAGCAGCACCTCTGCTATGAAGACAGGCTGAGAGCTGGGGTTGTTCAGCCTGGAGAAGAAAAGGCTGCAGGGAGACCAGAACCTGGAGGGGGCTACAGGAGAGCTGCAGAAGGACTTTTTACGCAAGCATGGAGTGACTGGAGGAGGGATGATGGCTTCAGATTGGAAGAAGCTGGGTTTAGATGAGCTATTGGGAAGAAATTCTTCCTCATGAGGGTGGTGAAGCACTGGAACAAGTTGCCCAGAGAAGTTGTGGAGGCTTCAAGGCTGGAAGTGTTGAAAGCCAGGGGCTGAGGGCCTTGAGCAACCTGGTTCAGAGGAAGATGTCCCTGCCCATGGCAGGGATTTGGAACTAGATAAACTTTAAGGTCCCTTCCAATCCAAGCCACTCTCTGACAGTTGGGTCAGTGAGCTGAATTAATCATCAAGAGACAGTTGTGTTAAGATTGTTGCTCTGCCGAGGTCGCCTCCATGGTGTGTGATTCTCACTGACACATGCTTGTGTCTTTTTGCTCCTGTTCATCCTTTCCCCGTTCAGGGCAGGGCCCAGAGTGTGCTCAGAAAGGGAAAGAGCAGCTGACAACTGCCTGCTCTCCATCCTGCTGTGTTCACTCCTGTACTTCGCTGCACCCAGCAGCTCTGCCATGGAAGAGAATGTCCTGAATTGGGGCTTTGGTCTCAGTATTTTTGTTTATTTTAACAGAACCCTCTTGTGGTTTGTTACTCTGCAGCCAGGCAGGGAGGCAGCTGGGGGTGCTGGTAGAGAGGAGCTGAAGAGGAGGAAGCAGTGCCCAGGTGGGCAGCAGAGCCAATGGCATCCTGGGCTGGCTCAGGAGTAGTGTGGGCAGCAGGACAAGGGAGGTTCTTCTGCCCCTGTGCTCAGCACTGCTCAGGCCACCCCTTGAGTGCTGTGTCCAGTTCTGGGCTCCTCAGTTCATGAGAGATGTTGAGGTGCTGGAGGGGGTTGGAGAAGGGCAGCAAGGCTGGGGAGGGGCCTGGAGCACAGCCCTGTGAGGAGAGGCTGAGGGAGCTGGGGGTGTGCAGCCTGCAGCAGAGGAGGCTCAGGGCAGAGCTCATTGCTGCCTGCAGCTGCCTGCAGGGAGGCTGTAGCCAGGTGGGGTTGGGCTCTGGTGCCAGGCAGCCAGCAACAGAAGAAGGGGACACAGCCTGAAGCTGTGTCAGGGCAGGTTGAGGCTGGATGTGAGGAGGAAGTTGTTGTCAGAGAGAGTGATTGGCATTGGAATGGGCTGCCCAGGGAGGTGGTGGAGTGGCTGTGGCTGGAGGTGTTGAAGCCAAGCCTGGCTGGGGCACTTAGTGCCATGGTCTGGTTGGTTGGGCAGGGCTGGGTGCTAGGTTGGGTTGGCTGAGCTTGGAGCTCTCTTCTAACCTGGATGATTCTATGATGCCTGTGCTTGACTGTCAATGTTGTGGCCCTGTAGGTGTTCCATGTGCAGTAATTTGGTGTTTGTTTTTCCAGTATGTCCTGTCTGTCCTGAACTTTACCTACCCTACCCTTTTTCAAGGGTAAGTACCATTTTAAGAATACAGTTGTTTGAGAAATGACTTTAATCAGGAAATGTCTTGCTGTTCCCTGCTGAAAGCTGACTTTACTACCTCTTGTCCTTACTGATTTGGCTGCCTGGAGAGTGCACTTCATGGAGCCTTAGTGAAGAATTCCTTCATGGGTCTTGGTTGCTTTTTGACCCGGGTGGCTGTGACATAACTCAGACTTACAGGCTCCACAATACCTCCTTTTTCTGCAAGCCTTCAGTGTAGAAAAGTAGTGCTGGGAGTGGAGCCTGACTCTTGGAAATGGCACTGATGGACCATGTGCAGTTGTGCTCTCTCCTTTTTTTGCTGTGCTAATGCAAACCCAGCCTCAAGCCCAGCTCCGGTGGCTTGGTTTTGGTGTAGCTGCCTCCCAAGCTGCTGTCCCATCTTAGTGACTGTAGTGAGAATTTCCTGCTCTGCCAAGCAGCCACACACAGCAACAGTGCTGCTGAGAGTTAGTCAGGTGAACCTGGCCTCAGGAGTCAAGACTTCACTCATTTGTTCTTTTGGGAGAGCAGGAAAATCTGCAGGCACTCAATGCCTTTGATTCCTTCACTGTGCTGAGCACAGCTTTGATTTTTGCCTGACTTGCAGCCCCCCCTGGACTGCAGTCAGCTCCAGGAGCAATTGTCTTGGGACTCTCCATTTCCTTTGAGCTCTGTTAAATATGCAGCCAATGCTTTCTGCAGCCCTGGCAGGCACATGCAGACTGTCTCTTTTATTATGTGGGGAAAGGGGGTTGGGTAATGCACTTAAAATGCAGGTGTGGGAAATCCACAGGGGGAAAGCCTCTCTCAGTGGCAAACGACTGCCTTATGGCAGCTGTGTTACCACACTTGCTTCTTTTCACTGTTACATGGAAGTGGATTTCAGCATCTAGCAGCTGATCTGCTGGAGAAGGACCTGGGAGTCCTGGTGGACAAGAAGCTCTCCATGGGGCAGCAATGTGCCCTGGTGGCCAAGAAGGCCAATGGGATCCTGGGCTGCATTAAGGAGTGTGTGCAGCAGACCCAGGGATCTCCTCCTCTGCTCTGCCCTGGGGAGACCTCACCTGGAATATTGCATCCAGCTCTGGGCTGCCCAGTTCAGGAGGGACAGGGATCTGCTGGAGAGAGTCCAAGGGAGGACTATGAAGATGCTGCAAGGGCTGGAGCACTGCCTGGTGAGGAGAGGCTGAGGGACCTGGGGCTGTTTGTTCTGGTGAAGAGAAGACTGAGAGGGATCTGATCAATATCTGAGGGCTGGGGGTCAAGAGAGAGGAGACAAACTCTGCTCACTTGTGCCCTGGGATAGGACAAGGGCAATGGATGGAAACTGCAGCACAGGAAGCTCCACCTCAGCATGAGGAAGAACTTTTTTTTCTCTCTTTACTCTTTTTCTTCCTGCTCTCTCTGTGTGCCCTGTGCCTGCTCTCTCTGTGTGCCCTGTGCCTGCTCTCTCTGTGTGCCCTGTTCCTGCTCTCTCTGTGTGCCCTGTGCCTGCTCTCTCTCTCTGCTCCTCTTCTCTTCACAATAAAGTTGATGGGAATTCATCACTGGTTTGAAACAGGCCATAGCTGAGCCTGCAGCAGTCAGGGCTGCCTGGCTTTAAATGCTGCTCCTTTGAAAAAGGGGAAGAGAGCTGTGATGGGAGCACTGAATATTCGCCTGTGCATGTGGACAGTGAGCTCTGACCCTGCCCAGCTGTGTCTGCTTGCCCAGAGGGGATGTTGCTTGCTTGCTTGCCTGCATGTGGGAGAGCTCTGGAGCAGTGGCTGCAGTGCCTTGCAGTGGCTGGGAACAAGAAACAAAGGGAGTGCTGTGCTGCAGGTGTGGCTTAGCACTCAGCAGCTCTCTGGACTGGGCTAGGTCTGCAGGGCTTGGCAGCCACTAACACCAAACACCTCCCTGCAAAACACTGCCTTAAGGAAGAAATCACAGCAGCATTCAGGCTGGCAAAGCCCCTCAGGAGCACCAAGCCCAACCCAGATCCCTACCCTGCAAGGCTCACCCTAAACCAGAGCCCCAAGCACCACATCCAAATGACTTCTAAACACATCCAGGGTTGGGGACTCCACCACCTCCCTGGGCAGCTCATTCCAGTCCCTGAGCACTCCTGCTGGGAAAAATGTTTCCTAATATCTAGCCTAAACTTACCGAGTTGCAGCTTGAGGCCATTCCCTCTTGGTCTGTCACTAATTCCCTGTGAGCAGAGCCCAGAAGGAGGACACAAGTAACTTGCTTTAAAGAGCCCAACAGGCTGCACCAGTGCTGGTTTTAAGTTATTTGCAAGCATTTCTGAGGCCTGACATTTGTGTAATGGACTGAGGAACACCTTCATGGCAGAGTGAGTCACAGAATGATAGAATGGTTTGGGTTGGAAGGGACAATAAGCATCATCCAGTTCCACACCCCTGCCATGTCCAGGGACACCTCCCAGCAGCACAGCAGCTTGCTCACGGCCTCATCCAGCCTGCCCTTGAGCTCCTCCAGGGAGGGGACAGCCACAGCCTCCTTGGTCAACCTGTGCCAGTGTCTCTCCACCCTCACTGCAAAGACTTTCTTCCTCTTCACTCTCAAGCTGCCCTCTCCCAGCTCAAAGCCATTCTCCCTCATCCTGTCACTCACAGCCCTTATCCAGAGTCCCTCCCCAGCTCTCCTGCAGACCCCTTTCAGATACTGGCAGGCTGCTCTAAGCTCTCCCTGCAGCCATCTCTAGGCTGACAATCCCAACTCTTCCCAGCCTGTCCCCACAAGGGAGCTTCTCCAGCCCTCTGAGCATCTTCGTGACCTCTTCTGGACCCTCTCCAGCAGTTCCATGTCCTTGTGCAGGGGATAGCAGAGCTGCAGGCAGTGCTGCAGGTGGGCTCTCAGCAGAGGGGCAGAATCCCCTCCCTTGTCATTAGATAGTGAAGTCAGTGCAGGCTGTAGGAGTGGGACACCTTTTGGAAGAGAGAGCAGCAGCACTGTGCTTTATGTGCAAGGGCAGGTGGCTGTGCAGGGCTTTTCTCTGGAGGCTCTGAATCAGAGGCTCACACAGCACCAGGATGTTGTTATGGGTGGCACTCAACTGGGTGCTTGCTGCACAAATAAAGGGAAGGGGGTAAGGAGTGAGCTCAGGGGAGTTTGTCACCTAAGCTCAGCCTGAAGGACTGAGCAGAGTCATGGAGACAGTGGTTGAAGCAGTTAGGACTGCACAGACCATCTCTGGGCTTATTGCTTCAGCTGAAGTGAGTGTTTGAGCCATGCAGCCCTCTTTATTTGTTCCAACACTGGCAGTCCATGGATGGAAGGTTCCAGATCTCCTCTGGGCACTGTCATGGCTGGGATATCTCTGCAACTGCTGCAGACCTCGTTGGGGAGGGGATGCTCCATGGGGAGTCACTGGCATGGCTCAGGGAGCTGTGGGAGATGAGGACTTGCAGAACCTCTGAAGCTGGAGGAAGGAAGAGCCCAAGTGCCAGAAATGCTGGAGGAAAGGAAGGCTCACAGAAATGAGAGGTACAAGGGAGAACTTTGCTCTTGTGAGACCCCTCCTGGAGTCCCCCCTTCTGGGGTCTTCAGTCAGTTCCTTTATGGCTCAGTGAAACTGTTGCCCAAAATAATGGTATCAGAGAGGGCAAGGGAGGGGATTCTGCCCCTTGGCTCTGCTCTCCTCACACCCCACCTGCAGTCCTGGGGGCAGTTCTGCAGCCCCCAGCACAAGCAGGACATGGAAGTGTTGGAGCCAGTGCAGAGGAGGCCACCAAGATGCTGAGAGGGCTGCAGCAGCTCTGCTCTGAGCACAGGCTGAGAGAGTTGGGGCTGTGCAGCCTGGAGAAGAGAAGGCTTGGAGGAGACCTTGGAGTGGCCTTGCAGGATCTGAAGAGGGCTGGAGGAGGGCTGGGGAGGGACTATTGACAAGGTCTGGCAATGGCAGGAGGAGGAGGAGGAATGGGTTTGAAGTGTCAGAGGGGAGATTGAAAGTGGATGTGAGGAAGAAGTTGTTTGCAGTGAGGGTGGTGAGAGACTGGCACAGGTTGCCCAGGGAGGTGTTCAGGACCAGGTTGGATGAGTCCTTGAGCAACCTGTTCTAGTGGGAGGTGTCCCTGCCTACAGCAGGGGGTTGGAATTGGCTGAGCTTTGAGCTCCCTTCCAACCTAAGCCATTCTATGATGTGAAGAACAGAGGCAACCCTGGGAGGGGAAGGCAGAGAACTGTCAGAGAGCTGCAGTCAGGGATGTGCTGTGAGGAGTTTGTGTGGATTCTGAGGTCACACTCAACGTGGTTAAAAAGAACAAAGAATTCTGAAGTGCTCTTTTGTCTCTCTTTTAGGTGGCAGACCTTAGTGGGTGGACTTCTGCTTCACATCTCCTGGAAGCTGGGCTGGGTGGAGATCAACTTGTGTTCAAGGTACTGTGGGCTTCTCAGAGGCAGCTTTGCTCTGGCTGGGTTGTGACAGAGTTCAGTTGGGCTGTGGCAGTTTCCAGCCTGCTAAAATAGAAGTCTCTCTGTGTGTGTGTGCTTGTGTGTGTGTGTTCTGCTGCACAGGGCAGGGGAGGGCTTGTGTTTGGCTCTGGTGAATGTTCAGAGACACATTTCAGCTGATCATAGAATCACAGGATGGGTTGGGAGGGATGCTGATGATTATCTAATTCCAGCCCCCCTGCCATAGGATCATTGAATGGTTTGGGTTGGAAGGGACCTCAAAGCTCAGCCACTTCCAACCCCCTGCCATAGGCAGGGACACCTCCCACTAGAGCAGGTTGCTCAAGGTCTCATCCAGCCTGGTACTGAACACCTCCCTGGGCAATCTGTGCCAGTGTCTCACCACCCTCAACCTGTGCCAGTGTCTCACCACCCTCACTGCAACTACTTCTTCCTCACATCCACTTTCAATCTCCCCTCTGACACTTCAATTCCATTCCTCCTCCTCCTCCTGCCATTCCCAGACCTTGTCAATAGTCCCTCCCCAACTCTCCTGGAGCTCTCTTCAGACCCTGCAAGGCCACTCCAAGGTCTCCTCCAAGCCTTCTCTTCTCCAGGCTGCACAGCCCCAACTCTCTCAGCCTGTGCTCAGAGCAGAGCTGCTGCAGCCCTCTCAGCATCTTGGTGGCCTCCTCTGGCCTGACTCCAACACTTCCATGTCCTGCTTGTGCTGGGGACTCCAGAGCTGCCCCCAGGACTGCAGGTGGGGTGTGAGGAGAGCAGAGCCAAGGGGCAGAATCCCCTCCCTTGCCCTGCTGCCCACACTGCTCTTGCTGCAGCCCAGCACAGGGTTGGCTGTCAATCAACCATCAATCAGGCAGGTTGAAAGAGAGCTCCAAGCTCACCCAGCCCAACCTAGCACCCAGCCCTGCCCAACCAACTAGACCATGGCACTAAGTGCCCCAGCCAGGCTTGGCTGCAACACCTCCTGCCACAGCCACTCCACCACCTCCCTGGGCAGCCCATTCCAATGCCAATCACTCTCTCTGACAACAACTTCCTCCTCACATCCAGCCTCAACCTGCCCTGGCACAGCTTCAGGCTGTCCCCCTCTTCTGCTGCTGCCTGCCTGGCAGCAGAGTCCAACCCCATCTGGCTACAGCCTCCCTGCAGGCAGCTGCAGGCAGCAATGAGCTCTGCCCTGAGCCTCCTCTGCTGCAGGCTGCACCCCCCCAGCTCCCTCAGCCTCTCCTCACAGGGCTGTGCTCCAGGCCCCTCCCCAGCCTTGCTGCCCTTCTCCAAACACCTTCCAGCACCTCAGCATCTCTCTTGAACTGAGGACCCCAGAACTGGACACAGCACTGGAGGTGTGGCCTGAGCAGTGCTGAGCACAGGGCTCTGCCCGCAGCAGTTGTTCCATCTCTGGGTAGAACTGAACCCTTTACACTGTTTCAGAGCTCGGAAGGCACTAAAGAAAAGACTGAACAAGAACTGTTCTGTGCTGTTGAAGAGAGACTCTTTGTCCAGGAAGAGTTTTGAAGAGTGAGTTCCATGGGCAGGAGGCCACTAGATGTCAGCAGGGCACAGGCAGAAGCTTTCCAACACCCCTGGAGAAGCCTCCTGGGCTCCAACGCAGAATCATAGAATGCAGGGCTTGGAGGGGACCTGTGGGCATCATTCAGGGCAGGTCACACAGGGACGCATCCAGATGGCTCTTGATAAGTCTCCCGAGAAGGAGACTCCACAGCCTCTCAGGGCAGCCTGCTCCAGGGCTCTGCATCCTCACATAAAGAAGTTTCTGCTTGTGCTGAGGTGGCAGTTCCTGTGTGCCAGTTTGCATCTGTTGCCTTCTCCCTTCCATGCCAGCTGTGGTCAGGAGCAGAACAGCTCACAGCCACCTCCCGAGTTCATCTGAAGCTGCTGAGGTCCCTGAGCACCACATATTTCAGGGACAGGAGGGAAGAGAAAGCTGCACTCTACCCTCCTCCTCCTCCTCCTCTCCTCCGTGCCAGCTGTGGATGGACCAGCACAGCTCACAGCCACAGGGCTGTGAGGATGCTGAGGGGAGTGGAGCACTGCCTGGTGAGGAGAGGCTGTTGCTGCTTGTCCTATTGCTGGCATCTTCATCTTGGCACCCACTCCTCAGGTACTGTGATGGTTTGGGTGTTCCCTGCCCCCCCCCCACTTTGGGATCACCCAGACTGGAGTCAGCAGCTCTGGAAATTGAATGAAGCTTACATTTACAGCTTAGCAGAATAGACCAGCAGAGAGTTACAGTGTGTACAGCTATGGACAGAAGGAGACAAGGTAAAAGGTAATACAGAGACACAGCAGCCCCCCCAGAAACCTGAGTCCCCAGGAGGGGCTCCCAACCACCCTGCCACCTTCTCCCACCCCTCTGCCTTACCCCAGACGTTGCCTGGTGCCCCAGGGAAGTATGGAGGGGGAGAGACAGAAGGTGAGGTTAGAGAGAAATGCAGCTCAAAGCCCAGGGCAGTGCCCAAATGCCTTATCTATGTTTATGCCCTTGTGTTTATACAGCTCAGCAAGCCTGTGAGTGAAGTAGACATCACCCTTGCTTCTCTTTCACAGCCTGTAATCTAATCCTTCTCACCAAAACATCCTAGCTAGCTTCAAACCAGCACAGGTACTTAAACATGGCAATAAAATCCCCTCCCAGCCTTCTCTCCTCCACACTAAGAGCCCCATGGCTCACAGCCTTCCCTCACACCAGAGGTGTTCAAGTCCCTTCATCATCTTCGCAGCTCTTCTAGAGCAGACTGAGTGGGGCTGCTTAGTCTGGAGGGGAGGAGGCTGAGAGGGGATTCAGTAACTGTTTATAGCTCTCTGAGGGCTGGGGATCAGGAGGGGGGCACAGGCTCTGCTCACTGCTCCCTGGGGCAGGACAAGCAGCAATGGATGGAAGCTGCAGCACAGGAGGTTCCTGCTCAACACAAGGAGAACTTCTTGCCTGGAAGGGTCCCAGAGCCCTGGCACAGGCTGCCCAGAGAGGCTGTGGAGTCTCCTTCTCTGGAGCCTTTCCAGGCCTGTCTGGATGTGTTCCTGTGTGCCCTGAGCTAGTTTAGATGGTCCTGCTCTGGCAGGGGGGGGCTGGACTGGATGGTCAATTTGGGTCCCTTCCAACCCCTGACATCTGTGAGCCTGTGACTGGCCCAAATTAATTGGTGTGTTTTGGCTGTAATTCAGCCTGAGTTTAAGTCTGTCTTTCTTCACAAGGCTGGACTGGGCTTGAGGCATTTTGTCTCCTGCATTAAAGTAAACCTCAAACAGCTAAACAAGAGCCTCCCCAACAAACAGGCCTAAAGTCAAAGGCTTCTGGCTGCAATTTGCTCTCAAGCTCACAATAAAGACCAAATAAAAGCACATTGCTTAGAGCAGTCTGAAGGTGAGTGAGGGTGGCCAAGAAGCCACCAACATCCTGGCCTGGATCAGCAGTGGTGTGGCCAGCAGGAGCAAAGCAGTAATGGTCTCCCTGTCCTCCTGTGCTCAGCTCTGGTGAGGCCACAACTTGAGTCCTGAGCTCACTTTTGGGTCCCTCACTCCAAGAAGGACATTGAGGGGCTGGAGCAGGTCCAGAGAAAGGCAACCAAGCTGGGGAAGGGTCTGGAGAACAGGGCTGGGGAGGAGCAGCTGAGGGAGCTGGGGGGGTTAGTGTGGAGCAGAGGAGGCTGAGGGCAGAGCTCATTGCTCTCTGCAGCTCCCTGGGAGGAGGCTGCAGGCAGGTGGGGGTTGGGCTCTGCTCCCTAGGCTTAGGTGATGGAAGGAGAGGAAATGTCCTGAACTTGTGCCAGGGGAGGGTTAGGTTGGAGAGGAGGAAAAATGTCTTTGGTGCCAGAGTGGTCAGGGAGTGGCAGAGGCTGCCCAGGGAGGTGGTGGAGTGCCCACAGCTGGAGGTGTTGCAGAAAGCTGTGGCCATGGCAGCTGGGGCCAGGGTTTGGTGGCCATGGTGGGGCTGGGTTGCTGCTTGGACTGAATGACCTTAGAGATCTTTTCCAACCAAACCAGTTCTGTGGTTCTAGGCTTTGTGGCTATCCTGCTTTTCATCAGCTTCTTTTCCTTCCCCTCCCCACCTTCAGTGCTCCCAGTTGCAAGGGACTCTGCCACCACCCTGGGTGAGTGGTGACTGTCTGCACAACTTGCATCCAAAGCAGGGGCTCTGTGGAGCACAGAGGAGTACCTGTGGCAGCTGCATGATGCTTCCAGCACTGTGATCTGCTGCACAGCTTCTGAGCCTGCTTGGCAGTTCTCCTAGTGCTGAGTTTTCCTCCCAGCTGAGCAGCAGCTCAGAGCCCTGCTTCACCCAGAGCTCCAAAGTGTTGGATCCAGCCCTCCAGCCAGGCTCCTCCAGCCAGGCTCCTCAGCCCTGCCATGCCACTGAGCTATCCTCTCCAGCCTGTGCAGCCCTGCCCTGCCAGCAGGAAGCTCCTGGTGCCTTCCATGCAGGCAGATTGTTGGTGCTGACACGTTACAGCAAACAGCTCTGCATTCTTTCTCAGTCCTCAAATTCCCACTTGGCAGCCTCAAATCCTCCCCTTACATCATGGAAAAAGCATCTGAAGCCCTTTTCCATCTCCCTCTGCAGTGTTGCATGGGAGATGGAGATATATTTGGGATTCCTGGAATTTAGTGGTGGAGAACATGAAAGAGGGCAGTGTTCTGAGTGAAGCCCTGGCTTCAGCCTCGCTCTGCTCCATCCTCCTTTGCTTTTTCAGGCTCTTTACTTCTCTTTCCCTTTTGTCTTTTCTCCCTTTTTCCTGTTTCCTTCTCTTCTCCTTTTCCTTTTATTTTGATGTTTCCCCTTTTTTTCTTTCTATCCTTCCCCCTCTCTCCCCTTCCCTTTCCCCCTCTCTCCCCTTCCCTTTCCCCCTCTCTCCCCTTCCCTTTCCCCCTCTCTCCCCTTCCCTTTCCCCCTCTCTCCCCTTCCCCTTCCCCCTCTCTCCCCTTGCCCTTCCCCCTCTCTCCCCTTGCCCTTCCCCCTCTCTCCCCTTGCCCTTCCCCTCTCTCCCCTTGCCCTTCCCCCTCTCTCCCCTTGCCCTTCCCCCTCTCTCCCCTTGCCCTTCCCCCTCTCTCCCCTTCCCTTTCCCCCTCTCTCCCCCGTGCCCTTCCCCCTCTCTCCCCTTGCCCTTCCCCCTCTCTCCCCTTGCCCTTCCCCCTCTCTCCCCTTGCCCTTCCCCCTCTCTCCCCTTGCCCTTCCCCCCTCTCTCCCCTTGCCCTTCCCCCTCTCTCCCCTTGCCCTTCCCCCTCTCTCCCCTTGCCCTTCCCCCTCTCTCCCCTTGCCCTTCCCCCTCTCTCCCCTTGCCCTTCCCCCTCTCTCCCCTTGCCCTTCCCCCTCTCTCCCCTTGCCCTTCCCCCTCTCTCCCCTTCCCTTTCCCCCTCTCTCCCCTTCCCTTTCCCCCTCTCTCCCCTTCCCTTTCCCCCTCTCTCCCCTTCCCTTTCCCCCTCTCTCCCCTTCCCTTTCCCCCTCTCTCCCCTTCCCTTTCCCCCTCTCTCCCCTTCCCTTTCCCCCCCTCTCCCCTTCCGCCCCTCTCCCCTTCCCTTTCCCCCCTCTCTCCCCTTCCCTTTCCCCCTCTCTCCCCTTCCCTTTCCCCCTCTCTCCCCTTGCCCTTTCCCCCTCTCTCCCCTTGCCCTTTCCCCCTCTCTCCCCTTGCCCTTCCTCATTTGACTTTGACCTTTTACCTTTCTGTCCTCTGTCTCCTCTGCCCTGGTGAGGCCTCACCTGCAGTGCTGAGTCCAGTCCTGGGCACCACAGCTCATGAAGGACAAAGAACTGCTGGAGAGAGTCCAGCCCAGGGCCACTGAGCTGCTGAGGGCACTGAACAGTTCTCATGGAAGGAAATGCTGAGAGAGCTGGGGCTGGTTAGCCTGGAGAGGAGGAGGCTGAGTGGGATCTGAGCAATGCTTGCAAACAGCTGAGGGGTAGGGTCAGGAGGATGGGGCCTGACTCCTGTCAGTGGTGACAGCACAGGAGGCAATGGGCACAGACTTGGCCAAAAGAGCAGAAACTTCTTTGGTGTGAGGGTGGCAGAGCCCTGGAGCAGGCTGCCCAGAGAGGTTGTGGAGTCTCCATCTCTGGAGCCTTTCCAGACCCACCTGGATGTGTTCCTGTGTGCCCTGCCCTGGCTGACCCTGCTCTGGTGGGGGGGTTGGACTGGATGATCTCCAGTGGTCCCTTCCAGCCCCTCCCATGCTGTGATGCTGCCTATGGAGGCTGCAGTGTCCTTGGTCCTGGGGAGCCTTTGGATCAGGCCTTGGGATCACTGCTACTCCTTTCCTCCCTCGCTCAAAATCTGGTGTTCTTCTCTCTGGTGCTTAGCAGCCACTTGGTCCCTTTGCCCCGTTAAGTACCAAGCTCCAAAAGTAACAAAAGAAGGAAAAGTGCAACTTCTGAAGCCTCCTCTGGGGACTGAAACCTGAACCTTCTGCACCAGCCAGGCTGAAAAAGGAGATGAGATCCAGCCCTGGTGACTTCATCCCTCCATGACTTCACAAACTGCCCCTAGGAGTTTGGCTTAGCCAAAGGACTCTCATTAGGAAATCTCCCGGGCCAGGCTCCCACAGGGACAATCTGATCTTCAGGGAGAGCCTCTTGGTGAACCTGGCTGAGGAACGAAGCTGTGGGTGGCAAAGTCTGTTTGTGTGCAGTGCAAACCTGTGCAGCCTGTGCAAGTGCACCACCTCATCCAGTTGGTTTGGGTGGAAGAGACCTCCGAGGTCATCCAGTCCAAGCATCAACACAACCATGGCCACTGAGCTATGTCCCAAAGTGCCACAGTGTGGGCAGCAGGACAAGGGAGGTTCTTGTGCCCCTCTGCTCAGCACTGCTCAGGACACACATCGAATGCTGTGTCCAGTGCTGGGCTCCTGGATTGAAGAGAGATGTTGAGGTGCTGGAAGGTGTCCAGAGAAGGCTGGGGAGGGGCCTGGAGCACAGCCCTGTGAGGAGAGGCTGAGGGAGCTGAGGGTGTGCAGCAGAGGAGGCTCAGGGCAGAGCTCATTGCTGCCTGCAGCTGCCTGCAGGGAGGCTGTAGCCAGGTGGGGTTGGGCTCTGCTGCCAGGCAGCCAGGGCCAGAAGAAGGGGACACAGCCTGAAGCTGTGCCAGGGCAGGTCGAGGCTGGATGTTGTTAGGAAGTTGTTGTCAGAGAGAGTGATTGGCATTGGAATGGGCTGCCCAGGGAGGTGGTGGAGTGGCTGTGGCTGGAGGTGTTGCAGGCAAGCCTGGCTGGGGCACTGAGTGCCATGGTCTGGTTGATTGGGCAGGGCTGGGTGCTAGGTTGGGCTGGCTGAGCCTGGAGCTCTCTTCCAGCCTGCTTGATTCTATGACCCACAAGTTTCTTGGACACCTCCAGGGGTGGTGACTGCACCACCTCCCTGGGCAGCCTGTGCCAATCCCTCACCACTGTTGCAGCAAAGAGTTTTTCCCAGTACCCAACCTAAAGCTCCCTGGCACAATTTCAGCTCATTTGCTCTCCTTCTATCCCCTGATACTAGAGAGAGGAGACCAACCTCCACCTCACTCCTGCCTCCTTTCAGGCAGCCATAATCAGGTCACCTCTCTGACTGCTTTCCTGCAGAGTGAACACTCTCAGCTCCCTCAGCTGCTGCTCCCCAGGCTTCTTCTCCAACCCCCCAGCTCCATTGACCTTCCCGAGGGGCAGCAAAGTGAAAACCCAGCATGGAAATCCAAACACAGCACAGGAGGCTGCAAGAGCAGGAGATCTTTAGGAGAAGAAGGCTCCCTCTCCCAGGGACCCTCCAGGTCTTACACTTAATAGGCACTGCTCAAGATACTGAGACACTTAAGAACACCTCCTGGTGCTCTGACTTCGTTTGTGTGCTTTGCTTTTCCATGTCAGGAGCTGTAGGGATGTCCACTGGCTCCTGCTCTCAGGGCTTTGTCTTGAAGTGAGCAAATTTTTTGGAACTAGACCAAAGATAGTATGCTGAAGATGAACCAGCAGAGTGCCCAGGTGGCCAAGAGAGCCAATGGCATCCTGGGCTGGCTCAGGAGCAGTGTGGGCAGCAGGACAAGGGAGGTTCTTCTGCCCCTGTGCTCAGCACTGCTCAGGCCACACCTTGAGTGCTGTGTCCAGTTCTGGGCTCCTCCATTGCAGAGAGCTGTTGAGGTGCTGGAAGGTGTTTGGAGAAGGGCAGCAAGGCTGGGGAGGGGCCTGGAGCACAGCCCTGTGAGGAGAGGCTGAGGGAGCTGGGGGGGGTGCAGCCTGCAGCAGAGGAGGCTCAGGGCAGAGCTGATTGCTGCCTGCAGCTGCCTGCAGGGAGGCTGTAGCCAGGTGGGGTTGGGCTCTGCTGCCAGGCAGCCAGGGCCAGAAGAAGGGGACACAGCCTGAAGCTGTGGCAGGGCAGGTTGAGGCTGGATGTTGTTAGGAAGTTGTTGTCAGAGAGAGTGATTGGCACTGGAATGGGCTGCCCAGGGAGGTGGTGGAGTGGCTGTGCCTGGAGGTGTTCAAGCAAAGCCTAGATGAGGCACTCAGTGCCATGGTCTGGTTGACTGGCTAGGGCTGGGGGATAGGTTGGACTGGCTGAGCTTGGAGCTCTCTTCCAACCTGGCTGGTTCTATGAATTCCTCTCCTTGAACACCAAGAGAAGCAGCTGCTGTGGGACAAAGCATTGCAGAGAGTGGAGCCAGGCACAGAGGGGACAACAAAAAGCAGAGCTGCAGATAGCTGTGTCTGGGGGTAGGTGAAGTGATTCATTTCCCTGTGCTGCATGGGAGGGCTACCGAACAAGCAGGCAGGCTGAGAGAGCTGGAGCTGCTCAGCCTGCAGGAGAGAAGGCTGCAAGGAGGCCTTGGGGCAGCCTTCCAGGAGGGAAGGCAAAAGGCCAAGCAGTGTAAGGCCATAGTTACTGTGGAGTGCTTTATGTTGGGACTAAACCCAGTCCTGCAGAGAGCTTTCACTTACAGGAGCTTTGGGTACAGCATTTTGATGGCTGCAGCCAGAGCAGAGAGAGCAGCAGGACAAGGGAGGGGATTCTGCCCCTCTGCTCTGCTCTGCTCTGCTCACCTGCAGCACTGCCTCCAGCTCTGGCGTCCCCAGCACAAGAAGGACCTGGAGCTGCTGGAGAGGGGCCAGAGGAGGCCACCAAGATGCTCAGAGGGCTTGGAGAAGCTCTGCTGTGGGGACAGGCTGGGAGAGTTGAGATTGTCAGCCTGGAGAGGAGAAGGCTGCAGGGAGAGCTTAGAGCAGCCTGGCAGTGCCTGAAGGGGCTGCAGGAGAGCTGGGGAGGGACTTGTGACAAGGGCTGAGAGTGCCAGGATGAGGGACAATGGCTTTGAGCTGGGAGAGGGGAGAGTGAGAGTGGAGCTGAGGAAGAAATGGTTTGCAGTGAGGGTGGTGAGACACTGGCACAGGCTGCCCAGGGAGGCTGTGGATGCTCTCTCCCAGGAGGTGTTCAGGGCCAGGCTGGATGAGGCCTTGAGCAAGCTGTGCTGGTGGGAGGTGTCCCTGGGCATGGCAGGGGCTTGGAGCTGGAGGAGCTTTGATGTCCCTTCCAACCCATTCTGTGGTTCTGTGAATGCTCTGATGCTGTGAGCAGGGAAATGAACTCTGCCAAAGTCATACCTGAGCTGTCTCACCTTAGTGCTGGCACTAAGTGGGTTTGATCCTAAGGCAGGAGTTGTGCTCACTTCTGTGGTCCAGGCCAGGGGGTCTCATGTCCAAACACTGCTGAGCTGCAGGGCTGCAACCTTCATCTCTGCTGGTGCCTGTCTCTGGGGGTGCTGCCAGTTGCCTCTGCCCAGGACTTGGGGGTCTGGGTCTGGGGCTGGAGGAGGTCTGGGGCTGGAGCTGGAGGAGAGCTTTGGCTACAGGAAGGCTGGGGCTGGAGGAAGGCTGGGGCTGGAGGTCTGGAGCTGGAGGAGAGCTTTGGTTACAGGAGGGCTGGGGCTGGAGGAGGTCTGGGGCTGGAGGAGAGCTGGGGCTGGAGCTGGAGGAGAGCTTTGGCTACAGGAAGGCTGAGGCTGGAGGTCTGGGGCTGGAGGAGGGCTGGGGCTGGAGCTGGAGGAGAGCTTTGGCTACAGGAAGGCTGAGGCTGGAGGTCTGGGGCTGGAGGAGGGCTGGGGCTGGAGCTGGAGGAGAGCTTTGGCTACAGGAAGGCTGAGGCTGGAGGTCTGGGGCTGGAGGAGGGCTGGGGCTGGAGCTGGAGGAGAGCTTTGGCTGCAGGAAGGCTGGGGCTGGAGGAGGTCTGGGGCTGTGGCTGGAGCTGGAGGAAGGCTGGGGCTGGAGCTGGTGAGAGGTGTCCCTGGCCATGGCAAGGATTTGGAACTGGATGAGCTTTAAGATTGCTTCCAACCTAAAGCACTCAGTGAATCTCTGCACTCACCATGCACACCGTGGATATAAATGTTCCTGCATCTGTATTGTTGTATTCCTTGCAAGCAACTGCTGCTTCCTGTGTGATGAAGGTGATGAAGTAATGAGGTTTGAATTGCTTTACAGGTCTGAAATCCTGTCCAGGCTTCCTGCTTCAGTTCTCTTTGTTGGTGTTATCTATGCTGGCTCTAGGGCCCTGTCTAGACTGGTAAGAATCACACAAGTACTACAAGTTAGTTCTTTATTCCTTCTGCTCTCAGGGACTTGGGCTCTGGAGGGGGCTACAGGAGAGCTGGGGAGGGACAGTCTGGGTTGGAAGGGACCTCAAGGAGCATCCAGTTCCAACCCTCTGCCATAGGCAGGGACACCTTCCACAAGAACAGGTTGCTTGAGGCCTCATCCAGCCTGGTTCTGAACACCTCCAGGGGGGTTGTGGAGCACAGAAGCACCCAATGTGATCAAAGATCAAAGATCACATTGGGTGCTTCTGTGCTCCACAACCTCCCTGGGCAACCTGTGCCAGTGTCTCACCACCCTCAACCTGTGCCAGTCTCTCACCACCCTCACTGCAAACAACTTCTTCCTCACATCCACTTTCAATCTCCCCTCTGCCACTTCAAACCCATTCCTCCTCCTCCTGCCATTCCCAGACCTTGTCAATAGTCCCTCCCCAGCCCTCCTGGAGCCCCCTTCAGACCCTGCAAGGCCACTCCAAGGTCTCCTCCAAGCCTTCTCTTCTCCAGGCTGCACAGCCCCAACTCTCTCAGCCTGTGCTCAGAGCAGAGCTGCTGCAGCCCTCTCAGCATCTTGGTGGCCTCCTCTGGTCTGGCTCCAACACTTCCCTGTCCTGCTTGTGCTGGGGGCTCCAGAACTGCCCCCAGGGCTGCAGGTGGGGTGTGAGGAGAGCAGAGCCAAGGGGCAGAATCCCCTCCCTTGCCCTGTGCCCACACTGCTCTTGCTGCACCCAGCACAGGGTTGTGTCTGGGCTGCACTCACACTGCAGGCTCCTGTTGAGCTTTTCATCAGCCCAGACCCCCAGGTCCTGTTCCTCAGGACTGCTTTCAGCCATTGTGCACCCAGCCTGGAGCTGTGCTTGGGATTGCAGCCACCCAGGTGCAGGACCTTGCAGGCAGTTACCAACCATTCCCTGTGGGTCAATACCAGCTGAAGCACAACTTGCTGGACATTAGCTCCACTTTCCAGGCAAAGAGAGCAGCAGCAGCAGCCTGCTCCTTCACTTCAGCTGGGCAGCCATGCTCCTTGATCTGCTGCATTGGTTGCCATGCAGCTCTTGAGGATCACTTCATGTGGTGTTGGCCTCTGGAATCCATTGAGAGTGGAAGCTGCTGCAGGGTCAACAGGATCCAGTCACCAACTTTCAACTCTGGCATGTTAAAATGCTCAACAAACTGGATCAAAGAAAGTTTCACCTCAGTAAGAGGAGAGACTTCTTTATAGTGAAGGTGCAGAGCCCTGGAGCAGGCTGCCCAGAGAGATTGTGGAGTCTCCTTCTCTGGAGCCTTCCAAGACCCACCTGGATGTGTTCCTCTGTGCCCTGCCCTGGGTGATGCTGCCCGGGCAGGAGTTTGGACTGGATGACCTCTGGAGGTCCCTCCCAACCTCTAGAGTTGTGTGATTGTGTGAATGTGATCTGGGCTGGTGGGAAAGAAGGGAGTTGGGGTTTAAGGAGTGCATACATTGTATGGGTGGTGCTGGAGCAGCAGACCAGTCATACAAAGTGGGGTCCAAAAGCACTTCCATCACAGTGCAGAGCACTCAGCATCTCTCCAGAGTGCTTGGTGCTTTGCAGGACAGGTCCTCAGTGGTCTGAACTGTGTAGGCAGGGAAGAAGCTGAAGAAGACAGGCTGGAGGGCTGGGCAGGGAGAAAGGGAATCAAAGCCAACAAGAGCAAGTGTGCAGTCCTGCTCCTGGGAAAGAGCAGCCCCAGGGAGCACCCTAGGCTGGGGACTGAGCTGTTGGAGAGCAGTGAAGGGCAAAGGGACCTGGGGGTCCTGGTGGATGGAGAGGTGCCCATGAGCCAGCAATGTGCTCTGGTGCCAAGAAGGCCAAGGGCATCCTGGGGTGCATTAGAAGGGCTGTGGTGAGTAGGTCGAGAGAGGTTCTGCTCCCCCTCTCCTCTGCCCTGCTGAGGCTGCAGCTGGAATATTTTGCCTCCTGCCCTCTGTCAATGCATCCCATACTTGTTCCAGAGCCAGCTCCCTCCTGCCAGCTCCCAAACCCCAGGATCAAAAGGGAGTTTTGGACAAGCCTCTGCTTGTAGCGATGCCTTGGTTCCTTGTCAAGCAGATCCCTCTGGGCTTCCCCGGAGTCAAGCGAGCAAAGATCCCCGCGGAGAGCCCTGCCTGGCAGCAGCAAGCCCTGCCAGGAGCAGCTTTGCTGCCTGCTCACCTGGCAGTGGGGCAGGTGTGGGTCACATCCTCTGCTATTTTCCCTTGAGTCCTCCTCATCCCTTCAGTTACCTTTGTCCCCTCCTGTCCTGCCCTGCCCACTCAAGAGGCAGAGTGTGGCAGAGGGGCTGGGAACGGTTTTGGTTTGTATCCCAAACTTCCCTTAGGAGCATCTCCCATTTCTAAGTGGCTTTTTGTTGCACCCGAGCAGGGATTTGGAGCCCTAATTCTGTGGCTGTTGAGGGAGGAAAGACAAAGGGACCAGCAGTGTAAGGCCATAGTTACTATGGAATGCCTCCTGCTGGGACTAAACTGCGTCCTGCAGAGAGGTTTTGCTGACAGGAACTTTGTGCTGGCAGCATCCAGAGCAGCAGCACAGGGAGGGGATTCTGCCCCTCTGCTCTGCTCTGCTCAGCCCTCACCTGCAGCACTGCCTCCAGCTCTGGGAAACACAGCACAAGAAGGACCTGGAGCTGCTGGAGAGGGGCCAGAGGAGGCCACCAAGATGCTCAGAGGGCTGGAGAAGCTCTGCTGTGGGGACAGGCTTGGGAGAGTTGGGGCTGTTCAGCCTGGAGAAGAGAAGGCTGCAGGGAGAGCTTAGAGCAGCCTGCCAGTGCCTGAAGGGGCTGCAGGAGAGCTGGGGAGGGACTTTGGACAAGTGCTGGCAGTGCCAGGATGAGGGACAATGGCTTTGAGCTGGGAGAGGGGAGAGTGAGAGTGGAGCTGAGGAAGAAATTGTTTGCAGTGAGGGTGGTGAGACACTGGCACAGGCTGCCCAGGGAGGCTGTGGATGCCTCCTCCCTGGAGGTGTTCAGGGCCAGGCTGGATGAGGCCTTGAGCAAGCTGTGCTGGTGGGAGGTGTCCCTGGGCATGGCAGGGGCTTGGAGCTGGAGGAGCTTTGATGTCCCTTCCAACCCCTTCTGTGGTTCTGTGAATGTTCTGATGCTGTGAGCAGGGAAATGAACTCTGCCAAAGTCATGCCTGAGCTGTCTCACCTTAGTGCTGGCACTAAGTGGGTTTGATCCTAAGGCAGGAGTTGTGCTCACTTCTGTGGTCCAGGCCAGGGGGTCTCATGTCCAAACACTGCTGAGCTGCAGGGCTGCAACCTTCATCTCTGCTGGTGCCTGTCTCTGGGGGTGCTGCCAGTTGCCTCTGCCCAGGACTTGGGGTCTGGGTCTGGGGCTGGAGGAGGTCTGGGGCTGGAGCTGGAGGAGAGCTTTGGCTACAGGAGGGCTGGGGCTGGAGGAGAGCTTGGGCTGGAGGAGGGCTGGGGCTGGAGGAGGGCTGGAGCTGGAGGAGGGCTGGAGCTGGAGGAGGGCTGGAGCTGGAGGAGGGCTGGAGCTGGAGGAGGGCTGGAGGAAGGCTGGAGCTGGAGGAGAGCTTGGGCTGGAGGAAGGCTGGGACTGGAGGAGAGCTTGGGCTGGAGGAGGGCTGGGGCTGGAGGAGGGCTGGAGCTGGAGGAGGGCTGGAGCTGGAGGAGGGCTGGAGCTGGAGGAAGGCTGGGGCTGGAGGAGAGCTGGGGCTGGAGGAAGGCTGGGGCTGGAGGAAGGCTGGGGCTGGAGGAAGGCTGGGGCTGGAGGAGAGCTGGGGCTGGAGGAAGGCTGGGGCTGGAGGAAGGCTGGGGCTGGAGGAGAGCTGGGGCTGGAGGAAGGCTGGGGCTGGAGGAAGGCTGGGGCTGGAGGAGAGCTGGGGCTGGAGGAGAGCTGGGGCTGGAGGAAGGCTGGGGCTGGAGGAGAGCTGGGGCTGGAGGAGAGCTGGGGCTGGAGGAGAGCTTGGGCTGGAGGAAGGCTGGAGCTGGAGGAGAGCTTGGGCTGGAGGAAGGCTGGAGCTGGAGGAGAGCTTGGGCTGGAGGAAGGCTGGGGCTGGAGGAAGGCTGGAGCTGGAGGAGAGCTGGGGCTGGAGGAGGGCTGGGGCTGGAGGAGAGCTTGGGCTGGAGGAGGGCTGGGGCTGGTGGAGGACTGGGGCTGGTGGAGGACTGGGGCAAGCCTTAAGCCCACTTAGGCATCTAAGAACTGCTCAAGTCAGGGACAGCAGACACGTGGAGAAGGTTAACTGGGCTGGGCAAACTGCAGCCACTGTTGGCTCCAAAATAGATCTGGAAGAGCCAAAAGCAGGGCAGGAGTGAAGAACCCCCAATGCACTGGTTTGCCAAGAGGCAGCATGTGAATTCTGCTGCCAGCTTCCCTGGTGGGTGGGAATTGCTTCTGCTTGCTCCTGTTGTGTCGGGCTCAGGGTGCTGCTTGTGTGCTCAGCTGGCCAGCAGCAGGGCTGGCACTGGGTTTCAGAGCTGCTGAAGCTGGGGCTGCCAGCTTCATGCCCCTCCTGTTCGTGGGATTTCCCCTTCCTTGCTCATTCAGAGGTGTTAAAAGTCCCCTCGGTGGTTCTGGATCCACCCAAGCTGTCATTATGACTTACAATGTTTAATCAGTGATGGTTATCCATCCAGAACAACCCAGAGAACACAGCTTGGTGAGGACAAAGCTGCACCGAAGAGCTGTTTGCTGCCTAAAATCACCTCAGCAGGCGTGGGCAGCACTGAGGCATCAACTCTTTGCCTGCTTGTGTGCTTTGAACACTAGACACGGGTGGGCACTGCTGCCTAAGGCTGCCTTTAGCCTAAAGGCTTTAGATGATCTTAATCAGGGCAGAGAATCGCTTCTGTTTCAGCTGCCTGGGATCTGTTCTGGAGCACTGATCCTGGCTGGGTTGGCCTGGGGCAAAGGCTGTCCCATTCAGCACTGTGAGCACTGGGGTTTGGTTCTCCATGCTGGGATGGTGGCCAGGGGCCTCACTGGCTGTGATTTCAACATCACCTGTGTGTGAGCTATGACATTTCTGCCCTCCTGTCAGGCAGCTCTTCCCTGGCAATGCCTCACAGCAGTTACCTCAAAGCATCTTGCCTGGAATTAGATGACACCAAGCCAGGAGCAGTGTGGAGCTGTTGGAGGGTAGGAGAGCCTGCAGAGGGACCTGGCCAGGCTGGATGGGTGGGCAGGGGCCACTGAGATGAGACTGAACAAGGCCAAGTGCAGGGTTCTGTACTTTGGCCACAACAACCCCAAGCAGCACTGCAGGGTGGGGCCAGAGTGGCTGAGAGCAGCCAGGCAGAGAGGGAGCTGGGGGTGGTGGCAGAGAGGAGCTGCAGAGGAGGCAGCAGTGCCCAGGTGGGCAGCAGAGCCAATGGCATCCTGGGCTGGCTCAGGAGCAGTGTGGGCAGCAGGACAAGGGAGGTTCTTCTGCCCCTGTGCTCAGCACTGCTCAGGCCACCCCTTGAGTGCTGTGTCCAGTTCTGGGCTCCTCCATTGCAGAGAGATGCTGAGGTGCTGGAAGGTGTTTGGAGCAGGGCAGCAAGGCTGGGGAGGGGCCTGGAGCACAGCCCTGTGAGGAGAGGCTGAGGGAGCTGGGGGTGTGCAGCCTGCAGCAGAGGAGGCTCAGGGCAGAGCTCATTGCTGCCTGCAGCTGCCTGCAGGGAGGCTGTAGCCAGGTGGGGTTGGGCTCTGCTGCCAGGCAGGCAGGGCCAGAAGAAGGGGACACAGCCTGAAGCTGTGGCAGGGCAGGTTGAGGCTGGATGTTGTTAGGAAGTTGTTGTCAGAGAGAGTGATTGGCATTGGAATGGGCTGCCCAGGGAGGTGGTGGAGTGGCTGTGGCTGGAGGTGTTGCAGGCAAGCCTGGCTGGGGCACTGAGTGCCATGGTCTGGTTGGTTGGGCAGGGCTGGGTGCTAGGTTGGGCTGGCTGAGCTTGGAGCTCTCTTCCAGCCTGGTGGTTCTATGATGCTGTGGAAACCAGAGGCAGGAAGCTGGGGCTGAGCTCCCAGAGG
Source organism: Pogoniulus pusillus (assembly GCF_015220805.1). Lineage (NCBI taxonomy): Eukaryota > Metazoa > Chordata > Aves > Piciformes > Lybiidae > Pogoniulus > Pogoniulus pusillus. The sequence goes on along the minus strand of NC_087297.1, from coordinate 1,877,480 downwards.
CAGCTGTGTAGAAGCTGATTGGGCACTTGGAAGTTGGGGAAGCAGCAAGCAGGGTCCTGTCCCGTGAGTGGGTGCTTGGAGTGGGTCTAAGTCCCTTGTGGATGTGTCTGGCCTGGGTTTACAGCTTCAAAAGAAAAGAGACCCCCCAACTCCACCAAGCTGTGGGGCAGCTGTGGCAGGAGCAGTGCTCCTGGGCACGTGTGCAGCTCTGGGGCTGACCTGGGTGTTTGTGCTCTCTGCCCCTCAGCCTGTTCCAGTGTTCCTCGCCCTGCACAGCGCCGCAGAAGCTCTGCCCTGGGGGTTCCAGAAGTTTGTGCAGAAAGAGGTAACTGATCTCTGAGTGCTTCCTGACCTACAGCAGCCCTGTAGCAGGCATCTGGTGTCTTCTCAAAGAGTCACAGAACTCTTTGGGTTGGAAAAGCTCTCACCCAGTCCAACCAGCAACCCAGCCCCACCATGGCCACCAAACCCTGGCCCCAGCTGCCATGGCCACAGCTCTCTGCAACACCTCCAGCCATGGGCACTCCACCACCTCCCTGGGCAGCCTCTGCCAGTCCCTGACCACTCTGGCACTAAAGACATTTTTCCTCCTCCCCAACCTAACCCTCCCCTGGCACAAGCTCAGGACATTTCCTCTCCTATCATCTGATTCCCAACCCCCACCTGCCTGCAGCCTCCTCTCAGGGAGCTGCAGAGAGCAATGAGCTCTGCCCTCAGCCTCCTCTGCTCCACACTAACCCCCCCAGCTCCCTCAGCTGCTGCTCCCCAGCCCTGTTCTCCAGACCCTTCCCCAGCTTTGTTGCCCTTCTCTGGACCTGTTGCAGCTCCTCAATGTCCTTCTTGGAACGAGAGACCCAAAACTGAACCCAGGACTCTTTCTTTTGGGGGTGGTGAGACTCTGGCCCAGATTGAGGGTGTTGAGACACTGGCAGAGGTTGAGGGTGGTGAGACCCTGGCACAGGTTGCCCAGGGAGGTTGTGGAGCACAGAAACACCCAATGTGCTTCTGTGCTCCACAACCTCCCTGGAGGTGCTCAAGGCCAGGTTGGAGGCGACCCTGAGCACCTGTGCTGGTGAGAGGTGTCCCTGCCCATGGCAGGAGGTTGGAACTGGCTGAGCTTTGAGGTCCTTTCCACCCCAACCCATTCTGTGAACCTGTTTTGAGTGCTTTAGAATGTGTCCCATGAGCTGTTAAAAGTCAGGAGAGGAGATGCCTGCTCCCTTAGGGAAGAGCTGGGTTTGGTTCTCACAAACCACATTGGGGATCCTTCTTTTGAGGCTGTGAGATGAATCCCTCTCTGCCAAGGCTTTTCTGCCTGCCCAGAGAGCTGCTGTGGAGCAGCATTGGGAAATCCTTCACCACAGAGCCCTCCCAACAGAGGCCTTTGGCTTGCTGTGGAAGGAATCTTTCATTCCTTCCATCTCTGGTGGGTACAGAAGCCAAATCAACAGCCCCTGGCTGCTGCTCCTGACAGTGAGGAGTTCTGGTGAAGGGACACAGCAGTGCCAGCCATGGCATGGCCCTGAGGCATTGTCCTCTGCTCAGTGTCCCTCTCAGAGTGTCTCAGAGTTTCCATCCAGCTCACATGTTTGTCTCTCTTCCTTGGGAAACAGCAGTACTGTGGCCAAGGATTGTGCAGACACAAGTCCTGCTGGGCAGCCTCTGGAGAAGGCTCCAGGGAGTCCTGAACTTGCAGTGCTTAAAGGGAATGTGCCCAGTTCTGGGCTTCTCCATTGCAGAGAGATGTTGAGGTGCTGGAAGGTGCCCAGAGCAGGGCAGCAAGGCTGGGGAGGGGCCTGGAGCAGAGCCCTGTGAGGAGAGGCTGAGGGAGCTGGGGGGGTGCAGCCTGCAGCAGAGGAGGCTCAGGGCAGAGCTCATTGCTGCCTGCAGCTGCCTGCAGGGAGGCTGTAGCCAGGTGGGGTTGGGCTCTGCTGCCAGGCAGGCAGCAACAGAGGAAGGGGACAGAGCCTGAAGCTGTGCCAGGGCAGGTTGAGGCTGGATGTTGTTAGGAAGTTGTTGTCAGAGAGAGTGATTGGCATTGGAATGGGCTGCCCAGGGAGGTGGTGGAGTGGCCGTGGCAGGAGGTGTTGCAGCCAAGCCTGGCTGGGGCACTTAGTGCCATGGTGTGGTTGGTTGGTTGGGCTGGGTGCTAGGTTGGGCTGGCTGAGCTTGGAGCTCTCTTCCAGCCTGCTTGGTTCTATGATCCTGTGATTGCTCCTGGCCTTTACAAACAGTCCCTCTGCAGCCTTCTTGTAGCCCCCTTCAGGGGCAGGCTGAAGCAGTGAAGCTGCTGCATGCTGGCTACAAGTGGGTTGCTGAAGCACAGGCATGGTATGTTTTAAACCTGGGCTTAGGTTTATGCTGTGTTTAAACCCTGAGGTTAGATTTATGCTGAGTTTAAACCCTGGGCTTAGGTTTATGCTGTGTTTAAACCCTGGGCTTAGGTTTATGCTGTGTTTAAACCCTGAGGTTAGATTTATGCTGAGTTTAAACCCTGGGCTTAGGTTTATGCTGTGTTTAAACCCTGAGGTTAGATTTATGCTGAGTTTAAACCCTGGGCTTAGGTTTATGCTGTGTTTAAACCCTGGGCTTAGGTTTATGCTATGTTTAAACCCTGAGGTTAGATTTATGCTGTGTTTAAACCCTGGGCTTAGGTTTATGCTGTGTTCAAACCCTGGGCTTAGGTTTATGCTGTGTTGAAACATTTTTATGCTTGAGTTTTAATTGTTTTCATGCTGTCCCTCTTTTCCAGCAGACCTCTCACCTGAAAGCCTGTAGGTAAGTTCTCCAGATTGCTCACACTCAGATTCAGACTTGCTTTGACTCCAGCTTCTTAGCTTCTTCTCCACATTGGGTGCTTCTGTGCTCCACAGCCTCCCTGGAGGTGTTCAGGACCAGGTTGGAGGAGGCCTTAAGCAGCCTGTTCTAGTGGGAGGTGTCCCTGCCTATGGCAGGAGGTTGGCACTGGCTGAGCTTTGAGGTCCCTTCCAACCCATCCCATTCTATGATTGCATGAATCTAAACCTGCCTTTACTAAGAAAGAGAGGGTGAATGGTACCACTTCTGCTGGGGAAGCTGGAACTGCCTCTCCTGGAGAGAGAGGGTGAATGGTACCACTTCTGCTGGGGAGCTGGAACTGCCTCTCCTGGAGAGAGAGGGTGAATGGTACCACTTCTGCTGGGGAGCTGGAACTGCCTCTCCTGGAGAGAGAGGGTGAATGGTACCACTTCTGCTGGGGAGCTGGAGCTGCCTCTCCTGGAGAGAGAGGGTGAATGGTACCACTTCTGCTGGGGAGCTGGAGCTGCCTCTCCTGGAGAGAGAGGGTGAATGGTACCACTTCTGCTGGGGAAGCTGGAACTGCCTCTCCTGGAGAGAGAGGGTGAATGGTACCACTTCTGCTGGGGAGCTGGAACTGCCTCTCCTGGAGAGAGAGGGTGAATGGTACCACTCCTGCTGGGGAAGCTGGAGCTGCCTCTCCTGGAGAGAGAGGGTGAATGGTACCACTTCTGCTGGGGAAGCTGGAACTGCCTCTCCTGGAAAGAGAAGCTGAATGGTACCACTTCTGCTGGAATAATTCCTAGCAGCCCTCCTTGGCCCTGGTAGTTTGGGCTTTCCAAAGGAGATAGAAAGGGACAAACAGAAGCCACTCAGTGCTGTGTGGACCCTTTCATTCACACCCCCCCACCAAGGAACTCCTATTTGCTGTCCTTCACATTCTGTAATCTTTGAGCTGTGCTCAAGAGTGGATAAGTTTGGGTTGTTATTTAGAGTACTCAGAGGCAACATCTCCCTAATTTCTTCCTGCTCTTGCCATTATCTGACCTGCTGTGGCCTTGCTGTCTAACTGCATTGTTGTGAAGGATGCCAGGGTCTTTATCATCTTCTGCTCTGTCTTTTTTTCTCCCTAGAGGCTAGGAAAATAAAGTGCAAAAGCAAATGTTTGTTAGCATCAGCAGTGACAGTCCCCAGCAGTGCTACTGCAGTGACTTCAATGTAGCTCAGCCGCAGGTGAAGCGTTTCTTTGGTCCCAGGCCACTGGACTTAAGGGTTTGTGCTGCCCTAAAGCTGTGTCTAGTGCAGCCCCACTCAGTGCTCTGGAGTCACACCAGAGCTCACACTGCAGTCAGCTCTGCTGGCAGGGCTGGAACAGGCAATTCACCTTAGGACAGCCTGAAATGAACCCAAAGGGTTTGGCTTTCTGAAGCACAAGGGTCAGGTGCCAAGTGAGGAGCAACATTGCCTACCAAAGCCCCTCAGGGTCAGGTGCCAAGTGAGGAGCAGCATTGCCTACCAAAGCCCTTCAGAGTCAGATGCCAAGTGAGGAGCAACATTGCCTACCAAAGCCCCTCAGGGTCAGGTGCCAAGTGAGGAGCAACATTGCCTACCAAAGCCCTTCAGGGTCAGGTGCCAAGTGAGGAGCAACATTGCCTATGAACCCCTTCAGGGTCAGGTGCCAAGTGAGGAGCAACATTCCCTATGAACCCCTTCAGAGTCAGGTGCCAAGTGAGGAGCAACATTGCCTATGAACCCCTTCAGGGTCAGGTGCCAAGTGAGGAGCAACATTGCCTATGAACCCCTTCAGGGTCAGGTGCCAAGTGAGGAGCAACATTGCCTATGAACCCCTTCAGAGTCAGATGCCAAGTGAGGAGCAACATTGCCTATGAACCCCTTCAGAGTCAGATGCCAAGTGAGGAGCAACATTGCCTATGAACCCCTTCAGAGTCAGGTGCCAAGTGAGGAGCAACATTGCCTATGAACCCCTTCAGAGTCAGGTGCCAAGTGAGGAGCAACATTCCCTATGAACCCCTTCAGGGTCAGGTGCCAAGTGAGGAGCAACATTCCCTATGAACCCCTTCAGAGTCAGATGCCAAGTGAGGAGCAACATTGCCTATGAACCCCTTCAGGGTCAGGTGCCAAGTGAGGAGCAACATTCCCTACCAAAGCCCTTCAGAGTCAGGTGCCAAGTGAGGAGCAACATTCCCTATGAACCCCTTCAGGGTCAGGTGCCAAGTGAGGAGCAACATTGCCTATGAACCCCTTCAGAGTCAGGTGCCAAGTGAGGAGCAACATTCCCTATGAACCCCTTCAGGGTCAGGTGCCAAGTGAGGAGCAACATTCCCTATGAACCCCTTCAGAGTCAGATGCCAAGTGAGGAGCAACATTGCCTATGAACCCCTTCAGGGTCAGGTGCCAAGTGAGGAGCAACATTCCCTACCAAAGCCCTTCAGAGTCAGGTGCCAAGTGAGGAGCAACATTCCCTATGAACCCCTTCAGGGTCAGGTGCCAAGTGAGGAGCAACATTGCCTATGAACCCCTTCAGAGTCAGGTGCCAAGTGAGGAGCAACATTGCCTATGAACCCCTTCAGGGTCAGGTGCCAAGTGAGGAGCAACATTCCCTACCAAAGCCCTTCAGAGTCAGGTGCCAAGTGAGGAGCAACATTCCCTATGAACCCCTTCAGAGTCAGGTGCCAAGTGAGGAGCAACATTGCCTATGAACCCCTTCAGGGTCAGGTGCCAAGTGAGGAGCAACATTCCCTACCAAAGCCCTTCAGAGTCAGGTGCCAAGTGAGGAGCAACATTCCCTATGAACCCCTTCAGAGTCAGGTGCCAAGTGAGGAGCAACATTCCCTACCAAAGCCCTTCAGAGTCAGGTGCCAAGTGAGGAGCAACATTCCCTATGAACCCCTTCAGAGTCAGGTGCCAAGTGAGGAGCAACATTCCCTATGAACCCCTTCAGGGTCAGGTGCCAAGTGAGGAGCAACATTGCCTACCAAACCCCTTCAGGGTCAGGTGCCAAGTGAGGAGCAACATTCCCTATGAACCCCTTCAGGGTCAGGTGCCAAGTGAGGAGCAACATTCCCTATGAACCCCTTCAGGGTCAGGTGCCAAGTGAGGAGCAACATTCCCTACCAAACCCCTTCAGGGTCAGGTGCCAAGTGAGGAGCACCATTGCCTACCAAAGCCCTTCCTTTGCTCACTGCTGGGTGTTCTGTGCTGCTTCTCCTGTGGTGCAGCTTAGCTGTGCCCGAACTGGGAGGGATGCAGGACATAAACCATGGCTCTGGTGGCAGAAAGGAGATGTTAAATCGGCAATAGACCCAAAACAAGTGGAGTGCCAGGGGGCAGTTGAGTGGCACTGCCTCTGCTGTGCCCGGGGGACAAAGCAGGTGACAGGTTGTTTGTTTTCTCTTGCCTGCAGCGTGCTGTTCCTGCTGGCAGCAGCAGCCTGCCTGCCTGCGTGTGACACACAGGTGAGCTCTTGGCCAAGCAGCTCTGCTCAGCCCTGGCTGTTTGGCAGCTTGTTAGCAGCTGAGGGCTGCAGCTGTTAGCTGTAAGTGAGGGCAGGGCTCCTGCAAAGCTGCTGCAGCCTCGGAGCCTTGCTGCTTTTGATGCTGCCTTGGCAGCCTGGGAAAGCCTCCCAGCAGTGCAGGCACAGAACTCTTGGGTGAGGCTGGTGGCTGAGGAAACCACAGCTTAGCTTCTTACAGGGCAAGGCATTGGTGGTGCTCAGAGGGCTGGAGAAGCTCCCCCGTGGGGACAGGCTGGGAGAGTTGGGGCTGTGGAGCCTGGAGAAGAGAAGGCTGCAGGGAGACCTCAGAGCAGCCTGCCAGTGCCTGAAGGGGCTGCAGGAGAGCTGGGGAGGGACTTGTGACAAGGGCTGGGAGTGCCAGGATGAGGGCTGATGGCTTCAAACTGGAAGAAGCTGGATTTAGGTGAGGCATTAGGAAAAAATCCATCCCCATAGGGGTGGTGAGACACTGGCAGAGGTTGCCCAGGGAGGTTGTGGCTGTCCCCTCCCTGGAGGTGTTGAAAGCCAGGTTGGATGAGGCCTGGAGCAGCCTGTGCTGGAGGGAGGTGTCCCTGCCCATGGCAGGGGGTTGGAACTGGATAATCTTTAAGATGTTTTCCAACCCAAACCTTCCATGATTCTGTGACCCTCTGAAATGGAGCTTTCCTCACCCACACAGCTGAAAGCCAGGGGGACTGGCACAGGCCAGGTCTCTAAGCAGGACAGGGAGAGCTTAGTCCTTGCCTTCCAGCCAACCTCTTGGGGTTCAGCAAGACCAAGTGCAAGGTCCTGCAGCTGGGTCAGGGCAATCCTAAGCACCAATCCAGGCTGAGCAGGAACTGCCTGGAGAGCAGCCCTGAGGAGAGGGACTTGGGGGTGCTGCTGGAGGAGAAGCTCAGCAGGAGCCAGCAGTGTGCACTTGCAGCCCAGAGAGCAACCAGACCTGGGCTGCAGCAGCAGCAGTGTGGCCAGCAGGGCCAGGGAGGGGATTCTGCCCCTCTGCTCTGCTCTGCTGAGACCCCACCTGGAGTCCTGCATCCAGCTCTGGAGCCCCTGGGACAAGAGGGCTGTGGAGATGCTGGAGAGTGTCCATAGCAGGGCCAGGAGGGTGCTGAGAGGCTGCAGCAGCTCTGCTGTGAGCACAGCCGGAAAGAGTTGGGGCTGTGCAGGCTGGAGCAGAGGAGGCTCCCAGGGGACCTCATTGTGGCCTTCCAGCGTCTGTAGTGGGCTCCAAAAAAGCTGGGGAGGGACTTTTGAGGCTGTGAGGGAGTGGCAGGAGTGGGGGGAATGGAGCAGAGGTGGAGGTGGGGAGAGTGAGGCTGGAGGTGAGGAGGAAGTTGTTGAGCAGGAGAGTGGTGAGAGGCTGGAATGGGTTGCCCAGGGAGGGGGTTGAGGCCCCATGGCTGGAGGTGTTTGAGGCCAGGCTGGCTGAGGCTGTGTGCAGCCTGCTCTAGGGTAGGGTGTCCCTGGGCATGGCAGGGGGCTTGGAACTGGCTGCTCCTTGTGGTCTCTTCCAGCCCTGACTGATTCCGTGGTTGTCTGTGGCACAGCTCCCACTGCCTGTCCTGCCATGGGAGGCTCTCTGCAGGGAGCAGCAGCAGTGAGGCTGCTTCCAGGAGTCTCATTTATTTATCCTGATGTTCTTTGTTGCAGTTTGATCCAAATGGTTATCTGTGGGCCCTGATCCACCTGCTCTGTGTTGGTAAGTCACCTCCTGCTGAAGAAAGAGTTGGGCACAGTCAGTGTGTCTGGGAAAGCAAAGCAGCCTTATGGTGAAGTTACTGATACTTGAGTTTCTTGATGTAAGAGAGGCTGAAGCTCAGTGAAGGTAAAGTCCATCCCTGTGCAGATTTTGTGTTGGGAACAGAAAAAAGCAGAACACTGTGGCCAGCAGGACAAGGGAGGTTCTTCTGCCCCTGTGCTCAGCACTGCTCAGGCCACACCTTGAGTGCTGTGTCCAGTTCTGGGCTCCTCAGTTCAAGAGAGATGTTGAGGTGCTGGAAGGTGTTGAGAGAAGGGCAGCAAGGCTGGGGAGGGGCCTGGAGCAGAGCCCTGTGAGGAGAGGCTGAGGGAGCTGGGGGTGTGCAGCCTGCAGCAGAGGAGGCTCAGGGCAGAGCTCATTGCTGTCTGCAGCTGCCTGCAGGGAGGCTGTAGCCAGGTGGGGTTGGGCTCTGCTGCCAGGCAGGCAGGGCCAGAAGAAGGGGACACAGCCTGAAGCTGTGCCAGGGCAGGTTGAGGCTGGATGTTGTTAGGAAGTTGTTGTCAGAGAGAGTGATTGGCATTGGAATGGGCTGCCCAGGGAGGTGGTGGAGTGGCTGTGGCTGGAGGTGTTGGAGCCAAGCCTGGCTGGGGCACTGAGTGCCATGGTCTGGTTGGCTGGGCAGGGCTGGGTGCTAGGTTGGGCTGGGTGAGCTTGGAGCTCTCTTCCAGCCTGCTTGATTCTGTGATCCTGTGATTCTGTGACCTGTCAGGTTCCCTTCTCTCTTTCTCAGGCTCAAGATCAATTTGGATCAATCCTAATTTACAGTCACAGATTGCACTGGGTTGGAAAGGATCCTCAAAGGTCATCTTGTCTAACCCCCTTGCACTCAGCAACTGGGTCAACCTACCCAGGGACATATAAGTCTGATCCTAAATGTCTCCAGGGATGGGGCCTCAGCCACAGCCCAGGGCAGCCTGTGTCAGTCTCTCCCCACCCTCTCTGTGCAGAGCTTCCTCCTGATGTCCAACCTAACTCTGCCCTGCTCCACTTCCAAACCACTGCCTCTTGTCCTGTCCTCACAGGCTCTTTGCACAGTCCCTCCCCAGCCTGCCTGCAGGTCTCCTGCAGATAATGAAAGGTAGTGATAAAGTCACCCCAGAGCCTTTTCTTCTCCAGGCTGAGCAGCCCAAATTCTTTCAGCCTGCCCCCACAGGAGATGTGCTCCAGCCCTCTGATCATCTTTGTGGCCTCCTCTGGACTTGCTCCAGCAGCTCCAGGTCTGCCTTGCGCTGGGGCACTGTACAGCTGGACACTACTCCAGGAGAGGTCTCAGCAGAGCAGAGGGGCAGAGTCCCCTCTCTCCATCTCTTTGGATGCAGCCCAGGCTGCCTAAAATCCTAGAAACACTCAGAGCCAGCAGAGCTGAAGAGCACAGGGGCAGCAGTGTTGAGCTGGGAGGTTTGTGCCCTCTTGGAGCTGGCTCCTGGGGGCTTTGTGTTTAGTTCTGAGCTGCCCTGCAGCCTGGGTGAGTGACTGCTTCGTATGTTCAGTCTGCTCTGCAAATCAGAGAGGATTCCTTCTTGGTGACTGCTCATTTCCAGGGCAGAGGTTAGCTGCTTCTGGAGGTTTGTGTCTGGACAGCCCTTTGGAAAATGTTGCTAACAAACAAATAAGAACTAACATTGCCCTTTTTTCCCTCTTCCCTTGAGGAAATGCAGTGTGGTAAACATCTGCTCACTTAGAGCCCCCAGCAAGCTAAGGGCTTTCAGCTGCACATCCTTGGTTCCTCTAATGAGTGATGTTGCTGCTTTCTCCCAGTCAAGAGCTCTAGAGCTAGGCCACAGGGGTGGAAAGCTGCTGAGAGAGTCTTCAGGAGACCTCTTTTGTCTGCTAAAGCACCAGAATCATGGATGGGCTCCAAATGCTTCCTCCCAGCTCCCTTGGGTTTGAGAGGAGGTGGTTGGGGCTCTGTGTAATAGAATCATAGAATCAAGCAGGGTGGAAGAGAGCTCCAAGCTCATCCAGCCCAACCTAGCACCCAGCCCTATCCAGTCAACCAGACCATGGCACTAAGTGCCTCATCCAGGCTTCTCTTGAACACCCCCAGGGATGGTGACTCCACCACCTCCCTGGGCAGCCCATTCCAATGCCAATCACTCTCTCTGCCAACAACTTCCTCCTGACATCCAGCCTAGACTAATTGGATCTCCTGTTGGCTAACAGAGTAAACATGCTGCAAGAGAGGCCAAGCAGATGAAGAAACTTAGGATCATGGAATTGTTTTGGTTGGAAAAGCTCTCCAGGCTCACCCAGTCCAACCAGCAACCCAACCCCACCATGGCCACCAAACCCTGGCCCCAGGTGCCATGGCCACAGCTCTCTGCAACACCTCCAGCCATGGGCACTCCACCACCTCCCTGGGCAGCCTCTGCCAGTCCCTGACCACTCTGGCACCAAAGACATTTTTCCTCCTCTCCAACCTAACCCTCCCCTGGCACAAGCTCAGGACCCAGCACTCAAGCTGTGGCCTCACCAGTGCTGAGTCCAGGGGCACAATCCCTGCCCTGCCCTGCTCCTGCTGGCCACACCATTGCTGATCCAGGCCAGGCTGCTGGTGCCCTTCTTGGCCAGCTGGGCACATCCTGGCTCATGTTTAGCTGCTCCCAGCAGCACCCCCAGGTCCTTTTCTGCCAGTTGGTGAGGACAGAGCATTGGAGAAAGGATGTGTGCCCTGCCCTGCAGCCTCTGCCCCAGAGCAGACCTGAGCACAGCTATTGCACAGTGTTCTACTGGATCTGCTCCTCCTCTTCTGCTTTTCTTTGCAAATCAAACCCCCAGCAAGGCCTGAAGGAAGGGTCAGGGAAGCCTGAGCCTGATGCTGTATTGTTCCCTCCTTCAGTGCTTAAAGCTTTTCCCAGAACAGAAGTGGGAGCTAACCAGGAGCCCAGGGTTGGAAAGCACCCAGAGACCCTAGAGCTGAGCCAGTGCTAAGCAGGAGAGCTGGCTCAGAGCCTGCAGCTGGAGGGCTCTCTGGAGATGAGCACATAGTAAAAGTTACCCCCAAAATGGTGTGGGCTGAAGAACCCTTTCTGCAACACCTTGCTGGGTATGCTGGCACTGACACAATCCTTTGTAGTGCTGTGAGCTAGGAGAAGGCCCTTCAGAGAGGGGCCAGCAGCATGCTCAGAGGGCTGGAGCCCTGCCCTGTGAGGGGAGGCTGAGAGCTGGGTTTGGCCAGCAGAGGGGCAGGACTCAGTGCTGGCCTGACTGGCACAGAGGTCAGTAGGAAGTGTTGGTTTGTGTGAGCCTTGGAAGCTACATAGGCTGAGCCTGTCAGGATGTCACTTTGCCACAGTCTCAGAGGTGGTCCTTGGTGCTGAGGTCTGCCCTGAGCCTTCTCTTCCCAAGGCAGAGCTGGGCTGGTGCAGCCTGGAGAGGAGAAGGCTCAGGGCAGACCCTAGCACCATGCATCAGCACATGGAGGGAGGCTGCCAGGGGCATGGAGACTCCTCTGCACAAGGAGTGCCATGGCAAAGCCAAGGGGTGATGGGGACAAGTTGCTGCTGGGGACATCCCCATGAGACTGCAGGAGGAAAGGTTTGCCCCTGGGAACAGTCAGAGCCTGGAATCATCTCCCAGGGGAAGCAGTGGAGTGCCCTGCATGGGGCAGTGTGAAGGCTCAGCCTGGCAGGGAGCTGGCCCAGCTCAGCTCTGCTGTGAGCTGGAGAGGTTGGGCAGAGGGTCCTGGGGGTCCCTTCCCAGCTGCACTCTGGGGCTCTGTGAGTTGTCTGCTCTTCAGCAGGCCTGCAAGGAGCAGACTGTGGCAGTGCTCTGCATGGCAGCACGTTGACCAGCAGGGGCTGGGTTCCATGTGCTGGCATTTCAGGCACCCTGTGTGCCACTCTCTAAGCTGCAGCACAGAGAGGTTCGTCCTCTGCTGGCAGCGTGGCCGAAGGAGCTGTTTGGCAGGGTGGTGCCATGCTGTGCCAGCCTCACTTCTCATTTCCATTGCAGGGGCTTACAAAGTGTGTCACAGGCTCTGGAAGCCCAGCTCCTTAAGGTAAGGTATCTTCATGTGCTTCTAAAGACTGCTTTCAGAGAGGGGTAGGGGCACCGGGGCAGTGGTGGGGGCTGGTAGCAGCAGGAGCTGGGCCACCCTCGGGTAGTCATGAGCAGCTCTTGCAAGAGCAGCCTCACTGTGCAGCACAGTAGGATGTGGTTGTGCCTGCTCACTCTGCCTGCTCCAGCATGGGCTTAGTTTCAGACTGTCTTAGCAAAGGGGCAGGACTCAGTGCTGGCCTTACTGGCACAGAGGTCAGTAGGAAGTGTTGGTTTGTGTGAGCCTTGGAAGCTGCATGGGCTGAGCCTGTCAGGATGTCACTTTGCCACAGTCTCAGAGGTGGTCCTTGGTGCTGAGGTCTGCCCTGAGCCTTCTCTTCCCAAGGCAGAGCTGGGCTGGTGCAGCCTGGAGAGGAGAAGGCTCAGGGCAGACCCTAGCACCATGCACCAGCACATGGAGGGAGGCTGCCAGGGGCGTGGAGACTCCTCTGTATGAGCAGTGCCATGGCACAGCCAAGGGGTGATGGGGACAAGTTACTGCTGGGGACATCCCCATGGGAGTGCAGGAGGAAAGGTTTGCCCCTGGGAACAGTCAGAGCCTGGAACCATCTCCCAAGGGGAGCAGTGGAGTGCCCTGCATGGGGCAGTGTGAAGGCTCAGCCTGGCAGGGAGCTGGCCCAGCTCAGCTCTACTGGGAGCTGGAAGGGTTGGGCAGGGGCTCCTGGGGGTCCCTTCCCAGCTACACTCTGGGACTCTGTGTTAGTAACTTGCCACAGGACTGGAGTGGCTGAGTGCCTTAAACACCTTCAAACCTTGCACTAATTCATCCCTTGTGGATTTCTACCACTCAGGCAGACAGCAGGTGCCTGGGAAGCAGCTGGCATCACTCATTCCCAGCCTGTAGTCTGCAGCTGCCCACGTGGCTGGAGATGGAGCTGCTGCTGCAGGCTGTGTGTGCCCACCACACCTGGGTGTGCAGCACATGGGGCAGCTCACTGATGGTGCAACCATTTGCCAGCTCCCTCCCAAGGCTTTAAATCTGAGTCAGTCCCACTTGCTCTGGGGTTTCCTTGGGGTGGCTTCAGCCTGGAGAAGTGAAGGCTCTGGGGAGATTTAATGGTGACCTTTGTGTGCCTGAAGTGGGCTACAAGAAGGCTGCAAAGGGACTGTATGCAGTTCTGGAGCCCCCAGCACAAGCAGGACAGGGAAGTGTTGGAGCCAGTGCAGAGGAGGCCACCAAGATGCTGAGAGGGCTGCAGCAGCTCTGCTCTGAGCACAGGCTGAGAGAGTTGGGGCTGTGCAGCCAGGAGAAGAGAAGGCTTGGAGGAGACCTTGGAGTGGCCTTGCAGGGTCTGCAGGAGGGCTGGGGACTACTGACAAGGTCTGGTGATGACAGGAGGAGGAGGAATGGGTTTGAAGTGGCAGAAAGGAGATCGAAAGTGGATGTGAGGAAGAAGTTGTTTGCAGTGAGGGTGGTGAGACACTGGCACAGGTTGCCCAGGGAGGTTGTGAAGCACAGAAGCACCAATCTTTGATCACATTGGGTGCTTCTGTGCTCCACAGCCTCCCTGGAGGTGTTCAGGACCAGGTTGGATGAGGCCTTGAGTGACCTGTTCTAGTGGGAGGTGTCCCTGCCTATGGCAGGGGGTTGGAACTGGCTGATCCTTGAGGTCCCTTCCAACCTAAACCATTTTGTGATTCTGTGACTGTTCCCAAAGGCCTGCAGGGACAAGCTGAGGGCAATGGTTTAAAATGAGAGCAGAGCAGATTGAGATTGGATGTGAGGAACAAGGTCTGCAGCAGGAGGCTGCTGGAACACTGCACAGATTGCCCAGGGAGGTGGTTGAGGCCCCAGCCCTGGGGATATTCAAGGTGAGGCTGGACAAGATGAGGCTATGGGAAAGCTGATCCAGTGGAGGATGTCCCTGCTGAGTGCAGGGGGTAGGACTGGGTGAGCTTGGGGGTCCCTTCCACCCAGACCATGGAATTGAGTCCAGCATCAGTAAGTTTGCAGATGACACCAAGCCAGGAGCAGCTGTGGAGCTGTTGGAGGGCAGCAGAGCCCTGCAGAGGGACCTGGCCAGGCTGGATGGGTGGGCAGAGGCCAAGGGGATGAGACTGAACAAAGCCAAGGGCAGAGTTCTGCACTTTGGCCACAACAACCCCAAGCAGCACTGCAGGCTGGGGCCAGAGTGGCTGAGAGCAGCCAGGCAGAGAGGGCCCTGGGGGTGCTGGGAGAGAGGAGCTGCAGAGGAGGCAGCAGTGCCCAGGTGGGCAGCAGAGCCAATGGCATCCTGGGCTGGCTCAGGAGCAGTGTGGGCAGCAGGACAAGGGAGGTTCCTGTGCCCCTGTGCTCAGCACTGCTCAGGCCACCCCTGGAGTACTGTGTCCAGTTCTGGGCTCCTCAATTCAAGAGAGATGTTGAGGTGCTGGAAGGTGTTTGGAGCAGGGCAGCAAGGCTGGGGAGGGGCCTGGAGCACAGCCCTGTGAGGAGAGGCTGAGGGAGCTGGGGGTGTGCAGCCTGCAGCAGAGGAGGCTCAGGGCAGAGCTCATTGCTGCCTGCAGCTGCCTGCAGGGAGGCTGTAGCCAGGTGGGGTTGGGCTCTGCTGCCAGGCAGGCAGGGCCAGAAGAAGGGGACAGAGCCTGAAGCTGTGTCAGGGCAGGTTGAGGCTGGATGTGAGGAGGAAGTTGTTGTCAGAGAGAGTGATTGGCATTGGAATGGGCTGCCCAGGGAGGTGGTGGAGTGGCTGTGGCAGGAGGTGTTGCAGCCAAGCCTGGCTGGGGCACTTAGTGCCATGGTCTGGTTGGTTGGCCAGGGCTGGGTGCTAGGTTGGGCTGGCTGAGCTTGGAGCTCTCTTCCAGCCTGCTTGATCCTGTGACTCTGTGATTCTTCCCTTTCAGACAGGCTCCCTCTGTCAGCCAGGACAGAAATGCTGTGCAAATGAGGTGGAAATGAATCTGCTCATTAACATCCTGGCAGCATTATCCTGTTCATGGCTTATGGTTAGAATCTATAGAACTGTGATGTTGCTGTTGCCTCAGGAGCACACAGTGCAAGGTGCTCTGTGCCACTGTCCCAGTGCTGTGCTGATCTCTCACAACAGAGGAGCTGCACTACTAAAAGGAGACCCTTTTCTCTTTCTCTCTTCTCCCAGTGATCTGGACCAGCAGTACCTCAACTATGCCTGCAGGTAAGGAGCCTTTGGTACACCACAGCTGGGCTTGTGAAGGGTCAAAGTGTACTGGGCTGCAGGGTGGGCAGCAGGAGGAGGGAGGGGATGCTGCCCCTCTGCTCTGCTCTGCTCAGACCTCAGCTGCAGCACTGCCTCCAGTTCTGGGGCCCCCAGCACAAGAAGGACCTGGAGCTGCTGGAGAGGGGACAGAAGAGGCCACAGAGAGGCCATCCAGAGGAGGCCACAGAGAGGGTCCAGAGGAGGCCACAGAGGCCATCCAGAGGAGGCCACAGAGAGCATCCAGAGGAGGCTTGTTGTGGTTTAAGAGTCACTGAGAAGCCTTCCAGGAGGACCAGATGGGTGCAGGGGTGGATGGGGAGTGCAGCTGTTGTTCTGTGCCATCACCCTGCTAGCTGGCTGTAAGCTGGCTGTACAGCTGCCCTGCTCTTCTCCCTTCTCTCTGCTCCTTGCCTGGCATGGGGGAGCATCTGGGGACTCTCTCTGTGGCCCTGAGTGGCCTGGCTCAATGTTTGCCTTCTCTGAGCCTAACACAGAGGACATGGGGGGAGAGCAAAGAGCACCAGGTAAGAGTGGTGAGTCATGGGGGGAGGCTTTGGGTGTGCAGGAGGAGGTGTGGGTGCCTGCACCCTGGGCTGATGTGCTCTCTGCTCTCTCTCTAACTGTGAATACAGTTCTGTGTTTCTCTCCAGTGCTGTCAGAACATTTCATGTTTCCCCTTCTGGGAGAGGGGGGGGGATAATAATCTGCCTACCTCTTTAAACCAAGACAAGGCTCAAACACTTCCCATGGGGGCAGGCTGGGAGAGTTTGGGCTGCTCAGCCTGGGGAAGAGATCTTAGAGCAGCCTGCCAGGAGCTGAAGGGGCTGCAGGAGAGCTGGGGAGGGACTTGTGACAAGGGCTGGGAGTGCCAGGGTGAGGGCTGATGGCTTCAAACTGGAAGAAGTGGATTTAAATGAGGCAGGAGCAGGAAAGTGTTTGCAGTGAGGGTGGTGAGACACTGGCACAGGCTGCCCAGGAAGGTTGTGGCTGCCCTGAGGTGTTCCAGGCCAGTTTGGATGGACAGGCTGAGAGCTGGACAGAGGCTAACCACATGAAGTTCAGTAAGGACAAGTGCAGGGTCCTGCACCTGGGCAGGAACAGCAGCAGGCACCACTGCAGGTTGGGGCTGCCCTGCTGGAGAGCAGCTCCCTGGAGAAAGCCCTTGGAGTGCTGGTGGGCAGCAAGTGCTGCATGGGCAGCAATGTGCCCTGTGGCCAGGAGAGCCAAGGGCATCCTGGGGGGTGTCAGGAGGAGTGTGGCCAGCAGGGCTAGGGAGGTTCTTCTCCCCCTCTGCTGTGTCCCAGTGAGAGCACAGCTGCAATACTGTGTCCAGTTTGGGCCTCCCCAGTTCTGGAGAGGCAGAGACCTGCTGGAGAGAGTCCAGCAGAGAGCCATGGGGATGAGTGGGGCACCTGAGCATCTCCCTGTGGAGAGAGACTGAGAGCCCTGGGGCTGGTTAGTCTGGAGAAGAGAGGAGAGAGGAGATCTGATCAGTGTGTGCAAATACCTGAGGGCTGGGGGGCAGTGCCAAGGAGCAAAGGCTACAAACTGGACCAGAGAAGTTTCCACCTCGACATGAGGAGAAACTTCTTTGGTGTGAGGGTGGCAGAGCCCTGGAGCAGGCTGCCCAGAGAGGTTGTGGAGTCTCCTGCTCTGGAGACTTTCCAAACCCACCTGGATGCCTTCCTGTGTGCCCTGCCCTGGGTGGTGCTGCCTTGGCAGGGGGTTGGACTGGATGACCTCTGGAGGTCCCTTCCAACCTCTAAGGTTCTGTGATCCTGTGATGAGGACTTGAGCAAGCTGGGCTGGTGGGAGGTGTCCCTGCCCACGGCAGGGGGTTGCAGTGAGATGTTCTCTGATGTCCCTTCTGACCCAAGCATTCCTGAATCTGGGCTATCTTCTCACTGTCCTCATTTTCAGCCCTGGCTCGTTCAGAAACCTCACAGCCACCTCTGCTGCAGTGTTTCTTCAGCAGGGCACTCAGAGGAAGAAGAGTGCCAAGCTGAAGGACTTAGCAGCTGAACTTTGTTGCCTCTGGCTGTAGCTGGACTTGCCAATCTCCACCTGGGCAGGGAAGGAGATGTTCATCAGGCAGTTGGTTTTCCTCACCAGGTGCAGCAGTGATCAGTCACTTCCAGAAAGCATATTTGCAGGGCAGCTCCCTGGCAGTAGCCCTCTTCAGAAACTGAAAGCTGTAGAGAGCTGCCAGAAGGGCAGGGCAGGGCAGTGCTCACAGAAGCATCCTCTGCAAGCAGCTGAGCCTGCAGAGCCCTCAGTGGGGTTGGGTTCAGACTGGCAATGGTTTGTCTCATCTGTGGGGACAGAAGTGGTTTGGTTTGTTGTAGCCAGCAGAAGAGCCACTGGCCAGGCTCAGCTGTGGTTGCTGATTTAGAAGGGGCTCAAAGCTCAGGTGAGTCCTCAGAGAGCCATGGAAGTCAGGACATTGGCTGTGCTTGGCTCCCACTGGGAGGCTTCCTTTGAGGTGAGGCACAGAGAGGTTTGCTGGGTTCCCCACATCCCATCTGTCTTGACCTCTCTCCTTGGAGTGGTAGCTAAAGTGGTGTGGGAGCACTATGGAATCAGAGAACTGTGTCAGCTGGAAAAGCTCTCCAAGCTCACCCAGTCCAGCAGCAACCCAGCCCCACCATGGCCACAGCTCTCTGCAACACCTCCAGCCATGGGCACTCCATCACCTCCCTGGGCAGCCTGTGCCAGTGTCTGACCACTCCTGCACCAAAGACATTTTTCCTCCTCTCCAACCTAACCGTCCCCTGGCACAGGTTCAGGACATTTCCTCTCACCTAAGGCGAGAGGGCAGAGCCCAACTGGAATGCAGGTTGGCTGAAAGGAGAGGAGTCAGCAGGGTAGGAGTGGAGTGGAGGGCAGAAGTTAGGAGCAAGGGCAACAAATGTGAAGCTGTGCTTGTCCTTTTGCTTAGACAGATGTGTGCTCTTGTCTGAGCACCTTAAAGGTCCTTGGTAGGAGCATCCCTGGGACTCCAGTCTGTCCTGGAAGGCCAACAGGCCTATCAGATGTGCTGGCTTGTCCCAGCCTTCTGCTGATGGGGCAAGCAAGGGCAGGAGGGAAACGAAGGCTTGGGCCATTATGGCCCCTCCCAAAGTGACAAGCAGGTACCCACAGGTGCTTGGGTGATGTTGGTGTCTTGCCCAAAGAAGGGTGAGCAAGCCCTGGGCTCACCTAACCTGGTCAGTTTGGCAACTGCCATCTGCTTGGTGACTCTCTGTGGCCAAAGGAGCCTCTGCCCTCGGGCAAGGCATAGAGACTGAGCTAAGCTGCAGGCAGTTGTGCTGCTGCTGCTCACTGCTCTGCCTCACTGTGTGCTGCTGCTGCTGCTCACTGCTCTGCCTCACTGTGTGCTGCTGCTGCTCACTGCTCTGCCTCACTGTGTGCTGCTGCTGCCTGCTCCTGCTCACTGCTCTGCCTCACTGTGTGCTGCTGCTGCCTGCTCCTGCTCACTGCTCTGCCTCACTGTGTGCTGCTGCTGCTGCCTGCTCCTGCTCACTGCTCTGCCTCACTGTGTGCTGCTGCTGCTCACTGCTCTGCCTCACTGTTCTGCCTCACTGTGTGCTGCTGCTGCTCACTGCTCTGCCTCACTGTGTGCTGCTGCTGCTGCCTGCTCCTGCTCACTGCTCTGCCTCACTGTGTGCTGCTGCTGCCTGCCTGCTCCTGCTCACTGCTCTGCCTCACTGTGTGCTGCTGCTGCTGCTCACTGCTCTGCCTCACTGTGTGCTGCTGCTGCTGCCTGCTCCTGCTCACTGCTCTGCCTCACTGTGTGCTGCTGCTGCTGCCTGCTCCTGCTCACTGCTCTGCCTCACTGTGTGCTGCTGCTGCTGCCTGCTCCTGCTCACTGCTCTGCTCCTGTGTGTGCTGCTTCTGCCTTGCTGCCTCTACCTCACTGCTCTTGGACAACATGTTCTGCTCTGCCTCGTGCTTCAGACCAGCTTAGCTCTGATGTTTTGGGCTTGAACTGCCTGGGAACTGAAGTGCTTCAAGTTCCCCAGGAGAAGGCATTAAGTGCCTCAGGCCCTGGCAAGCAGTGCCACCACCATGCTGCCCTCTGCACAGCTGCAGGAGATGCTGCCTGCACCTCTGCAGATCTCCATGCCAGGAGGCACCAGGATCAGGTCAGAGATCCTCTGCCTCTTTCCCAGCACCCTGGGAAGATCTGGAAGCCTCTCAAGGGCTGAGCAGTTCCAGCACTGCCACAAAGGAGCCAAGGACTACCTTGCAATTCCTGCTCCCCCACAGTGAGCAGCACAGACCTGCCCTAGGGCTGCAGGCTGCCTGTTTGTCAGTGAGGCAGAGCCATTGTGTGGCTAAACTCTTCCAGTGCTCTGATTCTCCTAAAGGAATGAACTGTCCAGAAGCATCCTTGGGAAGATTTTCCTGACTGAATTAGAACCCAAACTGTGGGCAGGGCTTTACAGACACAAAATAACTACAGGTTCTACAATCCCTGCCTTGGCAACTGCCACAACCAAAGCACAGTGCAAGAGAGTTAACTTCAGTCCCATTTAGCTGCATAGAATCATAGGATGGGCTGGGTTGGAAGAGACCTCCAGAGGCTGAGTCCAGCTCCCTCTGCAGTGAGCAGGAGCATCCTCAGGGTGCCCAGAGCACCTTCAGCATGGTAATTATCTCTGTAAAAGAAATGTCCTCATCTCCAGTCTCAGGCTCCTCTCTTCCACCTTCATATCATAGAACCAGCCAGGCTGGAAGATCATCCAGTCCAAGATTGTCCAGTCCAACCTCTCACCCAGCCCTATCCAATCAACTAGGCCATGATGTCCTTTGCTCCTCATCCTGTCCCTCCCAGCCCTTGTCACAAGTCCCTCCCCAGCTCTCCTGGAGCCCCTTCAGATACTGGAAGGCTGCTCCAAGGTCTCCCTGGAACCTTTTCTTCCCCTGGCTGAGTAGCTGCAACTCTCCCAGCCTGTCCCACAGGAAGAACTTCTTTACCAGCAGGGTAGGGTGGCCTTGAGGCCAGTTCTTGGGAGAAGTGTTGGAACCTGCATGCTGGGAGGGTTTTAAGACAAAGCCACAGAGGCCATGGTCAATAGTGGTGACAGTTCTGGTCCAGGTGAGAGGTAGTGTTAGGTGGCTCCAGAGTGTCCTTCTGAACCAGCTCCCTTTGGCTGTCAGAACAGATGCTTCCCCCTCAGCTGCTCTGCTTCACTGGAGGAAGTTTCACCATGAAAACCCCAAACCCAAAGTGTGAGCTGCTAAATCCTCCTCTGCACAATTAATCTCTTTGCTTTCTTTTTGCAGTGTGGTGCTCTTGGCCTCTGCATCCCATCCAGCAGGTAAAGTGCATTGAGTTGTTCTGTTCTAGGTTGCCTTTCCTTTCCATGCTTACTTTTAGAGGTCAAAGCCTGCTGTAGGCTTTCAGCCCTGGAATGCAGCAGGAATATGGCCACGGATAAGATCTCCTGTAGGGAGAGGGCAGAAGGTGTGATCTGCTTGGTATTTACTGACACCTTTGCAAAGCAGCGTGGGGCAGACAACCTGGAACATGGTAAAGAACCAGAGCAGTGTCCCAGCAGGCCATACAGAGCTCAGTTTCCTTCTCTGCTTTGTCCTCAGTGCTGTGCAGAGCTTTTGTTTGGCTGCTTCCATCAGATGGATCTCATGGCTTGAGCCCATGGCAGCCTTGGAGGTAACAAAAGATCACAGCCTAGAACTGAGGAGCTGGGACTGTTTGCTGGGGCTGACCAATCACAGAATCATAGAATCAGCCAGGCTGGCAGAGAGCTCCAAGCTCAGCCAGCCCAACCTAGCACCCAGCCCTGCCCAACCAACCACACCATGGCACTAAGTGCCCCAGCCAGGCTTGGCAAGAACACCTCCAGGCACAGCCACTCCACCACCTCCCTGGGCAGCCCATTCCAATGCCAATCACTCTCTCTGACAACAACTTCCTAACAACATCCAGCCTCAACCTGCCCTGGCACAGCCTGAGCCTGGGTCCCCTTCTTCTGTTGCTGGCTGCCTGGCAGCAGAGCCCAACCCCACCTGGCTACAGCCTCCCTGCAGGCAGCTGCAGGCAGCAATGAGCTCTGCCCTGAGCCTCCTCTGCTGCAGGCTGCACCCCCCCAGCTCCCTCAGCCTCTCCTCACAGGGCTGTGCTCCAGGTCCCTTCCCAGCCTTGCTGCCCTGCTCTGGACACCTTCCAGCACCTCAGCATCTCTCTTGAACTGAGGAGCCCAGAACTGGACACAGCACTCCAGGGGTGGCCTGAGCAGTGCTGAGCACAGGGGCAGAAGAAGCTCCCTTGTCCTGCTGCCCACACTGCTCCTGAGCCAGCCCAGGATGCCATTGACTCTGCTGCCCACCTGGGCACTGCTGCCTCCTCTGCAGCTCCTCTCTCCCAGCACCCCCAGGGCCCTCTCTGCCTGGCTGCTCTCAGCCACTCTGGCCCCAGCCTGTAGTGCTGCTTGGGGTTGTTGTGGCCAAAGTGCAGAACCCTGCTCTTGGCCTTGTTCAGTCTCATCCCCTTGGCCTCTGCCCACCCATCCAGCCTGGCCAGGTCCCTCTGCAGGGCTCTGCTACCCTCCAACAGCTCCACAGCTGCTCCTGGCTTGGTGTCATCTGCAAACTTACTGATGCTGGACTCCATCCCCTGCTCCAGATCATTCCTGTCACACTCAAGTGCTGGTGGTTAGAAGGACAGGGATGCTGGTCTGTGGCTTTCCCTAGGCTTTCTCAGGCAGCAGAGCCCAGCAGGGAGCACTTCAGTGGATGCTCTCTGTCCCTCCTGCCTGTTGGTGCAGGTGGTGAGTGCAGCATTGCCCCCACACAGACAGGCACAGGGCTGCAGCTCAGGCAGTGAGGGATGGAGCTTCCTCCACGTCTGTAGAGCCTGGAGGCCAGAGAGCTGCTGGGAGCTGTGACTGCCAAGAACACCCAGGGCCCAGGTTCCTGGAAAGGAAGTACTTGAGAGCTCTGCTTGGATCTGCTTAAACCTCTCCACTAGCTCTGTGTGACAGAGCTCAGAAGCCAGGGGGGAAGCAGACTACATCTGTCTGTGTTTCCTGTTGCCTCAGTAGCAACCATCATGAGCTCTGCAGTGAAAGAAGAGGCTGTGCTGCATGTCTGTCCTCTGGCAGCTCTTGCTTGAGCAGGGTCCTCTGAATGCTAGCAGAGAATACTCTGATGTATTCCTTTCCCCTTTCATAGCATCATGGAATGGGTTGGGTTGGAAAGGACCTTAGAGATCATCCAGTTCCAACCCCTTGCCATGGGCAGGGACACCCTCCCCCATCTCCCTCTCTGGGGAGACTCAAAACCTGCCTGGATGTGTTCCTGTATGATCTGCTCTGGGTGATCCTGGGGGGTTGGACTGGATAAGCTTTGGAGGTCCCTTCCAGCCCCTGACACTCTGTGAGTCTGTGATCAGCCTGCTCAAAGCCTTGCCCAGCCTGGCTGTGATCACCTCAAGGGAAGAGGCAGCCAAAGGCAGGACCTGGCTAGAAGCAAGGTCAGAGAGAAATCATTAAACACACTCCAAATGTGGGAAGCACCAAGGAGGAGCCCAGCCAGCTGTAAAAGCTCCAGGGCACGTTCCACCAGTCCTGCTCATGTAATTGCTGCTCCCCTGCCTCTCACACTGCCTGATTTCCCTCCTCTATGTTCCACTGAGTGTATTGCTTTGTCCCTCAGGTGATCTCCTCAGTGCCTTGGACTTTCCATTCCTGTACTTCTACAGGTTTCATGGCAGCTGCTGTGCCAGGTAACCTCTCTAACCACTGACTTCCAACCTTGGCTCTCAGCTACAAGCCTGGGGGCATGCCCAGCCTTAGTCCTGCTGGGCTCTGCTGGCACAAGCCAGTGGAGCTGCAGAGATGCTGTGTCTGCCTGTGGACAGGCACCCTCAGGCCTGAGGCTCAGAGGTGCTGGAGGGATGTGTGTTCAGTGGCTGAGTGCATTCTGCTCACCAGGAAAGGGGCTGTTAGCTGAGGCAGCAAAGCTTTGGCACAAGCAACATCTCTGCAGTGCTTCTCAGGTGGGATCAGCCCTTGCAGAACTTGCTGCTGGCAGTGATTCTGAGGCATTAGTCCTCAGCAGTACAGGAGTGTGCATGGATTTGTTTGCCTGTACTTCTTGTTACTTGCCTGGATGCTTTGGGGGGATAAAAGGGCAAAGCTTTAAGCATTCTTTTGGCTGGAGCAGCAGAAGTTCACTGACCAAAGGAGTAATGCTCACAGGACAGCATAAATCTGTTTCCTAGAGGTCTTCATTATCTCAGAGGTGGATTCTTGTCTTTCATATCCCCAAGCCTTTGGCCAAATGCAGTTTTCACTTCAGAGTAACCAAATCATGCTAACTGATGGCAAAAAGCTTTCCTGCCTGCTGGCCATTTGCTTCCTTCTCTCTGGCTTTGCACTGAAAGGGGACACTGAAAAGCATCCTTAAGAGGTTTGCCTTAAAAGAACCCAAACAAACAAAAAGCCAAACCCAAACTCATCATCATCAACACCAACAGTCAAGTACACAAAAAACCCAACCTAAATAATGTAGTTTTGGGTGCAAAACAAGTGGGAGTAAAGGAAAACATCTACAAGCTAAAGAGTAAAGGAAAGGGAAACCTCTACAAGCCAAAGTAAGGGTAAAGGAAAACCTCTGTGAGCTAAAGTAAGAGTAAAGGAAAGGAAGACCTCTACAAACTGAAGTAAGAGCAAAGAAAAAACTCTACAAGTTAAAGTAAGAGTAGAGGAAAAGCTCTATGAGCTAAAGTAAGAGTAAAGGAAGACCTCTGCAAGCTAAAGTGAGACTAAAGGAAGACCTCTATGAGCTAAAGTGAGTAAAGGAAGACCTCTACGAGCTAAAGTAGGAGTAAAGGAAGACTCTACAAGCTAAAGTAAGAGTAAAGGAAGACTTCTACAAGCTAAAGTGAGAGTAAAGGAAGACCTCTATGAGCTAAAGTGAGAGTAAAGGAAGACTTCTACAAGCTAAAGTGAGAGTAAAGGAAGATTTGTACAAGCTAAAGTGAGAGTAAAGGAAGATTTGTACAAGCTAAAGTGAGAGTAAAGGAAAGGAAAGGCTCTACAAGTTAAAGTAAGAGTAAAGGAAAACCTCTGTGAGTTAAAATAAGAGTAAAGGAAAGGAAAAGCTCTGCAAGCTAAAGTAAGAGTAAAGAAAGACCTCTACAAGCTAAAGTGAAAGTAAAGGAAGACCTCTGCAAGCTAAGTAAGAGTAAAGGAAGACTTCTACAAGCTAAGTGAGAGTAAAGGAAGATTTCTACAAGCTAAAGTGAAAGTAAAGGAAGACCTCTGCAAGCTGAGTGAGAGTAAAGGAAGACCTCTGCAAGCTAAAATGAGAGTAAAGGAAGACCTCTGCAAGCTAAAGTGAGAGTAAAGGAAGACCTCTGCAAGCTAAGTGAGAGTAAAGGAAGACCTCTGCAAGCTAAGTGAGAGTAAAGGAAGACCTCTGCAAGCTAAGTGAGAGTAAAGGAAGACCTCTGCAAGCTAAGTGAGAGTAAAGGAAGACCTCTGCAAGCTAAAATGAGAGTAAAGGAAGACCTCTGCAAGCTAAGTGAGAGTAAAGGAAGACCTCTGCAAGCTGAGTGAGAGTAAAGGAAGACCTCTGCAAGCTAAGTGAGAGTAAAGGAAGACCTCTGCAAGCTAAAGTAAGAGTAAAGGAAGACCTCTGCAAGCTAAGTGAGAGTAAAGGAAGACTTCTACAAGCTAAAGTGAAAGTAAAGGAAGACCTCTGCAAGCTAAGTGAGAGTAAAGGAAGACCTCTGCAAGCTAAAATGAGAGTAAAGGAAGACTTCTACAAGCTAAAGTGAAAGTAAAGGAAGACCTCTGCAAGCTAAAGTGAGAGTAAAGGAAGACTTCTGCAAGCTAAAGTGAGAGTAAAGGAAGACCTCTGCAAGCTAAGTGAGAGTAAAGGAAGACCTCTGCAAGCTAAAGTAAGAGTAAAGTTAGTAAAAGCACTCCAAAGTGGAGCTGCAGCCAGGGCTCCTTGCTGTGCAGAGTGTCTGAAGCCTCAGTAGCCAGGTGCAAAGTGCTCCATGTAGTTCATGCAGCATTTCAGGTGTTGCAATTAGCTGTTCCCCTTCCTATCCCTAAACCACACCAAACCAACCACTCTCAGCTAAAGCCCTCTGGGCAGGGCAGAAGGTGTGGAGCAGCCCTAAGGCACCACTGGACTTTGGGAAGCTGCTGCTGTCCCACTGGAATGCTCTGCTGCTCAGCACAGGGAGCCACAGGGAGCAGCCTCTGGGCTCTCCTCTGTCACCGAGCTGCTTCCCTTGCCCCCAAGCACAGTGGATCTTCCTTTGGGCTCCTGTGCCATGGCTTAGCCTCAGGAGCCCTCTTCCCTCCTGCCCCTGGGCCCTTACCTTACCCTGGTGGATCCAGCTGCCTGAGGCTGAGGCACAGCTTAGCCTCCTGCACTGAGCAGGGAGCAGCACTTGGCTGAGCCCTGCAAGGGACTTCTGACCCGAGGAGCCACCAGTTTAAGAGGGACAGGGATCTGCTGGAGAGAGTCCAAGGGAGGGCTAGGAGGATGCTGAGGGGACTGGAGCACTGCCTGGTGAGGAGAGGCTGAGGGCCCTGGGGCTGCTTAGTCTGGAGAGGAGAAGACTGAGAGGGGATTGAATCAATGTCTCTAAATCTCTGAGGGCTGGGGGTCAGGAGAGGGGGGGACAGGGACAGGCTCTGCTCACTGCTCCCTGGGCTAGGACAAGCAGCAGTGGATGGAAGCTGCAGCACAGGAGGTTCCAGCTCAGCACAAGGAGGAACTTCTTGCCTGGAAGGGTCCCAGAGCCCTGGCACAGGCTGCCCAGAGAGGTTGTGGAGTCTCCTTCTCTGGAGCCTTTCCAGGCCTGTCTGGATGTGTTCCTGTGTGCCCTGAGCTGGGCTGTGTGGTCCTGCTCTGGCAGGGGGCTTGGACTGGATGATCTCCTTGGGTCCCTTCCAACCCCTGCCCTCTGTAAGCCTGTGATCTTCCATCCCTCCTGCAGGGAGGAGATAACTGCAGTGCATCACCCCCAGAGCAGCCTGCCCTCTCTGCATGTCCAGGCACCCTTTGCCTGCCCAGCTGTGTGCTGCTGGTCCTCTCTGCAGCTTCCCTGTGCCTCCCAGCCAGCCACACAGTGCTCCTGCCTCGGTCCTTTCCTGCTGCCTGACGCTGGCAGCCTTGCACTGTGTGCCACAAGTGAAATGAAATCCAGAGCCAAAGCTCTCCGAGGTCCACTCAGCTGCAGGACAGAGTTTCTGCCCTGGCCCCAGCAGCCCTGGGGACTGCTGTCCTGTATGGCATGAGGATCAAGCCTCCCTTCACTGCCAGCAGGGAGCTGGGGAGTGTTCTGTTCCCAGCACTCCTGACTCATCTCTGTTCTACAGCAGAGGTGTGTTTGACTTCCTCCTTGGAATTTAGGCTTCAAGAAGTTTCAGCAGCTTCAGGCAGAAACTTTCCAGTGGTTCTTTTCTTTCATTTCAAGGCTCTGTGGAGGTTGAACTGAGCAGGTTGCCAAATGTGTGGCCCCTGTAGAAGTCAGCAGTGCCTATCCAGAGCCATTTCAATGCCTGAAGTTAGAATTTCACCTCCTGTTTCCAACCACCTCTACTTGCCTGCTTGCACAAGTGCATTAGAGCCCAGCCTGGGGAGCACCAGGCTGACTTTACTCAGCCTTTACTCACTGCACAAAGCCTGAGCTGGCTGGACACGATGTAAGCTGACAGCTTCCTTCCTCCAGATGGGGTTAATGCTGCAGGTTTGCATGA
This sequence comes from Pogoniulus pusillus, assembly GCF_015220805.1. Taxonomy (NCBI): domain Eukaryota; kingdom Metazoa; phylum Chordata; class Aves; order Piciformes; family Lybiidae; genus Pogoniulus; species Pogoniulus pusillus. Next base: position 1,850,447 of record NC_087297.1, on the reverse strand, counting down.
GCAGAGCAGCCCAAGATGCTTGCAGAGAGGTTGCTGAGTTGCCACTAAGGTCCTTTCCTAACAAGCTCTCCCCGTGCCTTGCAGTGGGCTGCTGGGATTCCTCCTGGTGCTGCACACAGTGAAGCTGAAAAGCAGCACAACCTCAGGGCAGTATGCAGCGTGGAGCTTCCTTGCCAAGGTAAGAGAAGGGCTGCCACAGGAGCCTGCTGGAGCTCTGCCTCTCCCAGCAGGGCTGAGGAACTCCTGCATCTCTCTGGCTGTGCCTCTGTGACCCTGCTAGGGTCTGTCTGTGCAACAGGCAGCAGGTGCAGAACCAGCCAGGATGGGTGGCTGAGGTGCTTCTGGGGGGCATCATCTACTCTGCCCTGGGAGGCCACATTCTGGGCCCCCCAGTTCAAGAGGGACACAGAACTGCTGGAGAGAGTCCTGCACAGAGCCACAAAGATGCTGGAGGCAATGGAACAGCTCTGCTAGGAGAGCCTGAGGGAGATTGGGCTCTGCAGCCTGCAGAAGACTGAAGGGAGACCTCAGTCATGGTTAGCAATGTGCAAAGGTGAGTGGCAGGAGGCTGGAGCCAGGCTCTGCTGGGGGATGCCCACTGACAGCACAGGAGGCAGTGGTGGGAGCTGAGGCAGAGGAAGTGCCATGGGAACAGGAGGAGGATTTTTTTCCCTGTGAGAGTGCCAGAGCCTGGCACAGGCTGCCCAGGGGGGCTGTGGAGTCTCCCTCTCTGGAGGTATTCAATGTCTGCCTGGATGTGTTCTGCGTGCCCTGCTCTAGCAGGGGTTTGGAACTGGATGAGCTTTGAGGTCCCTTCCAACCCAAACCCATGCTGTGAATCTATGAAGCCCCTGGGGAATGCAGTCTGACATCCTGAGGTCCCTTCCTACTGAGATTCTCCTGTGATCTAGGGCCTGGCTGTACTTAATTGGTCATTAACAGCTCAGCTCTTAGAGAATCAGTGCTAAGTGCAGGCAGCAGAGCTCCCCAGCCTCCTTTTTGCTGGCTGCATCTGCTGGGTTTCCTCACTTTCAGCTAGGTTATGTGGAAGGCACAGCCTTGCTCTGTGGTTTGTGGTCACAGCCTTTCTGCTGCAGCCAGGAGCTGGCACCTCAGGACAGCAAGAAGCAGACTGGCAAAGTGCCCTCACTTGGAAGCTGCAGTCAGGTGGGTCTGTAGTCTGAGGATAACAAGAGTCATAGAATGGCTCAAGCTGGAAAGGACCTTGAAGATCATCCAGTTCCAAACCCCCTGCCATGAGCTCTCAACTCAACTTGGTTGTTTAATGCCTCCTCCAGCCTGGCTTTGAGGGAAGAGACATCCACAGCCTCCCTGGGGATCCTATCCCAGAGTCTCACCACCCTCAGCCTGAAGAACTTCCTCAGCTCCAGTCCAAACCTACAGCTCCAAACCATTCCCCCTTGGCCTGTCTCAGAGACCCTCAGCAAAAGTCTCTCTGCAGCCTTCCTGCAGGATCCCTTCAGGCACTGGCAGCAGCTCTGATGCCCCCCTGGAGCCTTCTCTTCTCCAGGCTGCACACTCCCAGCTCCCTCAGTCTGTGCTCACAGCAGAGCTGCTCCAGCCCTTGAAGCAGCTCTGTGCCCTCCTCTGGCCTCACTCCAGCAGCTCTGTGTCCTCCTGCTGGGGACAGCAGCACTGGAGGCAGGATTGGAGGTGAGGTCTGAGCAGAGCAGAGCCAAGGGGCACAATGCCCTCTCCTGCCCTGCTGCCCACACTGCTCTGGCTGCAGCCAGCTCACAGCTGCCTGCTGGGCTGCAGGAGGCATTGCTGGCTCCTGGGGAGCTGCTCAGCACCCAACACCCCCAAGGCTCTTTAGGGCTGCTCTCAACCCTCTCTGCAGCCAGCCTGGATCTGTGCCTGGGACTGGCCTGGCCCAGCTGCAGCACCTGGCACTGGGACTTGCAGGGAGTGATCTTAGAATAGAATAGAATCAAGCAGGCTGGAAGAGAGCTCCAAGCTCATCCAGCCCAACCTAGCACCCAGCCCTGGCCAATCAACCAGACCATGGCACTAAGTGCCCCAGCCAGGCTTGGCTGCAACACAGCAACTCCAGCACCTCCCTGGGCAGCCCATTCCAGTGCCAATCACTCTTAGTTTGTGCTTTGCTGCTATCCCACACCAGCTTCAGCTTCACACCAGCTTGAATTCTTTCCAAACATTCATAGAATCACAAAACTGTTTCAGTTGGAAAAGTCCAAGCAGCAACCCAACCCCAGCATGGCCACCAAACCCTGTCCCCAGCTGCCATGGGCACAGCTTTCTGCCACCCCTCCAGCCATGGGCACTCCACCACCTCCCTGGGCAGCCTGCTCTAGTGAAACTCTCTGCTTCAGGCTGTGCAGCTCTACTGCCTCAGCTTCCTCCTTGTTAGCTGCTCTGAAGCTTCCTCCTCCTTTGTTAGCAGTCTTCTTTTCCCTTTCTGCCCGCTCTGGGCTGGGGCTGGGAGTAGCTCTCTGCTGGCAGATGGTGTGGGTGAGGAGGGATTGTTCTCTGGGTGCTATTTATGACCTAGCTGAAAAAAAATGCAGCCAAACATGTGTTGTGAAACACATTTGGAGCAGATTTGGGTCCTTCCCAGCTGAAGTGGATCAGAGCCACCAAGTCTGGACTGGATCAAAGCTTTCCCAGGGTTCAAGAGCTTCTAGAGTTTGTTTGGGGTTTGGCCACATGCAGACAGGAGTTAAAGTTTGTTGTGGCCACTCTTGACAGTGAAATCTGCCTTTAGGGTGACTCCAGATCTGTCCTTGTGTGGCTGGGAGAGTTTAGTCTCTTCCTCAGCCTCCCAGGCTGTTTGCTGCTGTGCATGGTTTCGTTGATCTGGATGAGGGCATGGAGTCAGTCATCAGCAAGTGTGCAGATGACACCAAGCTGGGGGCAGATGTGGCTGGGTTGGAGGGCAGAAGGGCTCTGCAGCAGGACCTTGACCACCTGCACAGATGGGCAGAGTCCAATGGGATGGCTTCAATAGCTCCAAGTGCAGGGTGCTGCACTTTGGCCACAGCAACCCCATGCAGAGATACAGGCTGGGGTCGGAGTGGCTGAGAGCAGCCAGACAGAGAGGGATCTGGGGGTGCTGATTGATACCTGCCTGAACATGAGCCAGCAGTGTGCCCAGGTGGCCAAGAGAGCCAGTGGCATCCTGGCCTGCATCAGGAATGGTGTGGCCAGCAGGAGCAGGGAGGTCATTCTGCCCCTGTACTCTGCACTGGTTAGACCACACCTTGAGTGCTGTGTTCAGTTCTGGGCCCCCCAGTTTAGGAGGGACATTGAGATGCTTGAGCGTGTCCAGAGAAGGGCGACGAGGCTGGGGAGAGGCCTTGAGCACAGCCCTACGAGGAGAGGCTGAGGGAGCTGGGATTGGTTAGCCTGGAGAAGAGGAGGCTCAGGGCAGACCTTATTGCTGTCTGCAACTACCTGAGGGGAGATTGTGGCCAGGAGGAGGTTGCTCTCTTCTCTCAGGTGGCCAGCACCAGAAGGAGAGGACACAGCCTCAGGCTGTGCCAGGGGAGATTTAGGCTGGAGGTGAGGAGAAAGTTCTTCCCTGAGAGAGTCATTGGACACTGGAATGGGCTGCCCGGGGAGGTGGTGGAGTCGCCGTCCCTGGAGCTGTTCAAGGCAGGACTGGACGTGGCACTTGGTGCCATGGTCTGGCCTTGAGCTCTGTGCTAAAGGGTTGGACTTGATGAGCTGTGAGGTCTCTTCCAATCCTAATAATACTGTGAGACTGTGAGACTGTGACACTGTGAGACTGTTCTCTGGCTTGGGAAGGGGTTTGTGACAGAGCTCTCCAGTCCTTGTCCTGCTGTAGCTTCTGAGCCAGTGCTCAGATCAGTGAGCTGAAAGAGGGGAATGGTCCCCAGGACATGAGGTCTGTCTGGAGCACTCAGCAGGCTCCCCAGTGGCTGTCCCTAGGGAGCATTAAGGACTGACTTTGGGGCTCAGTCATGCCCACCTGGGGCAGCCTGAGGAGCACGGAGGGGCTGAGATGCAGCTGGTTTGGGGTCAGAACTCAGTGGGTGATTGAGAAGCTCAGAAGCAGCAGCACTGTTAGCACTGTCAGCTCAGCACTGTCAGCTCAGCACTGCTGGCGCTAGAGGCTGCTGGTGCGCAGCAGGGACCAAAAGAGACTTACAGAGGCAGGCATGGATAGGCTGAAAGCAAAACCTGAGCTGGAGCTTGCCCACAGGGGTAGGGGCTGACCTGCCAGCCCCTAAACAGCCTGCCAAGGTAGCTGGTGACTGCAAGGATCTATACCTGGAGTGTGGGCTGCTTGGGAGGAGCCTTACCTAAACAGACCACTGAGGCTCCCTCCTGAGTGCTTGGGAGCATGGAAACTGCTCTGATCCAGCCCAACTCTGCCTGGGGGTGAGGGAGGTCTCAGAATGGGCTTGGTTGGAAAAGCCCTTTCAGATCATCCAGTCCAAACGTTATCTAGGCTGGGGCTAAGCCATGGCCCTCAGCAGCACAGCTCTGCCCTGCCTCTCTCAAACACCTCCAGGGATGGGGATTCAGCCACCTCCTGTGCCCGGCTTTGAGAGCCCTTTCAGGGAAGAAGTTTCTTCTAATGTCCAACCTGAACCTGCCCTGGGGCAGCTCGAGGCCATTTCCTCCTGTTCTACCATTTGTTCTTAGAGAGGAGAGACCAACAACCTTCAGCCTCCCCTCAGGCAGCTGCAGAGAGCAATGAGCTCTGCCCTCAGCCTCCTTCTGCACACTAACCCCCCCAGCTCCCTCAGCTGCTCCTCCCCAGACCCTTCCCCAGCTCTGTTGCCCTTCTCTGGACACCCTCCAGCCCCGCAGTGTCCTCCTTGCAGTGAGGAACCCAAAGCTGAAGCCAACACTCAAGCTGTGGCCTCAGCAGTGCTGAGTCCAGAGCACAATCCCTGCCCTGCTCCTGCTGGCCACACCATTGCTGATCCAGGCCAGGCTGCTGGTGCCCTCATTGCCCCCCTGGGCACACCTTGGCTCATCTTCAGCTGCTGCCAACCAGCACCCCCGGGTCCTTTTAAGCCAGGCAGTTTCCAGCCACTGTGCCCCAAGCCTGGAGTGTCCAAGGGGTTGCTGTGGCCCACATGCAGGACCCAGCACTGGGCCTGGCTGAACCACACAGCACTGGTGGCTGCACTTCACCCTGGGCTAGCCAGGACCCTCTGCAGAGCCTTCCTACCCTGCAGCACATCCACACTGCCACCCAACTCAGTGTCATCTGCAAACTGCTCTAGGGCAGGGTGTCCCTGGCCATGGCAGGGGGTTGGCACTGGCTGACCCTTGTGGTCCCTTCCAACCCTGACTGATTCCCTGATTGTATGAAGCTGAGTGAGGGAGCCCCAAGCCCCTCAGCCATCTCCAGCAGGCAGTTGGTTCTGGCTGAAGTCATCTCAAGCCCAGAGGAGCAGTGGGACTGCTGCTGTAGCAGTCTGCCAGAGCTGTGTGTGTGGCTCCCTTCTTTCAAAGGAGGGGAAGAGAGGAAGGAAGTCAAAGTGGATAAAGAGTAAAGAGAGAGAGTCTTTGAATCTGGACCTGCAGAGTGAGATCCAGTGGAGAGCAGAACCCCAAGCCTCTGGTCACAACAACAGCTTTGCCTTCCCATGTGAGTGTTCTGCTTGGACTGAGTAGTGCCCTTCATCATCATCTTCATCTCTGGGACTGGCTGGAGTCTTCACCAGCACTTGGAAGGAAGCAGCACTGGAGGCCAGAAGCTGTTTGTCCTGCAGATGAGCCAAGAAAGGAGAAAGCTGCAGTGCTGCAGCTCTCCAGGGAGGAGCAGAGGATCTGTTTTCCACTGGGATGCTTGGTACCTGTGGCCCTGCTGGCCTGGGGCAGATCCCTGCCACCAGCCACTGCATGTCTTGCTAGGTGCTGGTAGAGGCCCCATCCCTAGAGACATTCAAAGACAGGCTTGCTGTGTCCCTGGGCAGCCTGCTCTAGCTGGAGATGTCCCTGCTGAGTGCAGGGGGCTGGACAAGATCACCTCTGAGGGTCCCTTCCAACCCCATGCAGTCTGTGACTAACAGCTGTGCTGGTATCATAGAATCAGTCAGGGCTGGAAGGGACCACAAGGAGCAGCCAGTTCCAACCTCCTGCCATGCCCAGGGACACCCTACCCTAGAGCAGGCTGCACACAGCCTCAGCCAGCCTGGCCTCAAACACCTCCAGCCATGGGGCCTCAACCACCTCCCTGGGCAACCCATTCCAGCCTCTCACCACTCTCCTGCTCAACAACTTCCTCCTCACCTCCAGCCTCACTCTCCCCACCTCCAGCTTTGCTCCATTCCCCCCACTCCTGCCACTCCCTCACAGCCTCAAAAGTCCCTCCCCAGCTTTTTTGTAGCCCCCTTCAGAAGGTCCCCTGGGAGCCTCCTCTGCTCCAGCCTGCACAGCCCCAACTCTTTCAGGCTGTGCTCACAGCAGAGCTGCTGCAGCCTCTCAGCATCCTCCTGGCCCTGCTCTGGACACTCTCCAGCATCTCCACAGCCCTCCTGTCCCAGAAGCTCCAGAGCTGGATGCAGCACTCCAGGTGGGGTCTCAGCAGAGCAGAGCAGAGGGGCAGGATCCCCTTCCCTGCCCTGCTGGCCACACTTCTGCTGCTGCAGCCCAGGCTCTGGTTGCTCTCTGGGCTGCAAGTGCACACTGCTGGCTCCTGCTGAGCTTCTCCTCCCCCAGCACCCCCAAGTCCCTCTCCTCAGGGCTGCTCTCAGCCACTCACTGCCCAGCCTGGATTGGTGCTTAGGACTGCCCTGACCCAGCTGCAGGACCTTGCACTTGGCCTTGTTGCACCTCCTGAGCTTGGCTTGTGCCCAGCTCTGCAGCCTGCCCAGCTCCCTCTGGACGGATTCTTCCCTCCAGCTGCCAGCAGCCCCACACAGGTTGGTGTTGTTGGCAAACCTGCTGAGGCTGCACTCAGAGCTTCTGTCCATGGCAACAACAGTGGTGTTAGAACCATGGGGCATGGCTTGGAAGGACAACTGCAGCTGCTGATAGACACAGACAAGCACCTGGTGAGGATGCTCATGAGGTCTAACATCTGTTTGGATGAAAGCTGCCACTCTTTATCTGCTGATGAGACCTGTTAGGGGCTCAACAAGTTCAGCACCAGAAAGACTTTAAATCATGAAGGGAAGGGGAAAATGTATCTCAGGACTTGTCTTTAGCAACAAGGAAAGCCCAGGGTGGTGGCTTCAAACTGGGAGCAGCTGGATTGAGACTGGGCATTAGGAAGCAATTCTTGCCCATGAGAGTGGTGAGGCTCTGGAACAGTTTGCCCAGAGAAGTTGTAGAGGCTCCAAGCCTGGATCTGCTGAAAGTGAAGCTGGCTGTGGCCCTAAGCAGCCTACTGCAGCTGCCCAAGGCAGTGGGGTTGGAACTGGCTGATATTTTTGTTACAGGCTCACAGGTGTCAGGGGCTGGAAGGGACCCAAGGAGATCATCCAGTCCAATCCCCCTGCCAGAGCAGGACCACACAGCCCAGCTCAGGGCACACAGGAACACATCCAGACAGGCCTGGGAAGGCTCCAGAGAAGGAGACTCCACAGCCTCTCTGGGCAGCCTGTGCCAGGGCTCTGGGACCCTTCCAGGCAACAAGTTCCCCTTGTGTTGAGCTGGAACCTCCTGTGCTGCAGCTTCCATCCATTGCTGCTTGTCCTGTGCCAGGGAGCAGTGAGCAGAGCCTGTGCCCCCCTCCTGACCCCCAGCCCTCAGATAGTTATAGACATTGATTCAATCCCCTCTCAGTCCTCTCCTCTCCAGACAAAGCAGCCCCAGGTCCCTCAGCCTCTCCTCACCAGGCACTGCTCCAGTCCCCTCAGCATCCTCCTGGCCCTCTGCTGGACCCTCTCCAGCAGATCCCTGTCCCTCTTGAGCTGGGGAGCCCAAAACTGCAGGCAGTGCTCAAGATGAGGTCTCAGCAGGGCAGAGTAGAGGGGCAGGAGAACCTCCTTGGATCTGCTGGACACACTCTGCTTAATGCCCTCCAGGACCCCACTGGCCCTCTTGGCCCCCAGGGCACATTGCTGCCCATGGATGCTCTCCCCCAGCACTGCCAGCTCCCTCTCCACAGGGCTGCTCTCCAGCAGTCACCTCCCAGCCTGGACTGCTGCAGGACTCTGTTACAGTACTGCTTCCTTCTGCTGTGCTGTTCCCATCTCCTGGTCAGTGTTAGCCCAGTACACCTGTAGCAGGGACTTTGTTTCCAGTAGGAAGCTGTTGAGGCAGCCTGTTAGGAAGAGGAGGAATGAATGGGAAGGGCAATGCCTTTGGGACTCTCTCGTTTCCTCCCTCATCCAAAGACAGGAGCAGCTCCCTGCAGAGAGAGGAATTCACATCCTGGGCTGGCTCAGGAGCAGTGTGGGCAGCAGGACAAGGGAGGTTCTTCTGCCCCTGTGCTCAGCACTGCCCAGGCCACACCTTGAGTGCTGTGTCCAGTTCTGGGCTCCTCCATTGCAGAGAGATGTTGAGGTGCTGGAAGGTGTTTGGAGAAGGGCAGCAAGGCTGGGGAGGGGCCTGGAGCAGAGCCCTGTGAGGAGAGGCTGAGGGAGCTGGGGGTGTGCAGCCTGCAGCAGAGGAGGCTCAGGGCAGAGCTCATTGCTGCCTGCAGCTGCCTGCAGGGAGGCTGTAGCCAGGTGGGGTTGGGCTCTGCTGCCAGGCAGGCAGCAACAGAAGAAGGGGACACAGCCTCAAGCTGTGCCAGGGCAGGTCTAGGCTGGAGGAGGAAGTTGTTGTCAGAGAGAGTGATTGGCATTGGAATGGGCTGCCCAGGGAGGTGGTGGAGTGGCTGTGGCTGGAGGTGTTGAAGCCAAGCCTGGCTGGGGCACTTAGTGCCATGGTCTGGTTGGTTGGGCAGGGCTGGGTGCTAGGCTGGGCTGGCTGAGCTTGGAGCTCTCTTCTAACCTGGGTGATTCTGTGAAGTTACATGGGGCAAAGGTCCCTTCCAACCCAACCCATCAAGTCCATCTGAGGCTGCTGCTAAGCCATGGCCCTCAGCAGCACAGCTCTGCCTCTTTGGAACACCTCCAGGGCTGGGCATTCAACCACCTCCCTGGGCAGCCTGTGCCAGCCTTTGAGAGCCCTTTCAGGGAGGAAGCTTCTAAAGTCCAACCTAAACCTCTCCTGCTGCCACCTGAGGCTGCTTCCTCTCATCCTGTCATTTGCTGCTTGGGAGAAGAGACTCCCACAGCTCCCAGTTTGATTCCTGGGAAGCACCTGGGGACTCTGCAAAGACCTTGGAAAAGAGGAAGTGTTTCTGAGTGGAGCTTGCTGAGCAGGTACAGCAATCAGTGTGCTCCCAGCTGCTTCTCCAGGGCTGACACCCTAACAGTAAAGCTTTTCAGGCAGTTGCCATGGGGACAGCTTGATAATTGCATTGCAGCATCCTGCACTAATTACACCATCTAATTGTTGGGGAGATAGCAGCCTCTGTTACAGCTCCTTTGTGTGCTACATGACCACTGAACCAAGTGGCAGAGTCTCCCTGGGACACTGCAGCAATTCCAAGCAGAAGAGCTGAGAGCTGGTGGAGGTTTTGGATCTCCAGGTAGAGGACAAGCTTGGTCTGAACATAAAGAGGTGTTGAGAGTGGCAGCTACACAGCTTTAGGCCACAACATGGCCAGAGCAGGACATGAAGCTGAGCTGTGGCTTGGGGCTGGCAACACAGCACAGCTTCTGTCTGTGCTCAGTACAATGAATCCATCTCAGCAGGTATCAGGCAGCAGATTGAGCCCTAGGAGATGCTCTGGATTAGTTTGTTCCCTTTTGTCCATCAGGATACCCATTGGAAGTGCATTGTGGGATCATAGAATTGTTTGGATTGGGAGAGACCTCTGAGATCACTGAGCCAACCCAGCCCCACCATGGCCACTAAACCCTGGCCCCAAGTGCCATGGGCACACCTTTATGGGCACTCCACCACCTCCCTGGGCAGCCTCTGCCAGTCCCTGACCACTCCTGCACCAAAGACATTTTTCCTCCTCTCCAACCTAACCCTCCCCTGGCACAAGTTCAGGACATTTCCTCTCCTTCCATCACCTGTTACTAGGGAGCAGAGCCCAACCCCCACCTGCCTGCAGCCTCCTCTCAGGCAGCTGCAGAGAGCAATGAGCTCTGCCCTCAGCCTCCTCTGCTCCACACTAACCCCCCCAGCTCCCTCAGCTGCTCCTCCCCACTCCTGTTCTCCAGACCCTTCCCCAGCTCTGTTGCCCTTCTCTGGACACCCTCCAGCCCCTCAATGTCCTTGCAGTGAGGGACCCAAAACTGAACCCAGGAGCCAAGCTGTGGCCTCACCAATGCTGAGTTCAGGGAAACAATCCTTGCCCTGCTCCTGATGACTACGCCATTGCTGATCCAGGCTGCTGGTGCCCTTCTTGGCCAGCTGGGCACATCTTGGCTCATGTTTAGCTGCTGCCAAGCAGCACCCCAGGTCCTTTTCTGCCAGTTGATGAGGACAGAGCAGTGAAGAACGGATGTGTGCCCTCAGTGTCCTCCTTGGCCTGAGAAGCCCAAAACTGAACCTAGGACTCTCTCCAGTGAGGGTGGGGAGACACTGGCAGAGGTTGCCCAGGGAGGTTGTGGAGCTGCAGAGAGCAATGAGGTCTGCCCTCAGATGGAGGCATTGCCAAGAGCTATCCATTAGGTCTTTGTGTGGCTTGGAGCTGTCAGGCAGCTGCCATGTAGCCTGGAGGGGTGAAGAGAGAGGATTCTGTGGAAGTGTTTCAGAGGCAAGAGGCAAGTGGGCAATTTTGAGCCCTCTCTGGGGCTGGGCACACAGCTGGGGTCCAGAATGAGACAGAAAGCACAGCTGCAGTGTGCCCTGATGGTTCAGCTTCTCCTGCAGCCAAAGTGCTCATGAGAGGTGCAAGTAAAGCTCCCTCACCTTGGTCTTGTAAGGGATAAAGGACTGGTGGAGGTAGGCAACCCTGCAGCAGTTCTGTTGGCAGTCAGATGATGCCTGGGGCTAAAAGCTTGGCTGCTGTGGCCTCTTGATCTGAAAGGCTTCTCCCTCTGCAGCCATGGGTGGCAGTCTGGCAGGACAGGCTGCTGAGTGGCCAAGGGAGCTGCTGCTTCAGCCTTGCCCTTCCAGGATCAACACCTTGGCTGCCCTGGGCTGTGCTGGAGGGCAGGGCTGTCACCCAGAGGGACCTGGGGGAGTTAGCTCATTATTTAAAGCTGAGTCCAGCCTGGCTGTTGTGCCACCCTCACAGCCATGCCCTCAGGGTCCTCACTCCCTGCCAGGCTGAACTGAAGTCTGCCAGGCTCTGAAACCAGCAGGAGCTTGGCCATGCCAGCATGCTGAGGAGCACAGTGCTCATTGCTCAGCTCTCTGAAGGAAGAAGACTCTTTAACCTTCCCCAACATTGGTGATACTTAAAGGGCAGCCTGGTGATGCTGGCACCATGGCAACGGTGGCACCATGGCAACGGTGGCACAGCAGCTGCAGGAGCCACCCAGCTCTGATGGCAGTGGTGGCAGAGCAGCTGCAGGAGCCACCCATCTCTGATGGCAGTGGTGGCAGAGCAGCTGCAGGAGCCACCCAGCTCTGATGGCAGTGGTGGCAGAGCTGCTTCAGGAGCCACCCAGCTCTGATGGCAGTGGTGGCAGAGCTGCTTCAGGAGCTACCCATCTCTGATGGCAGTGGTGGCAGAGCAGCTGCAGGAGCCACCCAGCTCTGATGGCAGTGGTGGCAGAGAAGCTTCAGGAGCCACCCAGCTCTGATGGCAGTGGTGGCAGAGCAGCTGCAGGAGCCACCCAGCTCTGATGGCAGTGGTGGCAGAGCAGCTTCAGGAGCCACCCATCTCTGATGCAGCCACACAGGAGTGTTACCTGGGGCTGTACAGTTCATAGAAGCACAGAATGGGTTAGGTTGGAAGGGAGCTCAAAGCTCAGCCAGCTCCAACCCCCTGCCTTAGGCAGGGACACCTCCCACTAGAACAGGTAGCTCAAGGCCTCATCCAGCCTGGTCCTGAACACCTCCAGGGAGGTTGTGGAGCACAGAAGCACCCAATGTGATCAAAGATCACATTGGGTGCTTCTGTGCTCCACAACCTCCCTGGGCAACCTGTGCCAGTGTCTCACCACCCTCAACCTGTGCCAGGGTCTCACCACCCTCACTGCAAACAACTTCACCCTAACATCCACTCTCACTCTCCCCTCTCCCAGCTCAAAGCCATTGTCCCTCATCCTGGCACTCCCAGCCCTTGTCACAAGTCCCTCCCCAGCTCTCCTGGGACTCCCTCCAGGTACTGGAAGGTTGATCAAAGATGTCCCCAGAGCCTTCTCTTCTCCAGGCTGAGCAGCCCCAACTCTCCCAGCCTGTCCCCACAGAGGAGCTTCTCCAGCCCTCTGAGCATCCTTGTGGCCTCCTCTGCCCCTCTCCAGCAGGTCCCTGCTCTGTTCACCATCCCCATTGCTCTGCTTCTCCCAAAGGGACCATAAATCCCAAGCCAAGTGCATGTTAGCTGTGCAGAAGGACAGATAAATCCAGGGGGGGTTCTCCCCACAATCAAACCATCCAAGCTGGCCTTGAGCACCTCCAGGGAGGGGACAGCCACAGCCTCCCTGGGCAGCCTGTGCCAGGGTCTCACCACCCTCAGTGCACAGAATTTCTCCCTAGTCTCCAGTCTCAGCCTCCCCTCTCCCAGCTCAACTCCATTGTCCCTCATCCTGGCACTCTAAGCCTTTGCCACAAGTCCCTCCCCAGCTCTCCTGCAGCCCCTTCAAGGCTGCTCTAAGGTCTCTTCTGCAGGCTGAACAGCCCAAATTCTCCCAGCCTGTCCTCACAGCAGAGCTTCTCCAGCCCTCTGAGCATCTTGGTGGCCTCCTCTGGCCCCTCTCCAGCAGCTCCAGGTCCTTCTTGTGTGAACTTCAGCCTCAACCAGCCAGGGACCAGCTGCCAGTTTTGCCTTCTTGGCAGCTCAGGATGATCTTTGCTGGAGCTGCTTGCAGAAGCTCCAACCCATCCCTTTCCCTGCTGATTTTTGATGATTATCTTAGCAGCTGGCTAAAAACATGCAAAAGAAAAGGGGGGGGGAGGGAGGGAACAAAGCAGATCCTGTGTCTATAAAAAGCTTGGGCTTGCTTTAACTCCAGCATCAGAATGAAAACAAAGGTTACTTGCATCAGAAGCCTTTTCCTGCTGCTGTGAGAAGATGACCTGGTGATAAATGGGGTGATGTGTTGTGAGGGAGTTGCTGAGCTCTTCCAGAGCACTGCTTTGGCAAAAATAAGGGCTTTGGGGAGGGCAGTTTGGGGAGGTGAGGGTACAGGGATTGGCTGCACAGAGTGAGGAAGGCTTTTGTGCAGTGTGCTGTGGTCACCTGCAGCAAGAACCATGGCACTGAACTTTCCAGCAGCCCCAGAGGAAACATTCTGTGTATGGGAGCTGAAGGGCACTCATGGTCCTGCCTGGGCTCAGTCACAGCCTCACAGAGTGCCAGGGCTGGAAGGGACCTCCAAAGCTCAGCCAGTCCACCCTCTGCCAGGGCAGCATCACCCAGAGCAGGGCACACAGAACACATCCAGGCAGACATTGAATACCTCCAGAGAGGGAGACTCCACAGCCCCCCTGGGCAGCCTGTGCCAGGGCTCTGGCACCCTCACAGGGAAAAATTCCTCCTCCTGTTCCCATGGCACTTCCTCTGCCTCAGCTCCCACCACTGCCTCCTGTGCTGTCAGTGGGCATCCCCCAGCAGAGCCTGGCCCCAGCCTCCTGCCACTCACCTTTGCACATTGCTAACCACTGCTGAGGTCCCCTCTCAGTCCCCTCCTCTCCCAGCAGCACAGCCCCAGCTCCCTCAGCCTCTCCTCCTAGCAGAGCTCTTCCATTGCCCTCAGCAGCTTTGTGGCTCTGTGCTGGGCTCTCTCCAGCAGTTCTGTGTCCCTTTTGAACTGGGGGCCCAGAACTGGGCACAGCACTGCAGATGTGGCCTCAGCAGGGCAGAGCAGAGGGGCAGGAGAACCTCTCTGCACCTACTCACCACAGCCCTTCTGACCCACCCCAGACTGGCATTGCCCCTCCTGGCACACTGCTGGCTCATGCTCACCCTCCCATGCACCAGGACCCCCAGGGCCTTTCCCCCTTTGCTGCCTTCCAGCAGCTCAGTCCCCAACCTGTGCTGCTCCCTGGGGTTGTCCTTTCCCAGGTGCCAAACTCTGCCCTTGCCCTTGCTGAATTCCATTCAGTTTCTCCCTGCCCACTCCTCAGCCTGCCCAGGTCTGGCTGAATGCCAGCACAGCCTCCTGCTGTGGCAGCCACTGCACCCAGTTTGGTGCCATCAGCAAGCTTGCTGGCAGTGCCCTCTGTGCCCTCAGCCAGGTCACTGGTGAATATCATGAACAAATGCCCCTCATATCTTTCCATTCCAGAGAGGAAGATGGAATCAGCCTGCAGTTTGGAAGTGCCCTCCTGTGTGTTCAGGGCTGTGCAAACACTGAGTGCTGAGCAGCCTGCAAGGGCTGGGTGTGCCCAGCCCTGCTCAAGCAGCTTGCCACTCTCCCTCTGAAGTCACTGCCTGCTCCTAGCTTGGATGGGGGCTTCCCTGGGCTAAAAACTGCCTGGCTGGGCCCAAAGAGTGGTGGGGAGTGGAAGCAGATCCAGCTGGCAGCTGGGCACCAGGGGTGCTCCCCAGGGCTCAGCCAGGGGCAGTGCTCTTTAACGTCTTTAGCAGTGGGTGAGGGGCTGAGGCTCCCTCCCTCACTTTGCAGGGGACACTGAGTTGGGTGGCAGTGTGGATGTGCTGCAGGGTAGGAAGGCTCTGCAGAGGGTCCTGGCTAGCCCAGGGTGAAGTGCAGCCACCAGTGCTGTGTGGTTCAGCCAGGCCCAGTGCTGGGTCCTGCACGTGGGCCACAGCAACCCCTTGGACACTCCAGGCTTGGGGCAGAGAGGCTGGAAACTGCTTGGCTGAAAAGGACCCAGGGGTGCTGGTTGGCAGCAGCTGAAGATGAGCCAAGGTGTGCCCAGGGGGGCAATGAGGGCACCAGCAGCCTGGCCTGGATCAGCACTGGTGTGGCCAGCAGGAGCAGGGCAGGGATTGTGCCCTGGACTCAGCACTGCTGAGCCCACAGCTTGAGTGCTGGGTTCAGCTTTGGGTTCCTCACTGCAAGGAGGAGACTGAGGGGCTGGAGGGTGTCCAGAGAAGGGCAACAGAGCTGGGGAAGGGTCTGGAGAACAGGGCTGGAGGGTTAATGGTTGACCTTGGTGATGTTACAGCTCTCTTCTGGCATAACCAGTTCTGTCTCCTGCCCTGTTCTGGCACAGAGCCATAGGGCTGGAGGGGACCATGAGGATCACCTGGTTCCAGCCCCCTGCCATGGCACAGCCTACCCTAGGGCAGGGTCCTCCCCTTTCCCATCCTCTCAGCAAATCCTTGTGGTGGATACTCACCAGGGACAAGGGCTGTGCCCAGGAGGAGGCTGATCCCTTCCACTGCTGGAGGACACCCTGTGAAGGAATCCACAGCCCAGCCCAGCTCACCCTAGGTGCTGAGCTCAGTGGCAGTGGCCTGCAGGCCTGCTTAAGCTTGGACTGCAGATCCCAGCAGGAAGGAGAAGGAAGAAGATGAGAGCAGCAGCTGCAGCAGAGGGAGGATGCTGCAGGGCTGCACGAAGCCAGAGCCTGGGCCACGAAACAGCAGCTAGGACTGTGCTGCAGTTAGCTCTGGTCCAGGCAGAGAACAAGAAGCAGGGAGCAAGCAGAGGGCAGCCCAGCCCTGTGGCCAGGCTGTGCCACAGATGGGGGTCTTCAGAGAGCAGCCCTTTGCCAGGTGGTACCAGCAGTGGGGCTGGACCCTCCGAGAAGGGCTGGGACAGCAGAGAACTGCACTCGTTTGTCACCTTAAAGCTGGTCCCTAAAGAGGGAAGGAAAGCTGCTGGGACCCCTGCTCCAGCTTTGCATTGGAGCAGTGTTTCAGTGAGGCTCAGGGACTCAGCACTGCTCAGGCCACCCCTGGAGTGCTGTGCCCAGTTCTGGGCTCCTCAGTTCAAGAGAGATGTTGAGGTGCTGGAAGGTGTTTGGAGAAGGGCAGCAAGGCTGGGGAGGGGCCTGGAGCAGAGCCCTGTGAGGAGAGGCTGAGGGAGCTGGGGGTGTGCAGCCTGCAGCAGAGGAGGCTCAGGGCAGAGCTCATTGCTGCCTGCAGCTGCCTGCAGGGAGGCTGTAGCCAAGTGGGGTTGGGCTCTGCTGCCAGGCAGCCAGCAACAGAACAAGGGGACCCAGGCTCAGGCTGTGCCAGGGCAGGTCTAGGCTGGATGTTGTTAGGAAGTTGTTGTCAGAGAGAGTGATTGGCACTGGAATGGGCTGCCCAGGGAGGTGGTGGAGAGGCTGTGGCAGGAGGTGTTGCAGCCAAGCCTGGCTGGGGCACTTAGTGCCATGGTCTGGTTGGTTGGGCAGGGCTGGGTGCTAGGCTGGGCTGGCTGAGCTTGGAGCTCTCTTCCAACCTGCTTGGTTCTGTGATTCTTAGATTCATGATTCATAGAATGGGTTGGGTTGGAAGAGACCTTGAAGCTCATCCACCTCCAACCCCCTGCCATGGGCAGGGACATCTCCCACCAGCACAACTTGCTCAAAGCCTCTTCCAGACTGGCCCTGAACACCTCCAGGGAGAGGACATCCACAGCCTCCCTGGGCAACCTGTGCCAGTGTCTCAGCACCCTCACTGCAGAGAATTTCTTCCTCATCTCCAGTCTCAGTCTGCACTCTGCCAGTTTCAGACCATTGCCCCTTGTCCTGTCTCTGCTCATGAGCAGTCTGTGTGTGCTCAGTGGTGAATGCCTGTCTGAAAGGCTGAGCTTTGGGTCCTGGTACAGCACAGCCTGGCAGAGCAGGGGCACCTGGGGCTCTAGAGCATCAACCACAAGTGGGGCATACAGAGGGTCCAAGCCTCTTGGTGGGAGGAGATGCCAAGATTCAGGTTCTCACAATGAAGGGTGAAAAGCTGAGGCATTCCCAGCTGTGTGGGAATCCAGGGCAGGCTGGGATGTCACACAGCATCCCACACACTGCCTGCATCAGCATTCCCATCTAACAAGCTGCTCTGAAGGCCAGCACAGTGTTTCAGGATCCCAGAAGGGAGTCAGTCCCACAAGCCAGAGTTTGCTCCTTATCAGCCTCAGTTACCAGCAACAGGAGGAACAACATCACTGCAGTGCTGCCACACAGTCTGGGGTGCACAGAGCAGAGATAAGCTGGTGTGGGGAAGGAGTTGTTGCAGAGCAAGATAGATCCAGCACTCAGAATCACCCACAGCAGCCCCAAGCAGCACTACAGGCTGGGGCCAGAGTGGCTGAGAGCAGCCAGGCAGAGAGGGAGCTGGGGGTGCTGGGAGAGAGGAGCTGCAGAGGAGGCAGCAGTGCCCAGGTGGGCAGCAGAGCCAATGGCATCCTGGGCTGGCTCAGGAGCAGTGTGGGCAGCAGGACAAGGGAGGTTCTTCTGCCCCTGTGCTCAGCACTGCTCAGGCCTCACCTCCAGTGCTGTGTCCAGTTCTGGGCTCCTCCATTGCAGAGAGATGCTGAGGTGCTGGAAGGTGTTGAGAGAAGGGCAGCAAGGCTGGGGAGGGGCCTGGAGCACAGCCCTGTGAGGAGAGGCTGAGGGAGCTGGGGGTGTGCAGCCTGCAGCAGAGGAGGCTCAGGGCAGAGCTCATTGCTGCCTGCAGCTGCCTGCAGGGAGGCTGTAGCCAGGTGGGGTTGGGCTCTGCTGCCAGGCAGCCAGCACCAGAAGAAGGAAACCCAGGCTCAGGCTGTGCCAGAGCAGGTTGAGGCTGGATGTTGTTAGGAAGTTGTTGTCAGAGAGAGTGATTGGCATTGGAATGGGCTGCCCAGGGAGGTGGTGGAGTGGCTGTGGCTGGAGGTGTTGCAGCCAAGCCTGGCTGGGGCACTTAGTGCCATGGTCTGGTTGGTTGGGCAGGGCTGGGTGCTAGGTTGGGCTGGATGAGCTTGGAGCTCTCTGCCAGCCTGCTTGGCTCTGTAATTCTATGAGCCCTGCAGAGGCAGAAAGGAGGCACTGGAGAGAAGCTGCTCTCATGCACCTGCATTTGTGAATTTGCTCCCCAACCTCCCTGGAGGTGCTCAGGACCAGGTTGGATGAGGCCTTGAGCAAGCTGGGCTGGTGTGAGGTGTCTTTGCAGAGAGGGTTGGAACTGACTCAGCTTTCAGGTCCCTTCCAACCCAACCCATTCTATGCTCCTCCTGCAGTGTGGCTGCAGCAGTGGTGCCCAACCTCCTCTTCTCCACTGGCTGCTGCTGGTGACCCTGCACTGCTGACTGCTGGGGCAGGTTCAGCAGCCTGGCAGTGCCAGCTGTGGTGCACCCACTGCTGCCAGGGGCCGTGTGCCTCCCTGCCACAGGGCTGGTGGTGTTCTGACAAGTCACAGAGGGTGGAATGAAGTCTGCTGCCTCCCCTGGGAGCCTGTTAGACAAACAGGGGTGAGGCAATGGGAGCTGATAGTTGTTTGAATGCTTTGTTTCTCCATTTCATCTTTTTCCTTGGGCAATTCTCTCTTATCCCAACTGGTTCCTTTCATTCCTCAGTGTTTCCCAAGTGTCTGTAAATCGCTCCCAAGTCTTCCTTTCCCACAGGCATTGCTCATCTTAGCTGTTGACTGAACATCAGTCCCTCCATCTGCTGGCTCTGGCACTGCTCTCTGAACTCTTCCCAGTTTGCATTATCCATCTGGCAGCAAAAAGGGCCCAAACGGAGAGCAGGCTGCAGCTGTGGGAGCTGCAGGGCTGCTGGGGATGGAGCTGCTGCAGCCCCTGAGGTGCTGGGCTGGAGGCACTGCAGTCCCTGGGGTGCTGGGATGGAGCTGCTGCAGCCCCTGGGGTGCTGGGATGGAGCTGCTACAGCCTCTGGGGTGCTGGGCTGGAGCTGCTGCAGCCCTTGGGGTACTGGGCTGGAGGTGCTGCAGTCCCTGGGGTGCTGGGATGGAGCTGCTACAGCCCTTGGGGTGCTGAGATGGAGCTGCTGCAGCCCCTGGGGTGCTGAGATGGAAGTGCTGCAGTCCCTGGGGTACTGGGATGGAGCTGCTGCAGCCCCTGGGGTGCTGGGATGGAGGTGCTGCAGCCCCTGGGGTGCTGGGATGGAGGTGCTGCAGCCTCTGGGGTGCTGGGATGGAGCTGCTACAGCACCTGAGGTGCTGGGATGGAGGTGCTGCAGCCTCTGGGGTGCTGGGCTGGAGCTGCTGCAGCCCTTGGGGTACTGGGCTGGAGGTGCTGCAGTCCCTGGGGTGCTGGGATGGAGCTGCTACAGCCCTTGGGGTGCTGGGATGGAGCTGCTGCAGCCCCTGGGGTGCTGAGATGGAAGTGCTGCAGTCCCTGGGGTACTGGGATGGAGCTGCTGCAGCCCCTGGGGTGCTGGGATGGAGCTGCTGCAGCAGCCTTTGGGGTACTGGGATGGAGCTGCTGTAGCCTTTGGGGTGCTGGGATGGAGCTGCTGCAGCCTTTAGGGTACTGGGATGGAGGTGCTGCAGCCCCTGGGGTGCTGGGATGGAGGTGCTGCAGCCCCTGGGGTGCTGGGATGGAGGTGCTGCAGCCTCTGGGGTGCTTGGATGGAGCTGCTGCAGCCTCTGGGGTGCTGGGATGGAGGTGCTGCAGCCTCTGGGGTGCTGGGATGGAGCTGCCTGTGGGATCAGGGCTCCCAAATTCTGGTGTGCACCTGGCCCAGGACACCTTGGTGCAGTGAGAGGTTTGGAGTAGCAGGCTAATGCCACTGGATCTCTTCACCCCATGGCCTTAAACTTTTGCCTTCTCTACACCCACAAAGACATTTCAGGCTCTCCTCAGGAGACTCTGAGCCCAGCATCTGACTGCTCTCCAGAGCCTGCTCTCAGCAGGTACAAGCTGGAAGGTCTCCAGGCCAGGCCAGCTGGGATGTGTGAGAAGGGAGCCTCTGCTCTGGTCCCTGCTCTGCCTCTGGGATGTGTGAGCAAGGAGCCTCTGCTCTGGTCCCTGCTCTGCCTCTGGGATGTGTGAGCAAGGAGCCTCTGCTCTGGTCCCTGCCCTGCCTCTGGGATGTGTGAGCAAGGAGCCTCTGCTCTGGTCCCTGCCCTGCCTCTGGGATGTGTGAGCAAGGAGCCTCTGCTCTGGTCCCTGCCCTGCCTCTGGGATGTGTGAGCAAGGAGCCTCTGCTCTGGTTCTTGCCCTGCCTCTGGGATGTGTGAGCAAGGAGCCTCTGCTCTGGTCCCTGCCCTGCCTCTGGGATGTGTGAGCAAGGAGCCTCTGCTCTGGTCCCTGCCCTGCCTCTGGGATGTGTGAGCAAGGAGCCTCTGCTCTGGTTCTTGCTCTGCCTCTGGGATGTGTGAGAAGGGAGCCTCTGCTCTGGTCCCTGCCCTGCCTCTGGGATGTGTGAGCAAGGAGCCTCTGCTCTGGTCCCTGCCCTGCCTCTGGGATGTGTGAGCAAGGAGCCTCTGCTCTGGTCCCTGCCCTGCCTCTGGGATGTGTGAGAAGGGAGCCTCTGCTCTGGTCCCTGCCCTGCCTCTGGGATGTGTGAGCAAGGAGCCTCTGCTCTGGTCCCTGCCCTGCCTCTGGGATGTGTGAGCAAGGAGCCTCTGCTCTGGTCCCTGCCCTGCCTCTGGGATGTGTGAGCAAGGAGCCTCTGCTCTGGTCCCTGCCCTGCCTCTGCTGTGTCCTTGGCCCTGCAGCAGCCAGAGGTGACTGAGCTGTGAGCTCTTTGCTCTGGCCTAGCCAGCAGCATGCCCTGCATGTGCTGTGCCAGCCAGCCCCAAGGCAGGCTCCTGCCCCAGGCTGGCTCTTCTCTGGCTGTTTCTGGCCTGCTTCCCACTGGCCAGGGCAGACAGCAGGTGCCTGCCTCTGCACCTGCAGCAGGAGGAGAGCTGGGCAGGGAGCTCAGCAGTGGCTCCCTGGTTAGTTTTGCCTCCTTGGCTTTCTCCTGGCTTAGAATCCTTCAGGCTGGAAAAGGACTTAGAGTCCAACCATTGCCCCAGCACTGCCCAGGCTGGTGCTGAGCCACAGCCCTCAGCACCACATCTTGGCAGCCTGTGAACACCTGCAGGGGTGGGGATTCAGCCACCTCCCTGGGCAGCCTGTGCCAGTGTTTGAGAGCCCTTTTAGGGAGGAAACTCTTCTTAATGTCTAACCTAAACCTCCCCTGGCAGAATTTCAGGCCAAAAGAGACCAATCTTGACCTGTCTCCAACATCCTTTCAGCAAGCTGTAGAGAGGTCTCCCTCAGCCTCCTCTGCTCCACACTAACCCCTCCAGCTCCCTCAGCTGCTCCTCCCCAGCTCTGTTCTCCAGACCCTTCCCCAGCTTGGTTGCCCTTCTCTGGCCCTGTTCCAGCCCCTCAGTGTCCTTCTTGGAGTGAGGGACCCAAAACTGAGCCCAGGACTCTTTGTAGTGAGGGTGGTGAGACACTGGCACAGGCTGCCCAGGGAGGCTGTGGATGCTCTCTCCCTGGAGGTGTTCAAGGCCAGGCTGGGTGAGGCTTTGAGCATGCAGTGCTGGTGGGAGGTGTCCCTGCCTGTGGAGTGGGGGACCCAAAACTGAACCCAGCACTCAAGCTGTGGCCTCAGCAGTGCCCAGTCCAGGACACAATCCCTGTCCTGTTCCTGCTGGCCACACCACTGCTGATCCAGGCCAGGCTGCTGGTGCCCTTCTTGGCCAGCTGGGCACACCCTGGCTCAGCCAGCTGCCACCCAGCACCCCCAGCTCCTTTGGCTGCCCATTGCCTGCATGTGATGGCCAAGAAAGAAGAGCAGAGGAGGAGGTGTGCCTGCCCCTGCAGGAGCTTGACCTCAGCAGTTCGTCTGTGCCACCCTGAGCTCACAAAGTGTTCTGTTGTTCTCCTTTCCACCTGACAGGTGCTCACTGCTGGCCTCTCACCCTTCTTCTTTGCCATGAGTGCCAATGTGCTGACCATTGCTTGGTAAGTGCCTCCATGGGCTCTCTTCTGAGCACTGCCATGCAGTGCTTTGTCTGGGAGTGCTGTGTACAGGCCAGGTCCTCTTAGTGCCACTGAATGTCTTGCAGCTAAGGAGGGCCAGGGGGGCACTGGTGGATGCAGTGCCTGGAATGGTGTCTCCTCTGCTGCCCTGGGAGACCCTGGATGCTGTGGGTGCTGAGCTCCACCACTCAGGGTGGTTTGCAGCTGGGGAAACAGGCCAATGCAGTCACAGGATTGTCCCTCTTGGAAAAGGCCTTCAAGGTGCCCAGTCCAGCCACCAACCCAGCCCCACCATGGCCACCAAACCCTGGCCCCAGCTGCCATGGCCACAGCTCTCTGCAGCACCTCCAGCCATGGGCACTCCACCACCTCCCTGGGCAGCCTCTGCCAGTCCCTGACCACTCTGGCACCAAAGACATTTTCCCTCCTCTCCAACCCAACCCTCCCCTGGCACAAGTTCAGGACATTTCCTCTCCTTCCATCACCTGAGCCTAGGGAGCAGAGCCCAACCCCCACCTGCCTGCAGCCTCCTCTCAGGCAGCTGCAGAGAGCAATGAGCTCTGCCCTCAGCCTCCTCTGCTCCACACTAACCCCCCCAGCTCCCTCAGCTGCTGCTCCCCAGCCCTGCTCTCCAGACCCTTCCCCAGCTTGGTTGTCCTTCTCTGGACCTGCTCCAGCCCCTCAATGTCCTTCTTGCAGTGAGGAACCCAAAACTGACCCCAGGAGCCAAGCTGTGGCCTCGCCAATGCTGAGTCCAGGGAGACAATCCCTGCCCTGCTCTTGCTGACCACACCATTGCTGATCCAGGCTGCTGGTGCCCTTCTTGGCCCCTTGGGCACATCCTGGCTCATGTTTAGCTGCTGCCAACCAGCACCCCCAGGTCCTCCTCTCAGGGAGCTGCAGAGAGCAATGAGCTCTGCCCTCAGCCTCCTCTGCTCCACACTTAACCCCCCCCCCCAGCTCCCTCTGCTGCTCCTCTCCTTACCCTTCCAGCCCTTCAGTGTCTGCAGTGTGTGATTTTCATCTCTGAATTGCAGCCCTCCCAGCCCCTTGCTCCTGGCTGGTGACTGCTCTGTGGCCCCAGGCTGGGCTGCTACAGAGCTCTGAGCCTCTCCTTGCGAGGGCACTTGGCTGTGTGGCTGCAGGGCTCTGCTCTTATGCAATGTTTGTTCCTCTGAGGAACAAGGGCAGTTCTGTGATCTTCAGAGCAGCTCCCCAGAGCTAAGGTTTAAATGAATTTAAAGCTATTAAAGTGCAGGGAGCCTTCAGGAGCCCTCAGCAGCCTTTCCATGCTGCTTTGCTTTTACCCCGAGGGAGAAACAAAGCCAAAGCTCAACCCTCTGAGACAGGAACTTAACAGAGGTTTCTTTTGTTTACAGAGTTCATGAAGGAGCTTTGCTGTTTTGTAAGCTCCCTAAGGCACGGGGCTCAGATGAAAGGGCAGCACACTTAGCTGTGCACTGTGAGAGGAGGGGACAGCAGTCAGGGTCCTACCCTGTGGCTGCCAGACACAGTGCAGGGTTCTGCACTTTGGCCACAACAGCTCCAAGCAGCACTACAGGATAGGGACAGAGTGGCTGAGAGCAGCCAGGCAGAGAGGGAGCTGGGGGTGGTGGGAGAGAGGAGCTGCAGAGGAGGCAGCAGTGCCCAGGTGGGCAGCAGAGCCAATGGCATCCTGGGCTGGCTCAGGAGCAGTGTGGGCAGCAGGACAAGGGAGGTTCTTGTGCCCCTGTGCTCAGCACTGCTCAGGACACCCCTTGAGTGCTGTGTCCAGTGCTGGGCTCCTCCATTACAGAGAGATGTTGAGGTGCTGGAAGGTGTTTGGAGAAGGGCAGCAAGGCTGGGGAGGGGCCTGGAGCAGAGCCCTGTGAGGAGAGGCTGAGGGAGCTGGGGGTGTGCAGCCTGCAGCAGAGGAGGCTCAGGGCAGAGCTCATTGCTGCCTGCAGCTGCCTGCAGGGAGGCTGTAGCCAGGTGGGGTTGGGCTCTGCTCCTCAGTACCCAGTGAGGACACAGCCTGAAGCTGTGCCAGGGCAGGTTGAGGCTGGATGTTGTTAGGAAGTTGTTGTCAGAGAGAGTGATTGGCATTGGAATGGGCTGCCCAGGGAGGTGGTGGAGTGGCCGTGGCTGGAGGTGTTGCAGCCAAGCCTGGCTGGGGCACTTAGTGCCATGGTCTGGTTGGTTGGGCAGGGCTGGGTGCTAGGCTGGGCTGGCTGAGCTTGGAGCTCTCTTCCAGCCTGCTGGATTCTCTTCTATGATTCTATGACTTTCTGATGAGGTCACTTGGATAAAACATTTCTGCTTTCAGCCTTCTCTTGGCCAGCCAAATGCTAGCATCTCCTGGGTGGCTGCCTCTAGCCTGAAGGTGTTAGGCAGAACCACACCTTGCTCTTCGTGGTGTCCTCTGTGCCAAGGGGAGGGACCTGCCCGGTGCTAAGTGTGTGCTCTGCTTTCTTCACAGCCTTGTGGTCGGTGGAGCTGGAGAAGCTTTGCTGGTGTACACTGAAAGGACAGGCACATAGAGGAGCCAGCTCCCACCAGCTGGAAGAGAGCTGCCTTGCAGCCTGGAGCTGACCAAACCAGGGCAGCAGGAGTGAAGAAGTGCAACCAAACCCAAGGGAAGAGACCTCCTGGTTTCATTAAGGCAGCCAAAACGATGCTCTGAGTAGTGCTGGCAAGTGTGTGGCTGCCAGGCTGCCTGGGGGCCCTGGCCTCAGAGCACAGGGCAAGGGCCTGGTGGTGGCTGTGGCACTGCAGTGGCTCATGCTTGGCTCTGTGTGCACAGGGCCCTGAGCTCAGGGGAAGCAGCATTCCCACTGGGTGCCCTCAGCTGTCTGTTGGAAGCTGACAGCAGGTTGGACCAAAGAATGTCAGAGCCCAGAGCATCCTGCTCTGAATTCAGGGCCAGGAGCTTTGCCTCCAGCTGTTCTGTAAGCAGCAGACTGACACACACAGCTCTGCTGCCACCTCTGGGAGCTGGCACAGTGGCTGAGGCCATGGGCTTCTGGAACCATGGCACTTGGGCAGCTCTGCAGGACGAGGCCATCAGAAATAAACCTCAGTCTCTGCTCTGTCTGCTCTTCCTGGGCTTCTTTCCTCTCCCTGCTCCCACATTCCTCATGAAGCCTGCAGGGGTTTGGCAACTGGGGGGGGGGGGGGGGGGGGTGGAGGGACCCCTCCCCAGCAGGGGTTTGCCACATCATTGCAAGAGGCAGCAGAGATTGTGACCCTTGGGTGAGGGTAAGGCAGCTCAGCTGCAGAGGCCTTCAAAGCATTGCATTTCTGCTTGCTTGGTGGCTGCTGGAGCTCACTGAGGTGTCCTGGCCTGGGAGAGCAACCTGTGTGAGGAGTGCTCCGTGAGGAGCTGGGGGGGGAGCAGAGTGCTGGGAGGAGCTTGGGACCAAAGCTGCAGGGAGCAGAGGCACTTGTCCCAAGTGCCATCAGTGTCTGAAGGGGCAGTGTCTAAAGGGACAGTCAGTGGAAGGGGAGGGCTGCCCTCACAGAGGTGACTCTGCTTGGGTCAGCTGCTGTGTTCATCTGGCTGAGACCCTCTGGAGGTGCTGCTCTCTCTGCAGTGAGTGGTCTGGGCAGGGCTTGTGGCTCTTACAGACTCACAGACTGCACTGGGCTGCAAGGGACCCTCAAAGGGCATCTCCCCAGCAGGCAGCAGGGACACCTCCAGCTGGAGCAGGCTGCCCAGGGACACAGCAAGCTTGACCCTGAATGTCTCCAGGGATGGAGCCTCAACTGCAGCCCTGGGCAGCCTGTGCCAGTGTCTCACCACCCTCACTGTGCAGAGCTCCCTCCTGATGTCCAACCTAACTCTGCCCTGCTCCAGTTCCAAACCATTGTCCTCATCCTGTCCCCACAGGCCCTTCTGAACAGTCCCTGCCCAGCCTGCCTGTAGGTCCCCTTCAGACACTGAAGTGCAGCTCTGAGGTCAACAGAGCCATATCTGCCTCAGCCTCACCACTTCCAGCAGCTGGGCTTGCTGTCTGCCCCCTTTCCAGCCACAGGTCACAGAGCCTGGTTGAACAAGGAGGGAGCTGGAGGGCTGGGGGTGCAGAGCAACTGGTTTCCAGAAAACAGTGCTGCAGCTTGTGAAGAGAAGCCAGGGAAGTGCCCTGCCCTGCCCTGTGCCTGAGCTCACCCCAGCTAGTGGCAGAGGCCTTCTTGTCCTCTGCCTTGGCTCACAATCTGGCTTGAGTCTGCAGTGAGCCACTGGTGTGCCAGGGGGTGAGACTCAGGTCTGGGAGGAAAGGAGAAAGGACAGGCATGGAACAAGCTCCTCCTGACCCTGAGCACTAGGCCAGGCACCAAGCTGAGCCCCATGCCCTGGGCAGCTGAGCCCTCTTGCCCAGTGAGCCAGGGCACAGCCAGGAACAGCCAGGCACAGCCAGGGCACAGCCAGGGCACAGCCAAGGCACAGCCAGGCACAGCCAGGGCACAGCCAGGGCACAGCCAGGAACAGCCAGGCACAGCCAGGAACAGCCAGGGCACAGCCAGGGCATAGCCAGGCACAGCCAGGCACTGCCAGGGCACAGCCAGGCACAGCCAGGCACAGCCATGGCACAGCCAGGGCACATCCAGGGCACTGCCAGGGCACAGCCAGGGCACAGCCAGGAACAGCCAGGCACAGCCAGGCACAGCCAGGCACAGCCAGGGCACAGCCAGGGCATAGCCAGGCACAGGCAAGGCACAGCCAGGGCACAGCCCCCTGAGGCCTGGCAGTCTGTAGGCTCAGGCAGTGCTGGCAGGGAGGGCTGCAGCACCCTGCCCCACACAGCTCTCTGCAGGAGTGCTGGCAGCACAGAAGGGTCCTTGTTGTGCCAGCTTGCTGCTGGCTGTGAGGTGCTCAGTGCCCCTAGGAGGCCTATGGCAGAGTCCCTGTGTGGCAGCTGAGGCTTAGCAGTGGGAGCTGGAACCTGTGCCCTGGGAAGAGCTCCTCCTGCACCTCTGCTCCTGCATCACTTCCAGAGCAGCCTGGAGGGGATTTCAGCCTCTGCCCTCGCTCTGCTCTTCGGAGCAACGACCCAAGCCCGGAGCAGCTCTGCTCCCTGGCTGGTGGGAGCAGCAGGGCAGTGCCAGCTCAGCAGCAGGGCAGTGCCCAGCTCAGCAGCAGGGCAGTGCCAGCTCAGCAGCAGGGCAGTGCCCAGCTCAGCAGCAGAGCAGTGCCCATCTCAGCAGCAGGGCAGTGCCAGCTCAGCAGCAGGGCAGTGCCCATCTCAGCAGCAGGGCAGTGCCAGTTCAGCAGCAGGGCAGTGCCCAGCTCAGCAGCAGAGTAGTGCCCAGCTCAGCAGCAGGGCAGTGCCAGCTCAGCAGCAGGGCAGTGCCCATCTCAGCAGCAGGGCAGTGCCAGCTCAGTAGCAGGGCAGGTGCCAGCTCAGCAGCAAGGCAGTGCCAGCTCAGCAGCAGGGCAGTGCCAGATCAGCAGCAGGGCAGTGCCAGCTCAGTAGCAGGCCAGTGCCCAGCTCAGCAGCAAGGCAGTGCCACCTCAGCAGCAGGGCAGTGCCAGATCAGCAGCAGGGCAGTGCCCAGCTCAGCATTTGACTTGCCAAGGGCAGGCTGTGTGCAGCTGGGGGCAGCTCTCTGTCTGCAGCAGGCACTGCACTGCCTGTGCCCGGGGGCAGCTCAGGCTCTGCAGCTGCTGTGGTGACATCTGCAGAGCAGGACCCCTCTGCCACACCTCTGTGCCTGTAACACAGCACCCAGCTGCTGGCTTCTGCCCTCCTGGCTGTGCCGTGGGGCACTCTGCTGCCAGCTCTGTGCCTGCTCCTGAGGGCCCCTGATTGGCACACAAACAACTGCAGGCAGCAGAGCTGGCACTGGAAGAAAAAGCATCCTCTGAGCCAAGCAGGCCTGCCCCAGGTGGGGACCACTCCTGTGAGCCAGCACAAGGCTCAGGAGGCATAGACTCATAGAATCAGGCAGGGTTGGAAGGGAGCACAAGGATCAGCCAGTGCCAACCCCCTGCCATGCCCAGGGACACCCTACCCTAGAGCAGGCTGCACACAGCCTCAGCCAGCCTGGCCTCAAACACCTCCAGCCATGGGGCCTCAACCACCTCCCTGGGCAACCCATTCCAGCCTCTCACCACTCTCCTGCTCAACAACTTCCTCCTCACCTCCAGCCTCACTCTCCCCACCTCCAGTTTTGCTCCATTCCCCCCACTCCTGCCACTCCCTCACACCCTCAAAAGTCCCTCCCCAGCTTTTTTGTAGCCCCCTTCAGATGCTGGCAGGCCACAAGAAGGTCCCCTGGGAGCCTCCTCTGCTCCAGCCTGCACAGCCCCAACTCTTTCAGTCTATGCTCACAGCAGAGCTGCTGCAGCCTCTGAGCATCCTCCTGGCCCTGCTCTGGACACTCTCCAGCATCTCCACATCCCTCTTGTCCCAGGGGCTCCAGAGCTGGATGCAGCACTCCAGGTGGGGTCTCAGCACAGCAGAGCACAGCAGAGGGGCAGAATCCCCTCCCTGGCCCTGCTGGCCACACTGCTGCTGCTGCAGCCCAGGTCTGGTTGCTCTCTGGGCTGCAAGTGCACACTGCTGGCTCCTGCTGAGCTTCTCCTCCAGCAGCACCCCCAAGTCCCTCTCCTCAGGGCTGCTCTCCAGCCTGGCACTGCCCAGTCTGGATTGGTGCTTGGCATTGCCCCGACCCAGCTGCAGGACCTTGCCCTTGGTCTTGTTGAACCTCCTGAGTTTGGCTTGTGCCCAGCTCTGCAGCCTGCCCAGCTCCCTCTGGCTGGATCCTGCCCTCCAGCCTGGCTGCTGCACCACACAGCTTGGTGTGGGCAGCAAACTTGCTGAGGCTGCACTCAGTGCCTCTGCCCATGGCACCTACAGAGAAGTTGAACAAGACTGGCCCCAGGACTGATCCCCGAGGGACTCTGCTTGTCACTGCCTGCACTTGGCCATGGAGCCATTGGCAGCCACTCTTTGGGTGCAGCCATCAAGCCAGTTCTGTATTCATCTGTGTGGCACCAGCCTGGAGAGCAGATGTGGTGTGGGACAGTGCCAAAGGCCTTACTCAGGGCCAGGTGAGTGCCATCAGCTGCTCTGCCCTCAGCTGTGAACGTTGTGACCTGTTCACAGAAGGCCACCAGGTCTGGCAGGCAGGGTTTGGCAAAGCTGGTGGCCTTCTGTGAACAAGTGCTGCTGAAGACTTGGAGTGGAAGTGGAGCTGGAGAGCCTCCAAAATCCACCTTTGCAGGCGTGGAGCTGTGCCTGAGTGCTCAAGGTTGGCTCCCTTCTGCCCCAGGCATGGCACAGGTGGCAGCAGAGCTGGGGTCAGCATCACTGCCACCCCTGTGGGCAAAGGCTGCTCAAGTGCTGCTGGCAGTGAGCCCTGATGCAGGGGGGAGGTGATGGAGACACAGCCCTTTGGGAGGCTTCTGGCTGCTTGGTCCAGGGGTGCCCTTGTCAGTGCTTCTGTGCTGGGGGGGGGATGTCAGCCTGGAGGGGGTGGGCTGCAGCTGAACAGCCTGAAGATGGCATCTCAGCTGGCAGTCTGAGCTGCCCTGCCATGCAAAGCTAAAGGGGAGCTGTGAGAGGGCACCCATGGGAAGGCCTTGGTTGCCCAGCACTGCCCTTGGGCACTGCCACCAGCAGCACCCCGGGGTGGAGACACAGAGAGGCCCCAGTCTGGCAGCACGGCCCTGGGCAGGGAGGGGATGACAGCAGAGGGCACACATGGGCAGCACAGGCACAGCCTGGCCTCTGCCAAGGCACTGGATGGGGATGGGGCAGAGAAAACCTCATTTGCTGTGGCAGCAGCCTGGTCTTCAGCTGAGCCCTGCCTCCAGGGAGGGACAGTCCCTGGCAGAGAGCACTCCTGTGGGTGCTTAGCAGCATCTGGGGAGCAGGAGAGCTCAGAAGTTCAGACTTGCAATGTCCCTTGCAGAGTGTGCCCAGGTGTGGTCAGTGCCAGGGAGAAGGAGCAGGCAGGGGTGCAGGGCTTGAGTTTAACTGAGCCTGCTCCAGCCAGGCAAAGGTAAGGAGTGCCCAACACAGCCTGAGGAAGGAGGAGTTCCTCAGCACTGCAAAGATGCAGTGAGTCCATAGATCCATGGAATGGATCCATGGAATGGTTTGGAAGGGACCTCAAAGCTCAGCCAGTTCCACCCCCCTGCCATGGGCAGGGTCACCTTCCACTAGAACAGGGCACTCAGGTCCTCATCCAGCCTGGTCCTGAACACCTCCAGGGAGGTTGTGGAGCCAGAGCAGGACCAGAGAATCCAGCCCAGGGCACACAGGAACACATCCAGACAGGGCTGGAAAGGCTCCAGAGAAGGAGACTCCACAGCCTCTCTGGGCAGCCTGTGCCAGGGCTCTGGGACCCTTACAGTCAAGAAGTTCTTCCTCATGCTGAGGTGCAGCTTCCTGTGCTGCAGCTTCCATCCCTTGCCCAGTCATAGGAAGGGACAAAGTACTCTGAAATACTTCAGACCAGTCCCAAGGTCCACCCTCACTGCTGGATTCTATCACCAGTCTCCATCTGATGGCTGTGAAACAAAGAATGAAGTGGGACCATGGCAGGATGGCTCAGCTGGAGTGCTCTTGAGGGTGGTGTGAGCACAGAGGGGTGGGTGAGGGCACAGACATCATGGTGGGCACACATCCTGCTGTACTCCATAGCAGTCCCACCAGCCCCAGGCATGCTCCAGGCTTGGGGCAGAGGAATACCTGGGGGTGTCGATGGGCAGCAGCTGAAGGTGAGCCAAGGTGTGCCCAGGTGGCCAAGAAGGGCACCAGCAGCCTGGCCTGGATCAGCACTGGTGTGGCCAGCAGGAGCAGGGCAGGGATTGTGCCCCTGGACTGGGCACTGCTGAGCCCACAGCTTGAGTGCTGGGGTCAGTTTTGGGTCCCTCACTCCAAGAAGGACATTGAGAGGCTGGAGCAGGTCCAGAGAAGGGCAACCAAGCTGGGGAAGGGTCTGGAGAACAGGGCTGGGGAGGAGCAGCTGAGGGAGCTGGGGGGGTTAGTGTGGAGCAGAGGATGCTGAGGGCAGAGCTCATTGCTCTCTGCAGCTGCCTGAGAGGAGGCTGCAGGCAGGTGGGGGTTGGGCTCTGCTCCCTAGGCTCAGATCCTGGAATTGTGCCAGGGGAGGGTTAGGTTGGAGAGCAGGAAAATGCCTTTGGTGCCAGAGTGGTCAGGGACAGGAACCATAGTTAAGGACCACTAAAAAGAGACATTTCTTGTCTCCACTGCTCCAGCATGGCCTGGGGAAAGGACTCCTGAGGTCAGCAGGGTCCCTCCAGCAGTGCCTAGGTTTCAGAGCAGCAGTGCTGCTGTGTTCCAGCTGTGTTCCAGCTGTGTTTTTCTCCCCAAGGGTCCCACTGCAGGGTCTGAGCTCTGTGGTGCACTGCAGACTCTGCTGATGTCCTGCCCCTTTACCCCAGCTCAGGTGGTACCAACTCAGTTTCACTCCTGGTGGGATGAGAACAGCTTAGAAACAAAAGGCTTTTGGACTGGATGATCTCGGAGGTCTCTTCCAACCTGGCTGATTCTGTGATGCTATGGTTCTGTGATCTCTTACACCCCTCCACAGGCTCACAGGTGTCAGGGGCTGGAAGGGACCCAAGGAGATCATCCAGTCCAACCCCCTGCCAGAGCAGGACAGTCCTAACACAGATCACAGAGGAGCACATCCAGACAGGCCTGGAGAGGCTCCAGAGAAGGAGACTCCACAGCCTCTCTGGGCAGCCTGTGCCAGGGCTCTGGGACCCTTCCAGGCAAGAAGCTGCCCTTGTGTTGAGCTGGAACCTCCTGTGCTGCAGCCTCCATCCATTGCTGCTTGTCCTGTCCCAGGCAGCAGTGAGCAGAGCCTGTGCCCCCCTCCTGGCAGCCCTCAGGTACTTACAAACATTTATCAAATCCCCTCTCAGTCTTCTCTTCTCCAGACTAAGCAGCCCCAGGGCCCTCAGCCTCTCCCCATCAGCCATGCCCTCCAGTCCCCTCATCATCCTCACAGCCCTCCACTGGACCCTCCCCAGCAGATCCCTGTCCCTCTGCAACTGGGGAGCCCCAAACTGAACACAGTATTCAAGATGAGGTCTCAGCAGGGCAGAGGGGGAAGGAGAACCTTCCAGGTCCTGCCCTTTGCTGTCCACAGTCTGTGGAAGCCTCCAGCTACTGGCAGAGAGAAGCAGTGGGGGAGAAGGAAACTTCTCCTTCATGTCTGCATGTGCTGGAAGCAGAGGAGCTCAGGGAGGCTGCTCAGCTGCAGATGAGGGAGGTTTAGGTCTTGGGTCAGTGCTTCTGCAAACCTAACTGGCCCAGCTCCTCCTTGCTGGACAAACCCATTGGCATCAGCTAAGGCAACACTGCACTGTGCCTGGGGGCTCTTGGCAGAGGAGTCTTCCCCTGCCTCCTTTTGCCTTTTAGTGTCTTACCTAACCAAATGCCAGGATGTCATTAAGCAAAGCAGCTGCTGCTGAGGACCCTCCATCCCAGAATTCCCCTGGGGGAGGGATTTCAGTCTGTAGTTAGAGGAGATACTGACACGAGGTCCACAAAGTGTTAAAATGAAATCTGACTGCAAACTGAGAGGCTTCTGCTGCTCTGAGGAATTGAGTCCTGGAGCATCAGAGCAGCAGGGGCAAGGTCCTGGCTGGTTGAGGCTGAAGTTCACACAAGAAGGACCTGGAGCTGCTGGAGAGGGTCCAGAGGATGCCTCCAAGATGCTCAGAGGGCTGGAGAAGCTCCCCTGTGGGGCCAGGCTGGGAGAGCTGGAGCTGTTCAGCCTGGAGAAGGCTGCAGGGAGACCTTGGAGCAGCCTGCCAGTGCCTGAAGGGGCTGCAGGAGAGCTGGGGAGGGACTTGTGACAAGGGCTGAGAGTGCCAGGACGAGGTGGAACAGATTGAAACTGGAGCAGGGCAGAGCTAGGTTGGACATCAGGAGGAAGCTCTGCAGAGTGAGGGTGGTGAGACACTGGCACAGGCTGCCCAGGGCTGTGGTTTGAAGCCCCATCCCTGGAGACACTGAAGCTCAGCCTCGCTGTGTCCCTGGGCAGCCTGCTCTGGCTGGAGGTGTCCCTGCTGAGTGCCCTGCTGCAGGACCCTGCACTTTTATCCCTGTTCAATCTCCCTGGATTCCCCTTTGCCCAGCTGTGCAGTCACCCAAGGGCCTTTGGCAGGCAGAGAGGAGAGCAGGGCCTGATGCCACACACTGTCAGCAGTGGAGAGGAGCCTGGGGTTGTCCTTTGGGTTTTTTAACCCTTTTATTTCTCCTTTTTTTTTTTTTAAATCATTATTATATATTTTTTTTTTAGAAAAGGAATAAACTCTGCATGGTAGAGTGTACAGTAGAGAATCTCCAAACAGAACAAGTGATATGGAATGGATTCCTCCCCCAAACTACCCGAAGCTGAACCTACAATCAGCTGTAAATCAACATTCATCACCAGGTAAGACAAAGGAAAGCAATCGACGTGGGTTTGGTTTGGTACAGACTTCCTCTACCACCTCAGCCTGAATGTTCCCAGGGTTGGGAGAGGAGCAAACCCCTGCCCATCATCCTCCCTGGGGTTGTAGTGACCACGCTTTGTGCTCTGAGAGCTATCATCATATGGCTTTAGAGACGTTCCTAAGTGAACAGTGCAACAGCATCCCCCACCTGAAGTGTTTATTCCACGTTCAAACTGGAACTGGACATTGCTCTGAAACCCTTCCCCTACCCCCCCACCCCAAAACAACAACGAGGAGGAGAAGGGAAAGCAGAAAGTCTCCAGCAAACAGGTTTCCTCACAGAGATCTGTGTCAAAACTGGGGCTGGGGCTCGGGGAGCAGCACAGAGGAGAGATGTGACAGGATGCTTGGAGAGTGTCTCTGAAGGCTACTGTGAAGGCATTCTTTAGCCTGCAGCTTGCCATCACCACCTGCTTCTTCCCTGCAGTGCTAGAAAGCAATGCTGAGGGAACATCAGCCCCAAAGGCAAAGGGCAGAGGCCTGCAGGGAAAGGCAAAAGCTTCTGCTTGGGCTCGAGTGGTGGCTGAGAGGTGTCTGCAATGGGAAGCGAAGCTCAGACTTAGGCACACCATGTGGGTGGGAGGGATGAAGCCCAGGCAAGAGCCCTCCCAGCAAAGCCACAGCCTGCTGAAAAACCTGGCAGGACTCCAGGCCTGGCTGTGTGGGGCTGGGAGGATGAGGAGGAGGGAGCAGGAGCGCCGGGAAGGAGCCCTCTGCCCTGGGTCAGCAGCTGGCTGAGCGCTGGGGGGGTGCAGCGGCGTGGGCATGGCGGTGGGGAGGGAGGTGCAGAGTGACCTCCTGAGCCTCTTCTCTCCAGCCCTGCTGGAATGAACCTGCCCCAGCAGCAGGGCAGTAGCAATGGGAACTGAAAGCCAGCAGGGGAAGCCTCCCCCTGAAAATGGAGGGAGAGCAACAGCATCAAACAAACAAACCCCTGCTTGTCCTGGCGTGTGGCAGAGCAGCCACGGGCAGGCAGCCCAGAGGCTGCAGCAGGCATCCCAGAGGCTGGAGCAGGCAGAGCTGCTGAAGAGGCTGGATGCTTGCTGGCCTGGCTGGAGGCAATGGTGAGGCTGAGTGCAGGCAGAGCCAAGGAGCACCACTGTGTCTGCACCCCCCTGGCTGTCCCAGCCCTGTGCTCAGCTCACAGCTGCGCAGTGAGGCTCCAGCTGGCAGCTCATGCTTGAGATGGGTTGTTGAGCTTTTAGACATACATCCTGCAAGGCAGAGAGTCTGACTGGGCTGGACCTGTGTGGGGCATGTGGAGGGCAAGGCCTGCTCAGTGAACCAGCAGAGGACAAGGCTGGACAGGGGTGTTCCTGCTGGGAAAGACCTCGAGTCCAACCATCAACCCAGCACCACCATGGCCACTAAACCCTGTCCCCAAGTGCCATGGCCACACCTTTCTTGAACACCTCCAGGGATGGGGACTCCACCACCCCCCTGGGTGACCCATTCCAATCCCTGACCACTCATCTCACACCTTGTCCCCCAGCATGCTGCTAGCTCAGTGTGCAAGCAGCACCCAGCAGCCTGGCTGAAACCCTCCAGTCAGCCCCAGGGAAGCTGCAATCACCTCTCCTGTACACCTCCAGCATTCCCAACGTCCAAAGCAACTGAATCTTCTTCATCTTCAGAGGGCACTCACCTTAGGCTCTGCACAACCAATTCAACCTCCCAAAACTCGGAGGGAAGGCTGTTGTGCCCCTTGCTGTTGGGAGCCTGAAGGCTCCTGCCCCACTGCCGAGCCCTGCTCCTTTAAGTGTTATTGTAGTAAAACACTGTTTTAAATAGAGCACAGTACCTGTGCTTGTGAGGCACTCTAACATAGAGCACGGAAATACAACACTACAGAGTGCAAGTCAAACCATCTCCACAGTGGGAAAAGTGGCTTCACACAGGCTGCTTGTCCACACCAGGCCACGGGAGGCTCAGCCTGATGCTTTCCCCTCTGCCACCAGCACGGCTGCAAACTGGAGCTCAAGCTGCTGATCCTCCTCCTGACAGCAGCAGCAGCAGATCTGTAATCCTTTGGATGCTGGAAAGCTCAGAGAGCAGCACACCCAAAGAGCCAAGCGTCCCCAGAGGATCCCATTCCCCACTTCTCCAGCAGGTCTGCTTCCCAAACACACCAGGGTCACCTTCCTCTTTGAGGTCCCTTCCAACCTAAACCATTCTATGACCTTCACCACTTGCAAAGAGCTAAACCACCCAAGCTGGGCTGAGATCAGTTTGGTGTCGCACACAGACAGACAGACAGACAGACAGACACACACCACCCCACAGCAAAAAGTGCACTTTCAGTTGCTGATACAAAAATAGATTGGCACATTCTGTTGGACACAGTGAAGATGTCCTCTTTAAAAGCTTTTTTTCCTCTCTCTCTCTCTCTCCTTTTTTTCTCCACGGTGAGAAGTCCTCTTGGAAGCTGCAGCAGGTCTGGAGAGAAAAGCACTGTGAGAACGCACTCAGGGAGGCTTCCAGGGTCTGGGGGGGGGGCTGAAGAGAGGGGCTTGCTCCCGGAGGATGCCTCTCGGATCCTTGTCTGCCTCTCCAGCTGCAGCCCCCAGCTCCAGCAGCCCCCAGCCCCAGCCGGGAGCTGTCCCGGGCGAGCCGAGGCAGCGCTCCCTGCCCGCTGCCGCCGCCGCTGCTGCTGCCCAGACCGCGGTGGGGAGGGAAGGGGAAGCGTCGGGAGGCTGATTTTGCATTT
The DNA here is from genome assembly GCF_015220805.1 of Pogoniulus pusillus. NCBI lineage: Eukaryota > Metazoa > Chordata > Aves > Piciformes > Lybiidae > Pogoniulus > Pogoniulus pusillus. The sequence continues at coordinate 1,814,380 of NC_087297.1, read as the reverse complement.
CCAGTAGTAAGGATGGCCGCAGAGAGCCGGGAGGGAGCAGTCAGGAGCCCTTCCCGCGGGGCAGCCAGCGCTAGGAGCTCTGCACCAGGCGTCTGTAGTGCGGCATCACTTCGTGCTCGGGCAGGTGCAGGGCGAACTCCAGCGCCACCAGCACCGGGAACTCGAAGGCGATCAGCTCCCGGCGGTTCAGACGGAACTTCTCCTCCAGTTTCTGCAGCCAAGGGAGCAGACACACACGCAGTCAGCTCTGGGCCCCGCAGGCCTCGACAAACAGACCCCCTCCAGACTCCTAAAAGGCAGCTGCAGATCCCTACAGACCTTTAAAAGGCACCCACAGACCCGCCCGGACCCCTGCAAACCCTTCCAGAACTCTCAGATGTCAGGGGTTGGAAGGGACCCAAAGAGAGCATTGAGTTCAAGTCCCCTGCCAGAGCAGGACCATACAATCTAGCTCAGGTCACACAGGAACACATCCAGACAGGGCTGGAAAGTCCCCAGAGCAGACACCACAACCTCTCTCCACACCCTTACAGATGACTGCAGACCCCTGCAGACCCCTACAGAACTGTGCAGACCCCTACAGACCTCTACAGACCTTTAAAAGGCACCCACAGACCCCTCCAGACGCCTGCAAACCCCTCCAGAACTCTACACACCTCTACAGATGACTACAGACCCCTACAGAACTGCAGAGACATCTCCAGACCCTTCTAGAACAGAACCACAGAATGCCAGGGGCTGGAAGGGGCTTCCAAAGCTCATCCAGGCCCACCCCCTGCTAGAGCAGGATCAGCCAGAGCAGGTCACACAGCAACACATCCAGGCAGGTCATCTGCTGCTGACACTAAAGCTCTGCCTTGGCTCACCTGCCCAGCTCTGGCTTTAGGAAGTGGGAGCAGGGGCAACTGGATTTGCTCACTCCAGCACCTGGAGGGGCTGCAGGAGAGCTGGGGAGGGACTTTTGACAAGGGCTGGGAGGGACAGGATAAAGGACAATGGCTGTGAGCTGGAAGAGGGGAGATTGAGAGTAGAGATGAGGAAGAAATTGTTTGCAGTGAGGGTGGTGAGACCCTGGCACAGGCTGCCCAGGGAGGCTGTGGCTGTCCCCTCCCTGGAGGTGCTGAGGGCCAGGCTGGATGAGGCTTTCAGCAAGCTGTGCTGGTGGGAGGTGTCCCTGGGCATGGCAGGGGGCTGGCACTGGATGATCTCGAAGGCCCCTTCCAGCCCTGTGTGATTGCACGTTGCTGGGATGCCTGGTGTGAAGCTCCCAGCACCCAGCCAGCCCTGCTCTGCCAGCTCACCGCTGCCCTCCCCCACCGCCAGCAGACGTCTCCCAGGAGCGCAGTGCTCACCGCTGCAGCCAGATGTGAGCATCGAGATCCCTTCTGCAACCCATGCATCCTGGAGCTGACTGCCCACAGATCTCCTGCCCTGCTTGGGATCCCAAGGTCCCCTTCAGCATGAGGCTGTCGCAGCAGCCTGCGGGGGGAGTTACTTCTGCTGCAGCCAGGTGCGTTGGACAGGAGGTGGCAACTGCAGCAGCCTGCAGAACCCGAGGGTTAGAATGCACCAGCCTCAAGGGGATGTGATGGGTTTCACAGCTGCCTTTCTGCTCTGGCTTACTAAACCTCCCAGCTGCTCTGCTGCTTTCACTCCATTTGGATGCCTGTATCCAGCTGCCCAGGGGTACTTCTGCCCCTCATCCTCTTCTTGGGGTCTCCCTGGCTTGCTGCTTCTCTGCTCACTGGGTCTGCTGGAAAGGTCAACGTCTCATAAAGATGGCCCAGTGTTTCAGGCTACCAAGAGGGGTCAGATCTTCCAGCTGAGTTTTCTGGTTACTCAGAGGGCTTTCTAACACACTGAGAGCAGGCTCACCCCTGGGGCCATGGCAGAAGGGCCTGAGTCCAGCCCAGCCCCCAGCTGAGCCCCCATGTCCCTTAACTGAGGCAGCTATAGCTGGGGCAGTCAGCCAGGTTGGCATCTCGGTGCCTGCAGAGGCTGGTGGAGGAACACTCCCCTGTCACCCCTCCCACATGGAGTGGGTAGGAGACCAAACACCTTACTCTGCAAAAAAACAGCTGGGGTGAAGTGTTCCAAGGGGAACATTTCTTAGGTTTTCTTGCCTCAGAGCTTAGCCTGCTGAAGGAAGTACAAACTGGGTAGTCTCCTGGACTCCCTTTGGAGCCAGCAGCTGCATTTACCTCCTGGAGAGGAGTCCTGTGGAACAGCTCCAACCTCCCTGCCATGGGTAGGGACACTTCTCAACTAGTCTCAGCTGCTCGAGGCCTCATCCAGCCTGACCCTGAGCACCCCCAGGGAGGAGGCATTCACAGCCTCCCTGGGCAACCTGCTGCAGGGCAGTGATTATTGCCACTTGCAAACAGGACAGCAGAATGGATTTCCTCAGCACTAACCCTGGCCTTGTGCTGGCACAACGGTGGTCAGGTGCCCGTCTGACCACGCACTACCCAACACCAGGGTCTTCAAGCCCATCAAACAAGCTTCCCACTGAGCACTGCATAGAGGTGTAACCCAAAGCTGGCAGTGTGTGTGGCGAGAAGCAGGCTGAGGCAGCAGACAGCCTGGCACTGGGTGCAGAGGGAAGGCTGCGGATACGTACGTCTATAAGATGCTTCACTTCGTGCTTTCTGAGGTCACTGCCAATCTTGGCTGCTAAAAGAACACAGGCTCCAGCACAAAGCTTTCTGTTCTGCTTGTTCAGCTTCCCCTTGAGAGCCAGCTTCTCAAAGTAGACAAAGGCCATGGCCACCGTGGGCTCCTCAAAACCGCACTCCTCTTGAGCCAGCTTGCGCATCTCTCTCTTCAGGCTGAGTACAGAGAGCAGACAAGGAGCTGTGAGCCCTCAGCCCTGGCCCCTCTCGCCCTGAGAGCCTTCTGCAGGGGTTCTGCTTAGGCAGGCAGAGGGCAAGAGCAAAATGCACTCTCCTGGGCAGCTGTCTCTGTGCTCTGGCTTGGGGACACACTCCACAGCAGGTTTTGACCTCCACCTTCCCCCTCCCTGCCCCCAGCAGATACTGCATCAGGCTCCAAAGCAGCTGCAGAGCTCTGGCAGGTTCAGTGAGCACTGTCCCAGCCTTCAGCTGCACACAGCTGATGTGCTGACAGCAGCCCCAGTGCAGCCCCTCCGTGCACTGCAGCACTGGCTGCTGGCAGAGCAAGGTGGTTCAGCACCCTTCTGGCACTCCAGGCCATGGCATGCTCATGCTGCAGTGAAGCACTGTGCCTAGCCTGCTGCACTGGAAGCAGTGACCAAACACTGCAGCTCTGCTGTGAAGCTGACCACTTGTTTAGCCTCTGGCCATGCTCTCTGCCCAAGGCACCACAGTCAGCATGCCTCTTTCCTCAGGCTCTGTGTGCCAGGTGCTGGGTGAGTTGGTGCTGCCCTTTGCCTGGATCTGCCAGCAGAGTGCATGCCCAGCTCCCACCCTCACCCCGTTAGATGCCATGCTGCACACCTGCTTGCCATGTTCCTTTGCCTCTCACTGTTTACTCAGCCCACTCAGCAAAGCCACCTGACCTGTTCTGCACCTCTGGATCCCAGTGCTGTGCTCTCCCCCTGTGCACAGCAGCTGTGCCATGCTGCAGCCTTGCCAGGCTTGCCACATACCTTCTGATTTTGCTGAGGGTGAGCTTGATGTGAGGGAACTTCTCCTTAAAGGTCTCGTTCATGTCCTTCTTGAGATCTGATGGCTTCACGTAGTCTATGACTGTGGTCTGTAACAGAGGGCCAAGAAAGAGTCACTCTTCTGGTTTGGAACCACAGCTCTGAACCCTCAGCAGCAAGGGGCAGCAGACAGGAGCCAGCTGGTCCCACTCACAGAGGGAAATTCAGCCTGCATTAAGGCAACAACTTGTGACTGCTCCCTCAGCAGCAGTGGCCTGAGCTTGGCATTCCACAGCAGCACCTCAGCAGGATCCCCAGGCACCACTCAGAGTTGAAGCTGAATGTGGGTGGACAAACCCTGCCTGCTAAGTCCTGACAAACCAAAGCAAATCCTCACAACCACAGCTCTGATCATCACATTCTGTGTGCACACAGAATCAGAGAGGCACTGAGAGGGCTGGGCTGGAAGAGACCCCCAGAGCTCACCCAGCCCAACCCCCTGCACTCAGCAGGGACATCCTCCACTGCAGCAGCTTGCCCACAGCCCTGTCCAGCCTCACCTGGAATATCTCCAGGGCTGGGGCCTGAACTACCTCCCTGGGCAACCTGTTGCAGTGTTCCAGCAGCCTCCTGGTGCAGAACTTGTTCCTCACAGCCAATCTCAATCTGCTCTGCTCTTATTTAAACCATTGCCCTCAGCCTGTCCCTGCAGGCCTTTGGCCACAGCTCTCTGCAGCACCTCCAGCCATGGGCACTCCACCACCTCCCTGGGCAGCCTCTGCCAGTCCCTGACCACTCCTGCACCAAAGACATTTTCCCTCCTCTCCAACCTAACCCTCCCCTGGCACAAGTTCAGGACATTTCCTCTCCTTCCATCACCTGATGCTAGGGAGCAGAGCCCAACCCCCACCTGCCTGCAGCCTCCTCTCAGGCAGCTGCAGAGAGCAATGAGCTCTGCCCTCAGCCTCCTCTGCTCCACACTAACCCCCCCAGCTCCCTCAGCTGCTGCTCCCCAGCCCTGTTCTCCAGACCCTTCCCCAGCTCTGTTGCCCTTCTCTGGACCTGCTCCAGCCTCTCAGTGTCCTCCTTGCAGTGAGAGGCCCAGAACTGAACCCAGCACTCAAGCTGTGGCCTCAGCAGTGCCCAGTCCAGGGGCACAATCCCTGCCCTGCTCCTGCTGGCCACACCATTGCTGATCCAGGCCAGGCTGCTGGTGCCCTTCTTGGCCACCCAGGCACACCTTGGCTTACCTTCAGCTGCTGCCAACCAGCACCCCCAGGCCTTTCTCTGCTGAGCCTGAAGTGCTTTTGGAGTTGTTGTGACCCAGGTGCAGGACCCAGCACTTGGCCCTGCTGAACCTCATACAGCTGACCTGAGCCCATGGATGCAGCCTGGGCAGGACCCTCTGCAGAGCCTTCCTACCCCCCAGCAGATCCACACTGCCACCCTGCTTGGTGTCACCTGCAAACCTATGGAGGGTGCCTCAACACCCCCAGCCTGGCCACTGAAACACAGCTGCTGTGCCCTCTGGGGAGCAGGGGCCAGTGTGACTCTGGCATAGTGCTGGTGAGCCCTGGGTCCTGCCACACACCAGCAGCAGCCCCCCAGGGGTGCACCTTTCCCTGCAGCCCTGCTGCAGCAGCCTCTGTTTCACCTGGGCCAGCTCCAGCCTGCAGGAGATTTGCCAGAGTGCAGCTGGATTCCCTTTGGAAGGAGAAAAGCTCTTTTTTACCAAACAAATACCTTCTTTAAAGCACTCAGAGGCTTGAGAACAAGCAGATGGCTTAGAGCTGGCAGTGGGCAGAGGGTGAGGCTGTTGGGAACCCTGGGGATTTGGCAGCTTGATCCTGTTGATGGGAATCTCCTCCCCCAGGCCCCAGCTCTGCTGCTTCCTGCCAGACAACAGCCTCTGTAAATCCCCACAAGGAACCCCAGCTGCAAGCTGCTGAGCTGCTCGGGATCCCTCCACCAGGCTAAGAGCAGCAGGGCAGAGCACACTGCCCCCGGGGCAGCCTGGCAGTGCCATGCTGGAGAGCTCAGCCCCCTGCCCTTAGACTCCAGCAGAGGCACTGGGCCACATCTTTGTTCCTCCCTCCAGACCCTGATGTTTGTGCCAGCTGCTGCAGAAGCCCAGCCAGGGCTGAGCAGTGGATGCAGCTCAGCTGCTGCCTGCAGGGAAGGCAGGGTGGGACCTGCACCAGAGCCTGCTGAGACCTTCCTGCACTCATGCATGGGTTGGGTTGGAAGGGACCTCAAAGCTCATCCACTGCCAACCCACATCCATGGGCAGGGACACCTCCCACCAGCACAGCTTGCTCAAGATCTCATCCAGCCTGGCCTTGAACCCCTCCAGGGAGGAGGCATCCACAGCCTCCCTGGGCAGGCTGTGCCAGTGTCAGACTGGCTGCACTCCATCTCAGAGCACACCAGAGCCTCACCAGCACACTGCCTGTACTTGTCCCTAGGCACTGCACACCTGGGGCTCCTTCCCAGCCCTCTTCTCCAGACCCTTCCCCAGCTTTGTTGTCCTGCCCTGGACCTGCTCCAGCCCCTCAGTGTCCTTCTTGCAGTGAGGGCTCCAAACTCGACCCAGGACCCAAGGTGTGGCCTCAGCAGTGCAGGAGACAATCCCTGCCCTGCTCCTGCTGGCCACACCATCCAGGCCAGGATGCTGGTAGCCTTCTTGGCCACCTGGGCACACACTGCCTCATTTTCAGCTGCTGTCAAGCAGCAAACCCTGCTAGGGCAGGGCCTGAGAACAGTGATGGGAAAGCTGAGAGTCTTTCTTTACACTAAACCCAACAGCCCAAATACAGGCAACAGGAGGTGCAGGTTGGTATTTGAAACTGACAGAATCAGTTTTCACAAAGCAATTCATCTCCAAAGTGCCTCCTGGAGCCCACAGGAGGCTGCCAGTTTATTTCACATGGGTAACACACCCAAATGGCATCCTGGGCTGGCTCAGGAGCAGTGTGGACAGCAGGACAAGGGAGGTTCTTCTGCCCCTGTGCTCAGCACTGCTCAGGCCACCCCTGAAGTGCTGTGTCCAGTTCTGGGCTCCTGAATTGCAGAGAGATGTTGAGGTACTGGCAGGTGTTGAGAGAAGGGCAGCAAGGCTGGGGAGGGGCCTGGAGCAGAGCCCTGTGAGGAGAGGCTGAGGGAGCTGGGGGTGTGCAGCCTGCAGCAGAGGAGGCTGAGGGCAGAGCTCATTGCTGCCTGCAGCTGCCTGCAGGGAGGCTGTAGCCAGCTGGGGTTGGGCTCTGCTGCCAGGGACAGAACAGGGGGACACAGCCTGAAGCTGTGCCAGGGCAGGTTGAGGCTGGAGGAGGAAGTTGTTGTCAGAGAGAGTGATTGGCATTGGAATGGGCTGCCCAGGGAGGTGGTGGAGTGGCTGTGGCTGGAGGTGTTGCAGCCAAGCCTGGCTGGGGCACTTAGGGCCATGGTCTGGTTGGTTGGGCAGGGCTGGGTGCTAGGTTGGGCTGGCTGAGCTTGGAGCTCTCTTCCAGCCTGCTTGGCTCTGTGATTCTGTGCAATCATTCTCAATTAATGCAGTGTGTGACTGGTATAAAAGTGTTTGGTGGAGCCTCAGCCAAACACAGCACCCAGGGCATGCAGCACACTGCCCTTTGGAGCTCCCTGACCCTCTGCCCCCTCAGGCTCTGCAGAAAAAGGTCAGCAGCTGACTACAAAAAAAGAGGCAGCTCTGGAGACGCTGAAAGTGCAGCTCTGGAAGGGGCTGAGGAGCAGGGTGGTGGCACTCAAGGACACTGCCTGCAGCAGAGAGCTCCTGACCTTGCTGCTCCTGCTGCAAGGCAGAGCAGGGCCAGAATGTGCTGTGTCATCAGGCAGGGCTGCTGGCAGGCTGAAGGGGCAGGGCAGGGAGCAGCCTGAAGCCAGACTGGAGGGCTAAGACTTAATAATGCAGTCTGGCTGTGCTCTACAGCAGCCCTGGCAAAGGCAGGCTGCCAGGCTGGAGGGCACTGCAGGCTTGTGTGAGTGCTTTTGACTGGTGCTGTGCAGCTGTCAGCTCACCTGAACACCATCCAGCCAATGCTTCAGTGCCCAGAGCAAGGTCCTGGTGCATCCATTGGGCACAGGCAGGTAGCTACTGTAGGGATGTTATTAGAGGTGGCTCCCTGCAAGGTCAGATGCTCCTGGCATGAGGAACATGGCCCCTTGAGAGTGGTGGTGAATGGTGCCACATCCAGCTGGCAGCTGGCACCAGTGGTGTGCCCCAGGGATCAGTGCTGGGCACAGTCCTGTTCAATGTCTTCTCTGATGATCTGGGTGAGGGGACTGAGTCCAGCACTGGTGAGTTTGCAGACCACAGCAAGTTGGGGGCAAGTGTGGATCTGTTAGAGGGCAGCAGGGCTCTGCAGAGGGACCTGGCCAGGCTGCATGGGTGGGCAGAGGCCAATGCCAGTTTTAACAAGGCCAAGGGCAGGGTTCTGCACTTTGGCCACAACAACCCCAAGCAGCACTACAGGCTGGGGCCAGAGTGGCTGAGAGCAGCCAGGCAGAGAGGGAGCTGGGGGTGCTGGCAGAGAGGAGCTGCAGAGGAGGCAGCAGAGTGCCCAGGTGGGCAGCAGAGCCAATGGCATCCTGGGCTGGCTCAGGAGCAGTGTGGGCAGCAGGACAAGGGAGGTTCTTCTGTCCCTGTTCTCAGCACTGCTCAGGCCACACTTCCAGTGCTGTGTCCAGTTCTGGGCTCCTGAATTCAAGAGAGATGTTGAGGTGCTGGAAGGTGTTTGGAGAAGGGCAGCAAGGCTGGGGAGGGGCCTGGAGCAGAGCCCTGTGAGGAGAGGCTGAGGGAGCTGTGGGGGTGTGCAGCCTGCAGCAGAGGAGGCTCAGGGCAGAGCTCATTGCTGCCTGCAGCTGCCTGCAGGGAGGCTGTAGCCAGGTGGGGATGGGCTCTGCTCTTCAGTACCCAGTGAGGACCCAGGCTCAAGCTGTGCCAGGGCAGGCTCAGGCTGGCTGTTAGGAAGAAGTTCATCCCAGAGAGAGTGATTGGCATTGGAATGGGCTGCCCAGGGAGGTGGTGGAGTCCCCATGCCTGGAGGGGCTGAAGAGGAGGCTGCATGAGGCACTCAGTGCCAGGGTCAGTCCATCAGAAGGGTTAGGTGAGAGGTTGGACTCAATGATCTCAGAGAGCTTTTCCAAGCTGCTTCCTTCTGTGCCTCTGACTCTGTGATGCCCTGAGCAGGCTGCCCAGGGCAGTGCTGCAGTTCCCAGCTCGGGAGGGGCTGCAAAGCTGATGCTGTGGGCCTTGGTTTAGTGTGAGCTGGCAGTGCTGGGCCAGTGCTTGGACTTGGTGATCTTCAAGGTCTCTTCCCACCACAAGGACTCCAGGATTCTACCCCAGAGCCACAGTGTCAGGGGCTGGAAGGGACTTGCAAAGAGCCTCCAGTCCAAGCCCCTGGCAGAGCAGGATCCCCTGGGGCAGGGCACGCAGGAGCTGGGCTCTGCTCTGGCTGCAGTGCAGAGCAGGCAGCTAACAGGCTCCTGTGTCTCTGTGTACCTAACAAGCAGGAGAGCAGGGACAGCCTCAGGCCTTTGCAGGGACCTTCCTGGCTCTGCATGGAACTCTGCTGGAGGAGGCCAGGGAGGCAGTGCTGAGCCTCAACCTGCAGTGCTCACCAGGAGGCTCTGGAGAAGGAATGAGAGCTCTGCCTGGCAGAGCAGCTCCCATTCCAGGGAGAATGGAGAGCCTGCAGGAGGTGCTGCTTTGGCAGGGTCAGCCAGGAAGACATCTGCTCCCCAGGACATGATGCTCTCCTCCTCCCCCTGCCCCAGCAGGGCATTTTTGTACCTCTTTCTGTTTACACTGCAGTAGAGTTTGTCCCACAAAGACAACAGAAAGTGAAGCAGCATTTAAAAGTGACCAGCAGAGTCCCCAGGAGCTGCTGACTTGGTGCTGGGGAGGCAGTGAAGCTGCTTTTCAGAATCACCCCAGGCAGGCTGCTTGTGAGAACTGCTTTCAGGAATGGCCAGGGCAGTGTGCAGCTCTCCCAGCCAGAGCTCCACTGCACACCAGTGAGCAACCCAAAAGCTCTTCTGCTTCTCCACGGCCATCTGCAAGGAGGAAGCTCAGCTGCTCCTTGAGAACAGCTGAGGACTTGCAGGTGAGCATCCTCTGCCAGCCAGGGCTGATGCAGCTCAGTAACATCAGAGGATGATGGAGGCAGAGCCAGTGATGACAGCTCAGGCTCCCATCAGCATGGAGGAAGAGCTTGCTGAGGGCTAACTGCTTGTTACTGAGAGTAAAATCCAAGCTGCACCACAGAGTGTTCATCTTATGCCTCAGGACAGGGCCTGCAGCAGCTGGGGGTGAGGAGGGGCTGAGGGAGCTGGGGGGGTGCAGGTGCAGAAGAGGAGGCTGAGGGCAGAGCTCACTGCCCTCTGCAGCTCCCTGCAGGGAGGTTGCAGCAAGGAGGGAGCAGCCTCTGCTGCTTGGGGGCAAGGGACAGGAGCAGAGGAAATGGTTCCAAGCTGCCCCAGGGGAGGCTCAGGCTGGAGCTCAGGAGATATTTCTGCCCTGGAAGGTTCTCAGCCATTGGCACAGGCTGCCCAGGGCAGTGCTGCAGTCCCCATCCCTGGGGGTGCTCCAGCAGCCTGTGGAGCTGTGCTCAGGGACATGGTTTGGTGTGAGCCTGCAGTGCTGAGTGGAGGCTTGGCCTGGGTGATCTTGGAGGCCTCCTCCAAGCAGAGATGTCCTGTGAGTCTGTGCTAAGGCCTGTGGTGTTCACTGATGCAGCCCTCACACAGAGCTCAGTGTAGCTGAGGCTGTCCAAGGCTGGCACAGGCTGCCCAGGGGCTGAATCCCCATCCCCGGAGGTGTTTCAGAGAAGCAGAGATGTGGTGCTGAGGCACATGGCTTAGCCCCAGCCCTGCTTGGACTGGATGACCTGAAAGGTGTTTTTTCCAGCCAAAAACTTGTGTGGTTCCATGGTTTCAGCAGTGGAGAAACCCTGCCCTGCAGAGCAGCAGCCAGGCTGCAGCTGGTCCCGCTCCTGCCCCGCGCCTTCATTCAGAGCATTCCTTGCTCTGCCAGCCCTGAGGGGGGGCAGGGGCAGTGCTGGAAGGGATGCCCACGAGCTGGCAGGTGCCAAGCATTGCTGCTGAACGCTGGCCAAGGACCCAACCTTTAATGACAGGCTGCAGCTCTCCACACAAAGCAGGACGCCCAGCGCTGACATCAGAGCTGCTGCGGCGCTTGCGAGAGGCAGTTAATTACAGCTGTTAATTACAGCTGCGTTCTGCTCGGCACCAGAGACTGGTCCCAGCCTGTGCACAGCAGCTCCACAGAGCTCACTTGGCAGGCAGGGGGCTGTGGCTGCCGTCATGGCTGGGCACGGGCAGAAGAGCCCCAGGGTTTGTCGCTGGTAATGTGCTTTCATTGCAGCACAGGTCGATGTGATGCTTGGCAAAGCAAAGGCCTTGAAACCACAGCTCATTACAGCTCATTATGCTCCTGTGCCCACTGCTGGGAGCTGCAGGGAGGGGGGATGCCAGCTGAGCCAGGAAGGTCTAACAGTGGAGTGCCCTGCACAGCCAGTGTGGCCCCACACCTCCACTCCCCAGCGTGATGCACACAGCCACACTGGGTGACACAATCACAGCATGACAGGGGTTGGAAAGGACCCCTGCAGGTCATCCAGCCCAACCCCTCTGCCCAGGCAGGGTCACCTAGAGAAGGTCACACAGGAACCTCTGCAGGTGGCTATGGAGTGTCTCCAGAGATGGAGACTCCAGCACCTCTCTGGCAGCCCAAGGAAGGCACAAGCCTTTACCCTGCGAGCTCCCAGCACACTCTGGCACCACCTCTGCTTCCTTTCCTCCAGCAGAAGGAAGCTCCAGCCCCTTGTGAGCTCTCTCAGCCAAGCACAGAAGGACATCAAGCACCAATGCTGCGGTTTCCTGCAGCTGCTGCATGGCATCAGAGCTGTGCTGCCCTCGCCAGGGGCAGGCAAACCCTTCAGGGAGAGCACTCTCGGCACATGCCTCTGGTTCCCACCAACAGAAGGACTTAGAGCACTTCACCTCCTTCAGCCCTTCCTTGGGTGAGTGTCTGCAGAGAGGGAGATGAGGCTTTCAGGCAGTGCTGAGGAAGTGATGGCTGGAAGGTAATTCAGGCAGCTCTCCCCCACCCCCAGATGCCAATGAAGACATTTCTCCAGACACAGCAGTAACAACCTCCAATGAAAATGCAAAACCAGGGAGAGGTCTGTCAGTGCAGACACATTCTAGACAAGCCATGATGATGATGATGCTAACAGCTGCCCTTGAAGACCATTTTCCACCTTAAAAATATCCAGCCATGCCTCTGCTCCAGGTGGGAGTGCCCCACTCAGCTCCTTTCCTGCCAGGAGATCACAGCATGGCCCTCAAATCGCTGTGGTTAACCAGCATGGGGCAAGGAAGGGCACCAAACACCCACTCTGGGGTGGAGACCTCCCATGCAGGAGGCTGCCACAGAACCACAGAACATTAGGGGCTGGAAGGGACCTCCAGAGCTCATCCAGTCCAAGCCCCTGCCAGAGCAGCATCACCCAGGGCAGGGCACACAGGAACACAGCCAGGTGGGTTTGGAAAGTGTCCAGAGAGAGACTCCACAGCCTCTCTGGGCAGCCTGCTCCAGGCTCCAGCACCCTCACACTGACAAAGGTTCCCCTCCTCTTCCCCTGGCACCTCCTCTGCTCCAGCTTTCCCCCAGTGCCCCTTGTGCTGCCCTTGGCCACCCCTGGGCAGATCCTGGCTGCATCCTCCCCACACTGCCCTGCACATCTTTAGCACAGCACTGAGGGCAGCCTCAGGCTGCTCTGCTGCCAGCTGCCAGCCCCAGCTGCCTCAGCCTGGCCTCACAGGAGACGTTCACTGCCTGCAGCTACTCACAGATGGGTGCAGGATGGGCACAGCAGAGGAGCAGCTCAGCAGGGCAGCTTTTAGCTCTCTGTTCTCCTTGTCTGTTCTTACTGCCTTCAGCTTGGGTGCTCCTTGGGCTCGTTGGTGGTGATAGTGGGCAGTAAGTGCTGCACAGGCCAGCAATGTGCCCTTGAGGCCAAGAGGGACACTGGGATCCCCAGGGCATTGAGGAGAGTGTGGCCAGCAGGTTGAGGGAGGTTCTCCTGCCCCTCTGCTCTGCCCTGGTGAGGCCAGCTTGGGGGCTATGGGCTGGACTCTTTCAAGCAGTTCCCTGAGGTTCTTCTTGACCTGAGTGGCCCAGAACTGGACACAATATTCCAGGGCCTCACCAGGGCAGAGCAGAGGAAGAGAAGAACCTCTCTGACCTACTACCCACAGCCCTTCTATTACACCCCAGGATCCCAACTGGCCTTCTTGGCTCCTAGCCTGGCTGCCCTGATTTGGCTCACCCAACCATGACCATCCCAACACCAAGCTGAAAAGGGATCAAAGGTCTCAGGTGATCCTGGAGGACTCAGCCTGCCTGGTGCACATCTGCAGCCTGAGGATGGGGAGGCACAGAGCAGTGACTGCTGAAGCTGGCTTCACTCTGGATGCTGCTCAGCAATGCCTTTGAGAGGACAGGTCCCTGCCCATGACAACAGCCACATCAAAACCTAACAAATACTCTCCCTCCTGGATGGAGCTGCTAGAAAAGGTTGCCAGTGGGCTGGCAGCCAGAAAAATAACTTGCCCACCCTAAAAGCAAAACTGGCTGAGAGCAAGCAGAGGGCACACTGAAGCTGTCCTCTGCACACTTAGCACAAGCACAGCCTCAGAGCTCAATTAAGTCTCCCTCTGCAACAGTAAGGACACTCCTGCCAGCAAGGAGATAAGCTTTGATCCACAGGAGGCACTTAAAATCCATCTGTGTTGAAGTAGGAGCACTCAAGAGCATTTTAATCACACAAAGACCAGGGTGGGGGGCAGAAGAGAAACAGCAAAGGCTGCAGCTTGGCTTACATTAGCAACCTCTTAAACAGAATCACAGCTCACAGGACTTTAGGGGTTGGAAAGGACCTCCAGAGATCATCCAGCCCAACCTCCCTGCCAAGGCATCTTCTCCTCCAAGTGAGAACACTCTGGACCTCAGGGTTGGAAGTTGTAGAACCACAGAGTTGGTTTGTGTTGGTAAAGCTCTCCAAGCTCACCCAGTCCAACCAGCAACCCAACCCCACCATGGCCACCAAACCCTGGCCCCAGCTGCTATGGCCACAGCTCTCTGCAACACCTCCAGCCATGGGCACTCCACCACCTCCCTGGGCAGCCTCTGCCACTCCCTGACCACTCCTGCACCAAAGACATTTTTCCTCCTCTCCAACCTAACCCTCCCCTGGCACAAGTTCAGGACATTTCCTCTCCTTCTAGCATCTGATTCCCAACTCCCACCTGGCTCCAGCCTCCTCTCAGGGAGCTGCAGAGAGCAATGAGCTCTGCCCTCAGCCTCCTCTGCTCCACACTGCACACCCTCAGCTGCTCCTCCCCAGCCCTGTTCTCCAGAGCCTTCTATGTAGATCAGAGTGCCAGGTTACCACCTTGGAATACAAACCAGCCCAGCCCAGCTCATCCCTGCTGCCCCCTCGGCCGGGAGGCCTCAGGCAGAGCCATGCTCTGGCACACACAGTGCCACTGCACCTTGCCACACTCCTGCCCCCCGACGGCTGCAGACGTGGTGCAAGCGCAGAGAGGCTCCAGAGGACTCTGACCGCAGAGACCACAGTGCCAGAGCTCAGGATGGGGAGCAGTGATGCACGGCTTGGAGCCAGGTTGTGCAATGAAGGGAAGGGAACAAACACCTGGGAAACAAAGGCTCTGCCCTGCTCTGCTAGGCAGCCAGGTGCTGCTCCAAGGAAGGAGTGATAAGCATCGGTGCAGCCTCATGACTTCAGCAAAACCCTAAGGAGCACCCTCCTGGTTCTTATCAGATGCCAATTAGAGGAAGCAGAAATGTTGTCTCCTGAACACAGGAGAATGAAGGCATTGCCCCAACAAGCCTTTCATCTCAGGGTGCACCAAAGGCAGCAGCAACAAAAGCACTCACTTCTGGAGTACCTCCACCAGGTTGTTTTCACTTGTCCTGCTCAGGAACTGCCACCTACAACAAAGCTTTCCCAGCAGCTCTGATCAGCAGATGAAAAGTAACAGCAACAGCAGCAATAAGCTCCTTCAAACGCAGCCAGATGTAACCTCAGCCTGCCAAATGCTGCCTCCCAAACTCCTCTGGGCCACTCAGCTGTGCACATCACTTACCATGTAGGAGGGGAAGATCAGCACCCGCTTGTGCTTGCCACAGGGCCACTGGGGATCGTCTAAGAGGTTGGGGTCGTACTCAACAAAGTCTCCCAGGTCGCTACCTGCAAGGGAAGGGTAAGGAGAAGACAGGAATCCATGGCACCAGCAACCCCCTGGGCTTAACAGGAGAGGCACATGAGCGAGGGAGGGAGAGAAGGAAGGAAGGGAAGGGATGGAGGAAGGAAAGGAAGGAAAGGATGGAAGGGAGGGAAGGAGGAAAGGAGGGAAGAGAGGAAAGGAGGGAAAGGAGGGAAGGGAGGAAGGAAGAAAGGGAGGGAAGGAGGAAAGGAGGGAAGAGAGGAAAGGAGGGAAGGGAGGAAGGGAGGAAGGAAGAAAGGGAGGGAGGGAGGAAGAAAGGGAGGGGAGGAGGAAAGGAGTGAAGGGAGGAAAGGAAGGAAGAGAGGAAAGGAGGTAAGGGAGGAAAGGAGGGAAGAGAGGAAAGGAGGTAAGGGAGGGAAGGGAGGAAGGAAGGGAGGGAAGGGAGGAAGAAAGGGAGGGAAGGAGGAAAGGAGGGAAAGGAGGAAAGGAGGGAAAGGAGGAAAGGAGGGAAAGGAGGGAAAGGAGGGAAGGGAGGGAAGGGAGGGAAGGGAGGGAGGGAGGGAGGGAGGAAGGAAGGAAGGAAGGAAGGAAGGAAGGAAGGAAGGAAGGAAGGAGGGAGGGAGGGAGGGAGGGAGGGAAGGGAAGGGAAGGGAAGGGAAGGGAAGGGAAGGGAAGGGAAGGGAAGGGAAGGGAAGGGAAGGGAAGGGAAGGGAAGGGAAGGGAAGGGAAGGGAAGGGAAGGGAAGGGAAGGGAAGGGAAGGGAAGGGAAGGGAAGGGAAGGGAAGGGAAGGGAAGGGAAGGGAAGGGAAGGGAAGGGAAGGGAAGGGAAGGGAAGGGAAGGGAAGGGAAGGGAAGGGAAGGGAAGGGAAGGGAAGGGAAGGGAAGGGAAGGGAAGGGAAGGGAAGGGAAGGGAAGGGAAGGGAAGGGAAGGGAAGGGAAGGGAAGGGAAGGGAAGGGAAGGGAAGGGAAGGGAAGGGAAGGGAAGGGAAGGGAAGGGAAGGGAAGGGAAGGGAAGGGAAGGGAAAGGAAGGGAAGAAGAAATAGAGGGAAGGGAGGAAAGAAGGAAGGAAGGAGGAAAGGAAGGAAGGAAGGAAGGAAGGAAGGAAGGAAGGAAGGAAGGAAGGAAGGAAGGAAGGAAGGAAGGAAGGAAGGAAGGAAAGGAAGGATGGGAAGGGATGGAGGAAAGAAAGGAAGGAAGGAAAGGATGGAAATGGGGGAAGAAGGAAAGGAGGGAAGGGAGGGAGGAAAGAAGGAAGGAGAAAGAAATAAAGAAAGAGAGAGAGAGAAAGAAAGAGAGAGGGAAAGCAAGAAAGCAAGAAAGCAAGAAAGCAAGAAAGAAAGATAGATAGATAGATAGATCACAGAAGAGATTCTGTTGGCAGGGACCACAACTACCACCCAGTTCCAAGCCCCTGCCAGAGCTCCTGCTCCAAGAGGTTGCTCCAGCCCCTGTCCTGCCTGGTTCTGAACACTTCACAGAACCACAGAGCATCAGGGGCTGGAGGGCACCTTGAAAGGTCATCCAGCCCAAGGCCCCTGCCAGAGCAGGATCACACAGGAACACATCCAGGTGGGTCTGGACAGCCTCCAGAGAAGGAGACTCCAGAACCTCTCTGGGCAGCCTGCTCCAGGGCTCTGCACCCTCACAGTGAAAAACTTTTTCCTTATATTTCCATGGAAAGGATTCCAGGCTTGGAGCCTGCACAGCTTCTCCAGTGCCTCACCACCCTCAAGGGCAAGAATTGCTTCCTGGTATCTCATCTAGATCCATCTCTTCCAGTCTGAAGCCATCAGCCCTCATCCTGCCACCCCATGCCTTTGTCACCAGTCCCTCTGCAACTCTCCTGTAGCTCCCTTCAGACACTGGAAGGTTGCTCTGAGGTGCTCCAAACTCCAACCCTTAGTATTGAACTCTTTCAACAGAAATACAACCTGCACAGACACAGAGGCCCTGCAGCCCCAGGCCTGCCTGCTCCACCTGAATCCAGGGCTTAGAGCCCTGAAGGACATGCAGGACTTCCACTCCAGGCCAGCAGTTTCCATCTGTTTATGCAGCTGTTTGGATGTGTTAAACTTAGGGTGAGGAAGCACTGCCAGCATCCAGGGCTTGGGCTTGTGCTTTGTGCCTGCTCCTGCACACACAGCCCCTCGCAGCCTCAGAGAGGTCACCAGTGGCATCTGCCCCTTCAGCCTGGGACGACTGTGTTGCCACTGCAAATGTTCCACAGCACTGGAAGGGGATGATGAGCAGGAGGAACAAACAAGGCTGGTGACAGGAGGAGGCCTGCCAAGTGCCATCAGGAGCTGTCAGTACCAGCAGCAGCCTTGTCAGCTCCCCAGCAGCCAGCAGCCAGCGTTGCTAAACAGGGAATGAGCTCTGATCCCCCCACGGCCTCAGATGAGATCTGATTCACAGATCCACAGAATGGGTTGGGTTGGAAGGGACCTCAAAGCTCAGCCAGCTCCAACCCCCTGCCATGGGCAGGGACACCTCCCACCAGCACAGCTTGCTCAAGGCTTCATCCAGCCTGGCCTTGAACACCTGCAGGGAGGGACAGCCACAGCCTCCCTGGGCAGCCTGTGCCAGTGTCTCACCACCCTCACTGCAAACCATTTCTTCCTCATCTCCACTCTCACTCTCCCCTCTGCCAGCTCAAAGCCTTTGTCCCTCATCCTGGCACTCCCAGCCCTTGTCACAAGTCCCTCCCCAGCTCTCCTGCAGCCCCTTCAGGCACTGGCAGGCTGTTCCAAGGTCTCCCTGCAGCCTTCCCTTCTCCAGGCTGAACAGGGCCAACTCTCCCAGCCTGTCCCCACAGCAGAGCTTCTCCATCCCTCTGAGCATCTCCATGACCTCCTCTGGACCCTCTCTGACAGCTCTAGGTCCTTCTTCTGCCGAGCTCCCCAGCACTGGAGGCAGTGCTGCAGGTGAGGTCAGAGCAGAGCAGGGGGGCAGGATCCCCTCCCTGTGCTGCTGCTCTCCCTGCTCTGGGCTTCATTCCATTCTGCTTGAGTTAAGCGAGCAAGAGGCCAGAAGATGCTCTGCGTCCATGCTGGCCCCCGGGCAGCCAGGGGGAGCAGCCCAAGCTTCTGGAGGAGTTACCTGCGTCGATGCTGCCCTGGGTGCTGTTGGCCCTCGCCAGAGGCAGGCTCCGGTGGCTTGCGTTGCGGAACTGGGAGAAGGAGGAGGTGGAGTCGATTGTGTTCCTGCGAGCCCCCAGGGCGTTGGTGGGGAAGAGGAACTGGGTGTAAGAGACAGTCTGCAGAGAAAGGCACAACAGGCACACACTTAGCCTCAGCACCAGCCTGCCCCCGGGGCCTTCCTGCAGTGGGATGCCTCTGCTGCATCCCACCGGGAAGGAAAGGAAGCCACACGAGTGGAGGCTCTCCTGGCCTGGATAGCCAGGCAGAGCTGAACCACCTGCTGCAGCGCAGGCAGCTCAGCCACGCAGAGACAGCTGCTGCAGAGGCTTGAGTGAACTCTGCAGCAGCCCAAACCCAGGAGCACACAGCTCTGGCACCCTGGCTTTGCAAAACCCTGCTCAAGGCTCAGACTTAGCTGTCAGGCTGGGCAGGTTTGCTGGTTTTGCCTCTGGAGCAGATTTCAGCATCTTCACTGAGCCAGCCCCATCCCTGCAGCTGCCTCAGCAGGGAGCAGCCAGAGCCAAGTCACTCAAACGCTGCTCAACCTAAGCACTTCCTCTGCTGCTCTTCTCCTTCAGGCTCTCCTCTGGCAGAGTCTGACTGGCCTTGTAAGTGAGCTCCACTGGCTGTGGGAGATCATTTGCTGCCTCCCACCATGGGCTGAGTGGGAATTAATAACTTGTGACAAAATTATTTTGGGAGTGTACTGATTGCCTGCTTGAAGCCCTGGCCAGGAATAGGCTGTGCCCTGCTCCTCACGGGGGGAGCTCCCACACAGAGCAAAGGAAAAGGAGGCTCAGGCTCCAGGCTGCTTTGGGAGGAGGTCAGAGCAGGTACTGGATAAAATCTGCCACCTTTCTTTTCATTAGGAGCAGACAGATTGGCCCCAGGGCTTTACAGCCTGTGCCCCTGCTGGCACCCAGCTGGGTGAGCACAGCTTGTGCAGGTTGTCCTCAGCACCCTACAGCCTGTGCCCCTGCTGGCACCCAGCTGGGTGAGCACAGCTTGTGCAGGTTGTCCTCAGCACCCTACAGCCTGTGCCCCTGCTGGCACCCAGCTGGGTGAGCACAGCTTGTGCAGGTTGTCCTCAGCACCCTACAGCCTGTGCCCCTGCTGGCACCCAGCTGGGTGAGCACAGCTTGTGCAGGTTGTCCTCAGCACCCTACAGCCTGTGCCCCTGCTGGCACCCAGCTGGGTGAGCACAGCCTGTGCAGGTTGTCCTCAGCACCCTACAGCCTGTGCCCTTGCTGGCACCCAGCTGGGTGAGCACAGCTTGTGTAGGTTGTCCTCAGCACCCTACAGCCTGTGCCCTTGCTGGCACCCAGCTAGGTGAGCACAGCTTGTGTAGGTTGTCCTCAGCACCCTACAGCCTGTGCCCCTGCTGGCACCCAGCTGGGTGAGCACAGCTTGTGTAGGTTGTCCTCAGCACCCTACAGCCTGTGCCCTTGCTGGCACCCAGCTAGGTGAGCACAGCTTGTGCAGGTTGTCCTCAGCACCCTACAGCCTGTGCCCTTGCTGGCACCCAGCTAGGTGAGCACAGCTTGTGCAGGTTGTCCTCAGCACTCTACAGCCTGTGCCCCTGCTGGCACCCAGCTAGGTGAGCACAGCCTGTGCAGGTTGTCCTCAGCACCCTACAGCCTGTGCCCTTGCTGGCACCCAGCTAGGTGAGCACAGCTTGTGCAGGTTGTCCCCAGGGCTTTACAGCCTCTGGGCCTGCTGGCACCCAGCTAGGTGAGCACAGCTTGTGCAGGCTGTCCTCAGCACCCTACAGCCTGTGCCCCTGCTGGCACCCAGCTGGGTGAGCACAGCCTGTGCAGGTTGTCCTCAGCACCCTACAGCCTGTGCCCCTGCTGGCACCCAGCTGGGTGAGCACAGCTTGTGTAGGTTGTCCTCAGCACCCTACAGCCTGTGCCCTTGCTGGCACCCAGCTAGGTGAGCACAGCTTGTGCAGGTTGTCCTCAGCACCCTACAGCCTGTGCCCTTGCTGGCACCCAGCTAGGTGAGCACAGCTTGTGCAGGTTGTCCTCAGCACTCTACAGCCTGTGCCCCTGCTGGCACCCAGCTAGGTGAGCACAGCCTGTGCAGGTTGTCCTCAGCACCCTACAGCCTGTGCCCTTGCTGGCACCCAGCTAGGTGAGCACAGCTTGTGCAGGTTGTCCCCAGGGCTTTACAGCCTCTGGGCCTGCTGGCACCCAGCTAGGTGAGCACAGCTTGTGCAGGCTGTCCTCAGCACCCTACAGCCTGTGCCCCTGCTGGCACCCAGCTGGGTGAGCACAGCCTGTGCAGGTTGTCCTCAGCACCCTACAGCCTGTGCCCCTGCTGGCACCCAGCTGGGTGAGCACAGCTTGTGTAGGTTGTCTCCAGGGCTTTACAGCCTGTGCCCTTGCTGGCACCCAGCTGGGTGAGCACAGCTTGTGTAGGTTGTCCTCAGCACCCTACAGCCTGTGCCCTTGCTGGCACCCAGCTGGGTGAGCACAGCTTGTGCAGGTTGTCCTCAGCACCCTACAGCCTGTGCCCCTGCTGGCACCCAGCTGGGTGAGCACAGCCTGTGCAGGTTGTCCTCAGCACCCTACAGCCTCTGGGCCTGCTGGCACCCAGCTGGGTGAGCACAGCTTGTGCAGGCTGTCCTCAGCACCCTACAGCCTGTGCCCTTGCTGGCACCCAGCTGGGTGAGCACAGCTTGTGCAGGTTGTCCTCAGCACCCTACAGCCTGTGCCCCTGCTGGCACCCAGCTAGGTGAGCACAGCCTGTGCAGGTTGTCCTCAGCACCCTACAGCCTCTGGGCCTGCTGGCACCCAGCTGGGTGAGCACAGCTTGTGCAGGTTGTCCTCAGCACCCTACAGCCTGTGCCCCTGCTGGCACCCAGCTAGGTGAGCACAGCCTGTGCAGGTTGTCCCCAGGGCTTTACAGCCTCTGGGCCTGCTGGCACCCAGCTGGGTGAGCACAGCCTGTGCAGCAGCACTGACCCAGGGCTTTTAAAGCCCTCTGACAGACAGAAGGGCAGTCAGGCTTCCAGCAAAGGATGTGCTCATTTCTGGTTGCCTTTCCCCTGTGTTCTTTGTTTAGAACAGGTTCCCTTCTCTCAAGATGCCTAACTGCTCCTTTTACAGCAGGGACTGCTCTGCTGGCTTCAGAAGCACTGCTCGGATGCAACACTGCACACTGGACAGCTGCACACTGCTCAGATGCAGACTACACACTGGTGAGATGTACACTGGACAGCTGCACACTGCACACTGCTCAGATGCACAGCAGATAGATGCACACTGCTCAGATGCAGACTGCACACTGGACAGATGCACACTGCACACTGTTCAGATGCACAGCAGATAGATGCACACTGCTCAGATGTAGACTGCACACTGGTGAGATGCAGACTGGGGAGATACACACTGGTTAGATGCACACATTGCACACTGGTCAGAGGCACACTGCACACTGCTCACATGCACACTGCTCAGATACACACTGGTCAGATGCACACTGGTTAGATGCACACTGCACACTGGTGAGAGATGCAGACTGGTCAGATACACACTGGTCAGAGGTACATTGCTCAGATACACACTGGTCAGAGGCACACTGCACACTGCTCAGAGGCAGACTGGTCAGAGGCACACTGCAGATTGGTCAGAGGCACACTGCAGACTGCTCAGAGGCAGACTGGACAGATGCAGACTGCAGACTGGTCAGAGGTACACTGCACACTGTTCAGATGCACACTGCAGGCTGGTCAGAGGTACACTGCACACTGCTCAGAGGCACACTGCAGACTGGTCAGAGGCACACTGCAGGCTGGTCAGAGGCACACTGCATACAGGTCAGAGGCACACTGCAGACGGGTCAGAGGCACACTGCACACTGTTCAGATGCACACTGCTCAGATGCACACTGCAGGCTGGTCAGAGGCACACTGCACACTGTTCAGAGGCACACTGTTCAGATGCACACTGCAGGCTGGTCAGAGGCACACTGCACACTGTTCAGATGCACACTGCAGACTGGTCAGAGGCACACTGCACACTGTTCAGATGCACACTGCTCAGATGCACACTGCAGGCTGGTCAGAGGCACACTGCACACTGTTCAGATGCACACTGCTCAGATGCACACTGCAGGCTGGTCAGAGGCACACTGCACACTGCTCAGATGCACACTGCAGGCTGGTCAGAGGCACACTGCACACTGCTCAGATGCACACTGCTCAGATGCACACTGCAGGCTGGTCAGAGGCACACTGCACACTGCTCAGATGCACACTGCAGGCTGGTCAGAGGCACACTGCACACTGTTCAGATGCACACTGCTCAGATGCACACTGCAGGCTGGTCAGAGGCACACTGCACGCTGCTCAGAGGCACACTGCACACTGTTCAGAGGCACTCTGCAGGCTGGTCAGAGGCACACTGCACACTGCTCAGAGACACACTGCAGACGGGTCAGAGGCACACTGCACACTGTTCAGATGCACACTGCTCAGATGCACACTGCAGGCTGGTCAGAGGCACACTGCACACTGCTCAGATGCACACTGCAGGCTGGTCAGAGGCACACTGCAGGCTGGTCTGAGGCACACTGCACACTGCTCAGAGGCACACTGCTCATAGGCACACTGCAGGCTGGTCAGTGGCACACTGCTGTCTCCCTGCTCTTTGGAAAACTCTGCTGCTAAGCCAGCTTGATCTTATGAAGTCCAAGTGGGAGCAAACCGAATTCCAGCTTATGACTCTCAGCAGAAAGGATGCCCAAGGCACTGCCAAGACAGTCTGCAGTGCTGCCAGGGCCAGGGGAAGGCTGTGTGATTCAGTGATGCTTTACAGACTCAGGTGTTGCCAGAGGCAAACTTGTTCAAGGAGCCAGAGGTGTCTGCACTGCCAGCTTGGGCTGTCCTCCTGAATTTCTAAGCTCACTTTGCACACAGTGTGCTCTGCCTGCTGGGTTACTCTCCACGTGCTGGTGATCAGTGAAGCCTTTTTTGCCCCCTTACTGCATAAACCCCAAGGGACTAGGAACTGAAGCATCCCCACCTTGCCATCTGCTCCGAGCTCCACACCTTCCAGACCAATGATCTCTTTCAGGCACACTCCAGCAGAATGGCACTGGCGTCCACCTTCCAGCTTCACATCCCTGGGGAACAGAGACCAGAGCAGAGACAGCTCTTAATACACACAGCCCTGGGTCAGCCTCCACCACCCAGTGCTGAAATAAGGCAGCAGCCTCAACCCAAACATGCCAATGCAAAGCACAGGCCAATGAGCTCCTCCCGTGGGCAGTGCTTGTGCTGTCTCAAACACAAAGAACCAGAGAATGGTTTAGGATGGAAGGGACCTCAGCCAGTTCCAACCCCCTGCCATGGGCAGGGACAGCTCCCACTAGGACAGGTTGCTCATCCAACCTGGTCCTGAACACCTTCAGGGAGGTTGTGGAGCACAGAAGCACCCAATGTGATCTTTGATCACATTGGGTGCTTCTGTGCTCCACAACCTCCCTGGGCAACCTGTACCAGTGTCTCACCACCCTCAACCTGTGCCAGTGTCTCACCACCCTCACTGCAATGAACTTGAACCTCAAACTCCACCTATGGTGCTGAGCATCACTGGGTGCCTGTGAGAGAACCTGGAATCTCTCTTGAACAGTTGGCTGCTGTGTGTCCAGCAGAGGAGCTGCCAGAGGAGGAACCCACAGCCTGCTGTGCTGGCAGACAGAGTAACTGCCTGGGAAACTCTGCAGCAGGAGCTCCTGCTCCTTCAGTCACCAAAGCCTGGGCACCCTCCTGCTGGAGGTCAGCAGAAGAAACTTAGATCACCTTGGGATGCAACTTGGGGATGTCCTTTAGAAGGACTGAGTCATAGAGTCATAGAATCACAGAATCAGGTAGGCTGGAAGAGAGCTCCAAGCTCACCAGGCCCAACCTAGCACCCAGCCCTGCCCAACCAACCAGACCATGGCACTAAGTGCCCCAGCCAGGCTTGGCTGCAACACCTCCAGCCACAGCCACTCCACCACCTCCCTGGGCAGCCCATTCCAATGCCAATCACTCTCTCTCACAACAACTTCCTAACAACATCCAGCCTGGCACAGCTTCAGGCTGTGTCCCCATGTTCTGTCCCTGGCTGCCTGGCAGCAGAGCCCAACCCCAGCTGGCTACAGCCTCCCTGCAGGCAGCTGCAGGCAGCAATGAGCTCTGCCCTGAGCCTCCTCTGCTGCAGGCTGCACACCCCCAGCTCCCTCAGCCTCTCCTCACAGGGCTCTGCTCCAGGCCCCTCCCCAGCCTTGCTGCCCTGCTCCAAACACCTTCCAGCACCTCAACATCTCTCTTGAATTCAGGAGCCCAGAACTGGACACAGCACTCCAGGGGTGGCCTGAGCAGTGCTGAGCACAGGGGCACAAGAACCTCCCTTGTCCTGCTGCCCACACTGCTCCTCAGCCAGCCCAGGATGCCATTGGCTCTGCTGCCCACCTGGGCACTGCTGCCTCCTCTGCAGCTCCTCTCTCCCAGCACCCCGAGGGCCCTCTCTGCCTGGCTGCTCTCAGCCACTCTGGCCTCAGCCTGTAGTGCTGCTTGGGGTTGTTTTGGCCCAAGTGTAGAACCCTGCCCTTGGCCTTGTTCAGTCTCATCCCATTGGCCTCTGCCCACCCATCCAGCCTGGCCAGGTCCCTCTGCAGGGCTCTCCTACCCTCCAGCTCAGCATCTCACACTTGGAGTTGAATGAGATGCCTGAGGCCACCAGGCTGCATCCCAGCCTGCAGTCTCACCAGCAAGGGGTGAGGGAAGAGAAAAAGTCTACAAGCAGCTCTGTGCTCTGCAAGCAAACAGCTGCACACAGATCCAGAGTGTGTCTCACAGCACCTTCCTGGCTGAGTCCTGCTGAAGTCCAAGATGTGCTTACAAACCTGGCTGGGAGATGCTGACACCGAGGCAGGGGATGCCCTGCAGGCTCTGGCTGGGCTGTCTCCTGCTGTGCCTCTGCACACTCTGCTCTCCCTTTCCAACCTGTCACTCGTTTGACTGCTCTGAACCAGGGCACTTGGCAAGTCCTCAGGAAGTCATGGAAAAATCCAAGAGGTCTGTCTGCTGGAAAACATGCAGCTCCTGGGCAAAGGGAAAGGCTGGCTCAGGTTTCTAATCCCAGCAAAGTCCTCCTGGCTTCCTGCTTGGGTTCACTTAGCAGAGTGTCACATTATCATTCTTGTTTCCTGATACCATGGTGCTGAGGAGCTGCAGAAGTCATTAAGTATAAATAACCCTCAGGCAGAGGCATGGGCTCAGCCTCCCTGCCTCTGCACAGGCCTGTCCTCAAAGGCCCCCTCTGTCCCAGCCAGAACCATCTCAGCAGGCTTTAGCTACAAGACAAAACCTCTCCAACTGAGGAAGCCTTCAAACCCATCTGAGAGACCTGAAGCACAGCTGCCTTCCTCCTCTTCCTCACTTCTGGTTCTCCTGCTTGCTTTTCCCCAAGGGCTTTTTGGCAAAGCTGCCACAGAATCACAGACTGGGCTGGGCTGGGCTGGAAGGGACCTCCAGAGCTCACCCAGCCCAGTCCTCTGCACTCAGCAGGGACATCCTCCACTGCAGCAGCCTGCCCACAGCCCTGTCCAGCCTCACCTGGAACATCTCCAGGCATGGAGCCCCAGCCACCTCCCTGGTCAACCTGCCACAGTGTTCCAGCAGCCTCCTGGGGCAGGACTCCCTAACAGCCAACCTAAACCTGTCCTCCTCTCATTTCAATCCATTACCCCTTGGCCTGTTACTCCCAGCCCTTGTCAGAAGTCCCTCCCCAGCCCTCCTGGAGCCCCTTCAGGTACTGGAAGGCTGCTCCAAGGTCTCCCAGGAGGGGATCTGCAGCAGCTCTGCTGAAGTGGGTCCCACTGCCAGCATTCCACTACCCTCCTGCTAAGGAACTTGCTCCTAACAGCCAAGGTCCTGTTCCTAACAGCCATTTCACAGGATCCAAGCAGACAAAGCTGCCCTCCCTTTACTTAAGCAGGGAAGGCTTCAGGAAATGAGAAGCTCAGGCATGACATTTCCTTAGCAGGCAGAGCCCCTGGCTCCCAGTGTCTGACCTGCTCTGAGGGCAAGCTGCTGGCATTCCACCTGTGCACAGCACTGCCAGGCAGCTGAGCTGTGTCACCAGCTGCACCCCAGGCTGAACACATTGTCTGAACCCTGCGTGGCTGCAGGAAGAGGACCCCAAAGCTCTTCCACCTCCCAGGGCTCACAGACTGGCCAGGAGTGCCAGGGGACCTGGGGTGGCAAAGCTCTGGTGAGGGGGGAAGATGCTTTACTGAGCAGGTAGGAAAGAATCAGAATCACAGACTTTAGAGGGTGGAAGGGACCTCCAGAGATCATCCAGCCCAACCTCCTGCCAAAGCAGCGTGGCCCAGGGCAGGGCACAGGGAGGGTTGGGAAGGCTCCAGAGCAGGAGACTCCACAACCTCTCTGGGCAGCCTGCTCCAGGGCTCTGCACCCTCACACAAAGAAGTTTCTGCTCATGTTGAGGTGCAACCTTCTCTGGTCCAGTTTGTAGCCTTTGCTCCTTGGCTTATTACATACATCACCCAGAAGAGCCTGGCCCCAGGCATTGCCCCCCACCCCTCAGGTATTTGTACACACTGATCAGATCTCCTCTCCCCTTCTCAATCTCTCTTCTCATCTCCCTTCCCCCTTCCCTTCTTCCTTCCTTTCCCTTCTCCCTTCCCTTCCTCCCCCTTCCCTTCCCTCTTCCCTTCTCCTTTCCTTTCACTTCTCCCTTCCCTTTCTCCCCCTTCCCTTCCCTCTTCCCTTCTCCTTTCACTTCCCCTTCCCTTCCCTCTTTCCTTCTCCCTTCCCCCTTCCTTTCCCTCTTTCCTTCTTCCTTCCTTTCCTTTCTCCCTTCCCTTCCTTCTTCCTTCCCTTCCCTTCCCTTCCCTTCCCTTCCCTTCCCTTCCCTTCCCTTCCCTTCCCTTCCCTTCCCTTCCCTTCCCTTCCCTTCCCTTCCCTTCCCTTCCCTTCCCTTCCCTTCCCTTCCCTTCCCTTCCCTTCCCTTCCCTTCCCTTCCCTCTTCCCTTCCCTCTTCCCTTCTCCCTTCCTTTCCCTTCTCCCTTCCCTTCCTCCCCCTTCCCTTCCCTCTCCCCCTCCCTTCCCCTCTCCAGACTAACCACCCCAGGGCTCTCAGACTCTCCACCAGGGAGATGCTCAAGCCCCCAGTGATCCTCGAGGTTCTCTGCTGACTCTCTGCAGCAGGTCCCTGTCTCTCTGAGCTGGGGAGCCCAAAGAAGAGGAAGTCTCACTCTGTTTTCTATCAGTCAGGCCAGGCCTATGGCACCCAGGAGCCTCCACCTCAACATGAGAAGAACCTTCTTAACCGTGAGGGTGGCAGAGCCCTGGAGCAGGCTGCCCAGAGAGGCTGTGGAGTCTCCTTCCCTGAAGACTCCCAAGCCCCCTGTGTGCCAAACAGGATCTACACTGGATGCTGTTACCTTTGGGAGTGCAGCTCTCCTTTAGTGAATCAGATGCTATGCTTTGATGTGATGTGCAGAGCCCACACAGGCTGCTGCTGAGCACCTGCTCCCTAAATGACTGCACCAGTGCAGCACTTCAACTGGGAATAATTTAGCAGCCCATTGACTGTTGAACAGGATGCCCAGGCACACAGGCTGGCCTTCTGCTTGCTGCCAACAGCAATCTGATCGTTGTCAGCTGCAGATGAGAGCCTTCTGGGGCTGTGTTCTGTGCTCAGGGACTCCTGACTGTTCAGATTTACTCCTCGGGCAGAGGCAGTGCAGGAGGTGCCAAGAGAAGACTCAGTTCTCACCTCTCACCACAAGGATCTTCTGCTTCCCATCTCTGTGAGGACAAGGACAATGCCAGCTTTGGCAAAGCCCTGCTGCCAGCCAGCCCAGCAGCAGAGCTCCTGCTGCCTGAGCCTGCCTGCTTTAATTGATTGAGAGCTTTCAGCTCCTAATTGCCATTAGTGTTGCTACACAACAGCTCCAGCAGCAGGGAGAGGAGGCAGAAAATCCCCTGGAGTGATGGCTCTAGAGGCCAGCATCCTCCTGCTCTCCCCACACACACACCAGCGTGGCAGCTCCTGTCCTGATGCTTTACCCAAGGTCCAAATGTAAACCTTGCAGCTTCTGCAGGGTCCTTGCTTCATTTCGACCAAGGGAGCAGTGCAGGTCACAAAAAGGAGCAGGGAAGTTGTACAGGAGCTGATTGGTTTGGGTGTGGGGAGAACCCCCCCGGATCTATCTGTCCTTCTGCACAGCTAACATGCACTTGGCTTGGGACTTATGGTCCCTTTGGGAGAAGCAGAGCAATGAGGATGGTGAACAGAGCAGGGACCTGCTGGAGAGGGGCCAGAGGAGGCCACAAGGATGCTCAGAGGGCTGGAGAGGCTCCTCTGTGGGGACAGGCTGGGAGAATTTGGGTTGTTCAGCCTGGAGAAGAGACCTTAGAGCAGCCTTGAAGGGGCTGCAGGAGAGCTGGGGAGGGACTTGTGACAAAGGCTTAGAGTGCCAGGATGAGGGACAATGGATTTGAGCTGGGAGAGTGAGAGTGGAGATGAGGGAGAAATTCTGTGCAGTGAGGGTGGTGAGACCCTGGCACAGGCTGCCCAGGGTGGCTGTGGATGCTCTCTCCCAGGAGGTGCTCAAGGCCAGCTTGGATGGTTTGATTGTGGGGAGAACTCCCCCCGGATCTATCTGTCCTTCTGCAAAGCTAACATGCACTTGGCTTGGGATTTATGGTCCCTTTGGGAGAAGCAGAGCAATGGGGATGGTGAACAGAGCAGGGACCTGCTGGAGAGGGGCCAGAGGAGGCCACAAGGATGCTCAGAGGGCTGGAGAGGCTCCTCTGTGGGGACAGGCTGGGAGAGTTGGGGCTGTACAGTCTGGGGGGAAGAGAGGGCTGCAGGGAGAGCATAGAGCAGCCTGCCAGTGCCTGAAGGGGCTGCAGGAGAGCTGGGGAGGGACTTGTGACAAGGGCTGGGAGTGACAGGATGAGGGACAATGGCTGTGAGCTGGCAGAGGGAGAGTGAGAGTGGAGGTGAGGGTGAAGTTGTTTGCAGTGAGGCTGGTGAGACACTGGTACAGGCTGCCCAGGGAGGCTGTGGCTGTCCCCTCCCTGGAGGTGTTCCAGGCCAGGCTGGATGAAGCCTTGAGCAAGCTGTGCTGGTGGGAGGTGTCCCTGCCCATGGCAGGGGGTTGGCACTGGATGATCTCAAGGTCCCTTCCAACCCAACCTGTTCTAGGAGTCAATGACTTCAGGCTCCCCACCACTGCCTAACCCCAGGCAGCTCTTTCCTGGGCCTGGGCAATGGCAAATGCTCAGCAAAAGCACTGAGCCTGATGGCTTCATCTAACTGCTGCACAGCCAGGAGCTGGGTCACCACCCTGGACGATGGACCCAAGGATCTCACTTGCTGTGTGCTTATTGCTGCCCTCCTCAAACTCTGGAATGGTCTGCCCAGGGCACTGCTGGAGCCACCAAGCCCCAAGGTGTTCCACCACGTGTGGCCCTGGTGCTGAGTGCTGACCCTTCAGTGCTGTGCTGAAGCTTGGACTGGTTGATACTGAAGGTCTCCTCCAAGCAGATACATTCTGTGAGTCAATGCTCTCCTTTCCCCTGGAGATGTTCCCTTGCCCCCTGCTTTCCAAGCTCACTGCAGTGGCTGCTGCCTGACCTGCCCTGCCTGGCAGCCTCACCCAAAGGCTTCTTTTTGCCCCAGTTTGCAGGCAGATTTCTTAGCCAGGTCAAGCACTGAGGAGGAACAAAGATGTCAGAGTTGTTGGCCATGAAGACCATTAGAACCCCTGGCCTGTGGACTTGTTGAGCTATGTGTTATTGGAGTGGGCCACGGGTTGGAAGGGACCCCAAGGAGCATCTGGTCCAACCTTTCAAGGTGGTCCAACCCTTCCACATCATCACCACTTGATGTGATGCTATGGGAAGCCTCCTGCTGCCAGCAGGGATGGTTTTGCCATGAACAAAGCCAAGCCTAAGACCTCCCTTTTCAAGACCTGTGTTTTTAAATCATGAACCACCATGAGCAGGGGCTCCCAGACCTGCTTTCACTGGCAGGGATAGTGAAGGTCATGGACTCAAATCATCACTTAACTCTGCCACATCTGGGGCTAAGCCATGGCCCTCAGCAGCACAGCTCTGCCTCTCTCAAACACCTCCAGGGGTGGGGGATTCAACCACCTCCCTGGGCAGCCTCTGCCAGCCTTTGAGAACCCTTGCAGGGAAGAAGTCTCTTCTAATGTCCAACCTGAACCTGCCCTGGCACAAGTTCAGGACATTTCCTCTCCTTCCATCACCTGTTACTAGGGAGCAGAGCCCAACCCCCACCTGCCTGCAGCCTCCTCTCAGGCAGCTGCAGAGAGCAATGAGCTCTGCCCTCAGCCTCCTCTGCTCCACACTAACCCCCCCAGCTCCCTCAGCTGCTCCTCCCCAGCCCTGCTCTCCAGACCCTTCCCCAGCTCTGTTGCCTTTCTCTGGACCTGCTCCAGCCCCTCAGTGTCCTTCTTGCAGTGAGAGACCCAAAACTGACCCCAACACTCAAGCTGTGGCCTCAGCAGTGCCCAGTCCAGGGGCACAATCCCTGCCCTGCTCCTGCTGGCCACAGCACTGCTGCTCCAGGCCAGGCTGCTGGTGCCCTCCTTGGCCACCCAGGCCCACCCTGGCTCACGGTCCCATGGCTGCTGATAACGTTTCAATGATGCAAGCCAGAGGAGAGCTCTCCCACCCCCACCAGCTGCACTGCCTTCTCCTCCTGGGGGCAGAGACAACACAGCACCTCCTGCACTGGCTGGCACACATGGCCACTGCCTCTTCTGGAAGTGCTTGGGCACCTTGAAATCCTAGCAGGAGCAGGCTGCAAGTGTGTGCAGAGCCTTCCTGCAGGCCACCATGCCCTGACAGCCCACATGGAGTTGAGCCCAGGAGTGCCTGGTGCCAGCACAGGTTGGTGGCAGCCCTGCTGGGAGGGACTTGGGTGTGCTGGGGGGTGCACAGCTGGACAAGAGATGGCTCTGAGTGCTCCCAGCCCAGCCCCAGCCATGTCCTTGGCTGATCCCCAGCAGCTGGGCAGCAGGGACAGGGAGGGGGTTCTGCTCCTCTGCTGAGAGCCCCCCTGCAGTGCTGGGACCAGCTCTGGGGTCCTCAGCACAGACAGGGACCTGTTGGAGCAGGGCCAGAGGAGGCCACAGCAGTGCTGGCAGGGCTGGAAGGGCTCTGCTGGGAGCCCAGGCTGAGAGCTGGGCTTGGGCAGCCTGGAGAGAAGGCTGCAGGGAGAGCTTCTGGTGGCCTTGCAGTGCCTGAGGGCTGAGCAGAAAGCTGGGGGCAGACTTCATAGCAGGGCCTGTGGGGACAGGACAAGGTGTGAAGGTTTTAAGCTGAAAGAAGGACATTGAGATTAGAGAAGAAGGAGGTTTTACAGAGGCTGGTGAGAGCCTGGCCCAGGCTGCCCAGAGAAGTGCAAGAGGCCTGCAAACAGCTGCAGCCTTTGTCCTACCATGGCACAAATCCTCTGTGAGGACCTGCAGCAGGTCAGCCTCTGTGTGCAGGGCAATGTGGAGCAGCTGTTTGCCAGTGAGGCATCTCCCCCTGTGCTGAAGGCAAACAGCACCAAAACTCAACCCACCCTGCTGTGAGCTCCCTCTGTGGCCACCCTGATGAGGAGCTGTGAGCACAGCAGCACAGGGGCTGCAGCTCTGAGACCTACCTTTGCCTCCTGCCTTCTCTGCAGCCACAGAACTGCACTCATGGATCCACAGAATGGGTTGGGTTGGAAGGGACCTTGAGATCATCCAGTGCCAACCCCCTGCAATGGGCAGGGACATCTCCCACCAGCACAGCTTGCTCAAGGCTTCATCCAACCTGGCCTTGAACACCTCCAGGGAGGGGACAGCCACAGCCTCCCTGGGCAGCCTGTGCCAGTGTCTCACCACCCTCACTGCACAGCCCCAACTCTCCCAGCCTGTCCCCACAGGGAGCTTCTCCAAGCCCTCTGAGCATCTTGGTGGCCTTCTCTGGACCCTCCCCAGCAGCTCCAGGTCCTTCTTGTGCTGGGGGCCCCATGGCTGGAGGCAGTGCTGCAGGTGAGGGCTGAGCAGAGGGGCAGAACATACAGCAGTTAGGACACCTTGCCCAGGAACAGCCAGAGGATGCTGTGACCACAGCACTTCAGTGACTCTCTACCACACACCCCAAGTGTGCCAGCCCTGTGCAGCCTGAGCAGTGGCTCCAGCTGATGCTGTGCTGCCTCAGCTGCTCTCCTGCACCAGCTGTTCTAGAGGGAAGTGCCACTGCACTGCTTCCCTCTCCCTCTGATGCTCTGGGAGGAATGCAGAGGGTATTTGGTTTGTTTTTAACCTTGGCTTTTCAGCAAAGGGATCGTGGCTGGACTGCTCCCTGCTAGCACTTGCCACCTTCTCATCCCACACCCTTCTGCTGGGCAAGCAGGCAACAAGACATTTGATGCTGGAGCAGTATTTAGGCTTGCAGCTGGGCTCATTACTGCTGCCACTTAAAAGCTATAATCAGTCAGCAGCACTCCCAAATGCATCCAATTGCCACTGAAGAAGCAATTTCCAGAGGGCAGTGACCATAACTGGGTGCCAGAGTAGCCAAGAAGGGTGAACAGAGCTGCCAGCCTGCCCAGTGTCTGCCTGATTTGTCATCCCACTTCAATCACTGCACTCCAGGAGGCAGGAGAGGAAGGCAGCTCTGCTGAAAAGGTGTCCCCTTCCTTTGGGAACTAAAAGCATTCTCCTTTTGCCTGGCAATGAAACTTCAGTAGCACAGCTCAGACCTCAACAGATGTCTGAAGAACTCCAGCCAAAGCCTTCCCTTAGGCTGGGGATAAATCTTGGGGTTTGCTGTTTGTGTTTTTTTAACCAGGCTGGAAGAGAGCTCCAAGCTCAGCCAGCCCAACCTAGCACCCAGCCCTGCCCAACCAACCAGACCATGGCACTAAGTGCCCCAGCCAGGCTTGGCTGCAACACCTCCAGGCACAGCCACTCCACCACCTCCCTGGGCAGCCCACTCCAATGCCAATCACTCTCTCTGACAACAACTTCCTCCTAACATCTAACATCCAGCCTAGACCTGCCCTGGCACAGCTTCAGGCTGTGTCCCCTTCTTCTATTGCTGGCCCTGCCTGGCAGCAGAGCCCAACCCCACCTGGCTACAGCCTCCCTGCAGGCAGCTGCAGGCAGCAATGAGCTCTGCCCTGAGCCTCCTCTGCTGCAGGCTGCACCCCCCCAGCTCCCTCAGCCTCTCCTCACAGGGCTCTGCTCCAGGCCCCTCCCCAGCCTTGCTGCCCTGCTCTCAACACCTTCCAGCACCTCAACATCTCTCTGCAATGGAGGAGCCCAGCACTGGACACATCAGACTTCAGATGACTTCAGACTCACCTCAGAGCAGCAACTGAGCATCTCCTGCAACTGCTGTGCCCTGCAGATGCTGAGCCAACCCCAGCCACACACAGCTCCCAGCCCTCCAGCCAGTGGCCACAGCAGCCAGGCTTTAATCCTCTGCTCCAGGGGCATGGAGCTGCTGCCAGCCAGCACCACCCTCCCCAGCCCCTCACCAAGCAAGCTGTGCCCCACAGCCTGCCAGGCAACATCTCCCAGCCAGATCCAGCCTGGTTCTGAACACCTCCAGGGAGGTTGTGGAGCACAGAAGCACCCAATGTGATCTTCGATCACATTGGGTGCTTCTGTGCTCCACAACCTCCCTGGGCAACCTGTGCCAGTGTCTCACCACCCTCAACCTGTGCCAGTATCTCACCACCCTCAGCCTGTGCCAGTGTCTCGCCACCCTCACTGCAAACAACTTCTTCCTCATCTCCACTCTTCCTCTCCCCTCTTCCAGCTTCAATCCATTCCTCCATGTCCTATATTATGACCTTCTCACTGCCTGACTTGATCTGGCTCATGGCTAAAAGTACAACAAAAAGGGGATGATGCTGAAATCCAAACCTTCCTCTCTACCTCTGCAAATCTACAGAGGAGAAGGCTCCAAGGTGACTTTATTGTGGCCTGTCAGCATCTTAAGGGGGCAATAGAAAAGCTGGGGAGGGACTTTTTAGGCTATCAGGTAGGGATAGGACTGGGGGGAACGGAACAGAGCTGGAAATGGGGAGAGTCAGCCTGGATGTTAGGAAGAAGTTCTTCAGCATGAGAGTGGTGAGAGCCTGGAAGGGGTTGCCCAGGGAGGTAGTGGAAGCCTCATCCCTGGAGGTGTTTAAGGCCAGGCTGGCTGAGGCTGTGGGCAGCCTGCTCTAGGGTGAGGTGTCTCTGCCCATGGCAGGGGGGTTGGCACTGCCTGATCCTTGTGGTCCATTCCAGCCCTGACTGATTCTATGGTTCTACATCCAGCAGCACCACAGTTGCATGGGGGAATGAGACAGCTAAGCCTGCTTGTAAAATAAAGAGTTGTGCTGTCTTGAGTACTTGTTCTGTCCAGCATGAGTGAGGTGAGAAGCAGCAGCAAACCCAGTGCATGGTTTGAAAACAATCACTCAAGGCAGAAGTTCTCTGCAGGTTAAACCATCAGAGGGACCACAAAGCACAGCAACGAACCAGGGACTCAGAGCTGCAGTTTTAACCTGGTGACACTCCAAAAGGCAACCATCTAAGGGCATTTCTCTCTTCCCAGAGCAGACATGCCAGAGCATTCTCCTCCAGCATGCTCCTGCTGCCCATGAGCAGGTCCCCATGCAGGCCCAGCCAGGCTGTGTAGGAGGCAGAGGTGATACATACCCGACTTGGGTACAGTCTCGATATGGCAGCACTGAAAATATGCTACAGAAGGATCTTCTGCTGCTGATAAGGACTATTCTAAAACATAAAAGAGAACAAAAGGAATCAAAGACTAAAAGTGCAAAATGGCAGCACAATCAGCAAAGCAACAGACCTTCCCCTGGGGGAGCTGGGAACCGCCAAGCCTGTGCCCTGCAGGACTTCTGCCTGCTCCCTTGTCACCTCCCCAGCAGGGTGTTGGCCTGCTGAGCCTTTACAGATGTGCTGAAGCCTGTGCCAGACAAGCCACAGTGCATGAGGAGTGCTGTCCCAGCCCATCCAAGGGCTTTCAAGCAAGCCCAGGGTAGGTGGTTTAAGTGACAGCAGCCCTAGAGAGGGGACTGCACCCAGAGAGGCAGGGAGCGGTTCTGGCAGCTCAGCACTGTGTGACACTGCACAGAGCAACCCAGCTGCAAGCCAGGGGAGAGACACCAGCAGCCCAGCTCCCCACCTGGGACACACAGCAACAGCCCAGCACCCCACCTGGGACACACAGCAACATCCAACATCCACTTGGGACACACAGCAACATCCACCTGGGACACACAGCAACATCCAACATCCACCTGGGACACACAGCAACATCCACCTGGGACACACAGCAACATCCAACATCCACCTGGGACACACAGCAACATCCACCTGGGACACACAGCAACATCCCCCCTGGGACACACAGCAACGTCCAACATCCCCACCTGGGACACACAGCAACATCCACCTGGGACACACAGCAACATCCACCTGGGACACACAGCAACATCCAACATCCACCTGGGACACACAGCAACATCCACCTGGGACACACAGCAACATCCAACATCCACCTGGGACACACAGCAACATCCACCTGGGACACACAGCAACATCCCCCCTGGGACACACAGCAACGTCCAACATCCCCACCTGGGACACACAGCAACATCCACCTGGGACACACAGCAACATCCACCTGGGACACACAGCAACATCCAACATCCACCTGGGACACACAGCAACATCCACCTGGGACACACAGCAACATCCAACATCCACCTGGGACACACAGCAACATCCACCTGGGACACACAGCAACATCCAACATCCACCTGGGACACACAGCAACATCCACCTGGGACACACAGCAACATCCCCCCTGGGACACACAGCAACGTCCAACATCCCCACCTGGGACACACAGCAACATCCACCTGGGACACACAGCAACATCCACCTGGGACACACAGCAACATCCAACATCCCCACCTGGGACACACAGCAACAGCCCAGCACCCCACCTGGGACACACAGCAACATCCACCTGGGACACACAGCAACATCCAACATCCACCTGGGACACACAGCAACATCCAACATCCCCCCTGGGACACACAGCAACATCCACCTGGGACACACAGCAACATCCACCTGGGACACACAGCAACATCCAACATCCACCTGGGACACACAGCAACATCCAACATCCCCCCTGGGACACACAGCAACATCCACCTGGGACACACAGCAACATCCACCTGGGACACACAGCAACATCCAACATCCACCTGGGACACACAGCAACATCCAACATCCCCCCTGGGACACACAGCAACATCCACCTGGGACACACAGCAACATCCCCCCTGGGACACACAGCAACATCCAACATCCCCACCTGGGACACACAGCAACATCCACCTGGGACACACAGCAACATCCAACATCCACCTGGGACACACAGCAACATCCACCTGGGACACACAGCAACATCCACCTGGGACACACAGCAACATCCAACATCCACCTGGGACACACAGCAACATCCCACCTGGGACACACAGCAACATCCAACATCCACCTGGGACACACAGCAACATCCAACATCCACTTGGGACACACAGCAACAGCCCAGCACCCCACCTGGGACACACAGCAACATCCACCTGGGACACACAGCAACATCCAACATCCACCTGGGACACACAGCAACATCCCCCCTGGGACACACAGCAACATCCAACATCCACCTGGGACACACAGCAACATCCAACATCCACCTGGGACACACAGCAACATCCCCCCTGGGACACACAGCAACATCCAACATCCACCTGGGACACACAGCAACATCCACCTGGGACACACAGCAACATCCAACATCCCCCCTGGGACACACAGCAACATCCACCTGGGACACACAGCAACATCCACCTGGGACACACAGAAACAGCCCAACAACACCCCTGGGACACACAGCAACATCCACCTGGGACACACAGCAACATCCAACATCCCCCCTGGGACACACAGCAACATCCACCTGGGACACACAGCAACATCCAACATCCCCACCTGGGACACACAGCAACATCCAACATCCCCCCTGGGATACACAGCAACATCCAACATCCACCTGGGACACACAGCAACATCCAACATCCACCTGGGATACACAGCAACATCCAACATCCCCCCTGGGATACACAGCAACATCCAACATCCACCTGGGACACACAGCAACATCCAACATCCACCTGGGATACACAGCAACATCCACCTGGGACACACAGCAACATCCAACATCCACCTGGGATACACAGCAACATCCAACATCCCCACCTGGGACACACAGCAACATCCAACATCCCCACCTGGGACACACAGCAACATCCAACATCCCCCCTGGGATACACAGCAACATCCACCTGGGACACACAGCAACATCCACCTGGGACACACAGCAACATCCACCTGGGATACACAGCAACATCCAACATCCACCTGGGACACACAGCAACAGCCCAGCACCCCACCTGGGACACACAGCAACATCCACCTGGGACACACAGCAACATCCAACATCCACCTGGGACACACAGCAACATCCAACATCCCCCCTGGGACACACAGCAACATCCAACATCCCCCCTGGGACACACAGCAACATCCACCTGGGACACACAGCAACATCCAACATCCACCTGGGACACACAGCAACATCCAACATCCCCCCTGGGACACACAGCAACATCCAACATCCCCCCTGGGACACAC
This sequence comes from Pogoniulus pusillus, assembly GCF_015220805.1. Lineage (NCBI taxonomy): Eukaryota > Metazoa > Chordata > Aves > Piciformes > Lybiidae > Pogoniulus > Pogoniulus pusillus. The sequence continues at coordinate 1,776,501 of NC_087297.1, read as the reverse complement.
AGCAACATCCACCTGGGACACACAGCAACATCCAACATCCCCCCTGGGACACACAGCAACATCCAACATCCACCTGGGACACACAGCAACATCCACCTGGGACACACAGCAACATCCACCTGGGACACACAGCAACAGCCCAGCAACCCACCTGGGACACACAGCAACATCCAACATCCCCCCTGGGACACACAGCAACAGCCCAGCAACCCACCTGGGACACACAGCAACATCCAACATCCCCCCTGGGACACACAGCAACATCCACCTGGGACACACAGCAACATCCACCTGGGACACACAGCAACAGCCCAACAACACCCCTGGGACACACAGCAACATCCACCTGGGACACACAGCAACAGCCCAACAACACCCCTGGGACACACAGCAACATCCACCTGGGACACACAGCAACAGCCCAACAACACCCCTGGGACACACAGCAACATCCACCTGGGACAGACATCACACCCACTGGTGATACACACCAACACCCACTCTGACAGACACCACCAACCCTTCTGCCAGATCCCAACCCTCTCTGCCAGATCCCAACCACTCTGCCAGATCCCAACTCCTCTGCCAGATCCCAACCCCTCTGCCAGATGCTATGACTGTGTCCTTGACTTCAGCTTGCCTCTCTTGGAGGTGATTTCCAGCTGCAGCTCCCCCTGCTAAAGCAAAGCTGCCCCTGGCTGCCAGGTGCCTGCTCCTGGCACAGCCTCTCATGGTTGAAGCTGCAGTTTGCTGTTATTATAAACCTCCAGATCCTTCCACTGTTTCCCAGGTTCCTCCTCGAGCCTCCTGCAGCTGTTCCTCACTGCCTTTTTTGCCTCTGGGCATTATCCCTGGGCTCAGCAGCTGGCACAAGTGGCAGCACCATCCCATCTCTCAGCCCTGCCCTTGGGATCAGCATCCAGCCCTGCTGCTCCAGCAGCCTCTGCACTCACAGCCACATCCACCCTCTTGGCTGTGGTGCTGCACTGGCACTCCAGCACGCTCCCACCACTGCTCCCAGCTCCTTCAGCCCTCTCATGGGTTGGGAGTTCCCCCCCCACTCTTACAGAGTCACCAGGACTAGCCCCAGCTGGCAGCTCAGGAGGAAGCTTCACACTCACAGCTCAGCACAGATGCAAGCAGACAGCTACAGCATTTACAGCTGTACACAGAAACAGCCAAGGGAAAGGTGGTGCAGAAGCACAGCAGCCCTCCCAGACACCAGTCCCCAGGAGGGGCTCCCAACCACCCTGCCACCTCCTTTCCACCCCTCTACCTTATCCCAGAGCCTGCCTTATGTGCAAGGTGAGCTTGGAGGATCAGCAGGGGGTTAGAAGCAGGAGGATTAGTTCCACAGAGGCAGCCCAGGGAGAAAGCACAGGCTCCAAGAGACAGAGACACACACACTGCCTTATCTCTGTGTTCCTGCTTTTGCACATCCCCTGAGCCTGGGAGTGCAGCAGACACCACCACTGTTTTCTTTTCACAGCCTAGCATCTAATTTCTCTCATTAAAATATTCCAACCAGCCTCACACCAGCAGAAGCCCCAGGGCAGCCTCAGGCAGCAGCTGCCAGGGCTGTGCCTGCTGTAAGCAGGGTTTGTTTGCCTTCACTCCTTGCAGGCAGCCAGCTCAAGCTCTGCCTACACAGTCCCTGCCTGCACAGACCTCCTCCCAGCACCCAGGCTACCCTCCCAGCACTCCCCCTGTGTTTGAGTCTCCATCCCTCTGCATCACCTGCAAAGTCACTGTGTGGCATCTGACCAAGCAACCTGCCTGCCTCACAGCCACACCTGTAGCCATCCAGCTCTCACATCCCACTAAGCAACTTCCACACCAGCTGGAGGCCAAAACTTGCCTCCCATCCCACTGCCTGGGCTGCTAAGAGCTGTGTTGTTACAGCTCCAGGAGGCACAGGCTGGCAAGAAGCCAGGAGGAGCTGCATCAAGTCAACAGGTCACAGAGCCATGGAATGGCTGAAGTCAGAAGGGACTTTAGAGATCTTCCAGCTCCAAGCCCCTGCCATGGGCAGGGACACCTCTCAGACCTCCTTGCTCAAGGCCTCATCCAACCTGGCCTTGAACACCTCCTGGGAGGGGGCAGCCACAGCCTCCCTGGGCAGCCTGTGCCAGACTCTCACCACCCTCACCCTGAAGAACTTCCTCCTCAGCTCCACTCTGCCTCAGCTCCAAACCATTCCCCCTTGGCCTGGCTCAGACCCCCTCAGCAAAAGTCTCTCTGCAGCCTTCCTGCAGGATCCCTTCAGGCACTGGCAGCAGCTCTGAGGTCCCCCTGGAGCATTCTCCAGGCTGCACCCCCCCAGCTCCCTCAGCCTGTGCTCACAGCAGAGCTGCTCCAGCCCTGGCAGCATCTCTGTGCCCTCCTCTGCCCTCACTCCAGCAGCTCTGTGCCCTTCTGCTGGAGACACAAAACTGAGGCAGGATTGGAGGTGAGGTCTGAGCAGAGCAGAGCCAAGGGGCACAATCCCCTCTGCTGCCCTGCTGCCCACACTGCTCTGGCTGCAGCCAGCACACAGCTGCCTGCTGGGCTGCAGGAGGCACTGCTGGCTCCTGGGGAGCTGCTCAGCACCCAGCACCCCCAAGGCTCCTTCTTCAGGGCTGCTCTCAACCCTCTCTGCACCCAGCCTGGATCTGTGCCTGGAACTGGCCCAACCCAAGGACCTTGCACTTGGACTAGAGAGAACTCTACAGTGGCAGTAAAGAACTGCTCCTGGAAGGGTGCTCTGCCCTTACCACCCTCAGGGCACCCTCAGGACGTTTGCACAGTGCTTGCTGAGAAACTCTTCTGCCCTCCAAGCTGGCCACCACCTGCACCCCCTCAGCCTCCTCTGAGGCACAGTAATGCCAATTTGTGCCACCTCCTGCTCTGCTCAGTGCTGGAATTTACTCACCTTGTGCCTCTCTAGTCACTTGTGGGCCCAGTGCTAGGTAGGACCTGCTGCTAGTTTGGCTCTCAGGGCTGTCAAACCTCCTTGCTCTGCTCTCCAACGCTGCTGTCTGTGCTCTTGTGTGCCACAGACCTGGAGGTGAGGATTGCACTCCAAGTTTTGATCCTTCTTCCTAGCTTTGGCCAAAATTGGACAGCAAACCCCAGCAAGCTCTGCTGCTCTCTCCTGTCTTTACCACCCTATGCACCAGTAGAATCATAGCATCACAGAATCAGGCAGGTTGGAAGAGAGCTCCAGGCTCAGCCAGCCCAACCTAGCACCCAGCCCTGCCCAACCAACCAGACCATGGCACTCAGTGCCCCAGCCAGGCTTGGCTGCAACACCTCCAGCCACAGCCACTCCACCACCTCCCTGGGCAGCCCATTCCAATGCCAATCACTCTCTCTGACAACAACTTCCTCCTAACATCCAGCCTAGACCTGCCCTGGCACAGCTTCAGGCTGTGTCCTCACTGGGTACTGAGGAGCAGAGCCCAACCCCACCTGGCTACAGCCTCCCTGCAGGCAGCTGCAGGCAGCAATGAGCTCTGCCCTGAGCCTCCTCTGCTGCAGGCTGCACACCCCCAGCTCCCTCAGCCTCTCCTCACAGGGCTGTGCTCCAGGCCCCTCCCCAGCCTTGCTGCCCTTCTCTGGGCACCTTCCAGCACCTCAGCATCTCTCTTGAATTGAGGGGCCCAGAACTGGACACAGCACTGAAGGTGTGGCCTGAGCAGTGCTGAGCACAGGGCAGAAGGACTGCCCTGCTCCTGCTGCCCACACTGCTCCTGAGCCAGCCCAGGATGCCATTGGCTCTGCTGCCCACCTGGGCACACTGCTGCCTCATCTTCAGCCTACTCTCTACCAGTACCTCCAGGTCCCTTTCCTCCTGGCTGCTCTCAGCCACTCTGGCCCCAGCCTGTAGTGCTGCTTGGGGTTCTTGTGGCCAAAGTGTAGAACCCTGCCCTTGGCCTTGTTCAGTCTCATCCCCTTGGCCTCTGCCCACCCATCCAGCCTGGCCAGATCCCTCTGCAGGGCTCTCCTGCCCTCCAACAGCTCCACAGCTGCTCCTAGCTTGGTGCCATCTGCAAACTCACTGATGCTGGACTCCATCCCCTGGTCCAGATCACCAATAAAGATGATATAAAGTAGGTGCTGCTATTAAAGCCCTCTCTCCTGAAGGGACCAGCTTAGTCACCATGCTTGGAAAAGGCTTAGATCCCCACGAGAGCTGCTGCCTGGAAAGTGCCTGGAAAGATGCAGAGTGATCAATTTTCCTCCTCCTGGGTGGTTCTCTAACAGCAACCCTGCTTTCTCCCTTAAAAGCATGTTTAAAAGCAAAGAGCTGCTGCAAGGAGGCTTCCCAACAACAAACACAGCTCCAGCATCAGGAATCTTTCACCTCTGAGAAAAGCAATCTGCAAGCCAAAAAAAACCAACAAAACAACCCAAAAACCCCAACCCAAAGCCCAGGCCTGGGCCACGATGGATTTTGTGCCTTGCCACTGCTTCCTGCTGAATGGTTGCTCCTCACAACAGCCTGTTTGTTCCCTGGAAGCTTTGTTTGCTGAGGGATGAAGCTTGGCACAGGCTTCAGGGCTGACATCAGAGAGCATCTTGGAACTGAGAAAACCACAGCACCCACTAATTGTCTTCCCCTCTGCTCCCTCTGCTTGCTTCAGGAAGCAGAACTCTTCCACCAGTGTCCTACAGCTCCCTACAAACTCTGCTCTTAATATTCAGAGGAAACCAAACTGCTGCTCCCATGTGCACAAGGAGAGAGCAGAGGTGGATGTGAGCAGAGGAGACTTGATGTGTGCACAGGAACCAGACTGGAAAGGAATCACAGAATCAGGCAGGGCTGGAAGGGAGCACAAGGAGCAGCCAGTTCCAACCCCCTGCCATGCCCAGGGACACCCTACCCTAGAGCAGGCTGCACACAGCCTCAGCCAGCCTGGCCTCAAACACCTCCAGCCATGGGGCCTCAACCCCCTCCCTGGGCAACCCATTCCAGCCTCTCACCACTCTCCTGCTCAGCAACTTCCTCCTCACCTCCAGCCTCACTCTCCCCACCTCCAGCTTTGCTCCAATCCCCCCACTCCTGCCACTCCCTCACACCCTCAAAAATCCCTCCCCAGCTTTTTTGTAGCCCCCTGCAGATGCTGGAAGGCCACAAGAAGGTCACCTGGGAGCCTCCTCTGCTCCAGCCTGCACAGCCCCAACTCTTTCAGGCTGTGCTCACAGCAGAGCTGCTGCAGCCTCTCAGCATCCTCCTGGCCCTGCTCTGGACACTCTCCAGCATCTCCACAGCCCTCTTGGAATGGGGGCTCCAGAGCTGGATGCAGCACTCCAGGTGGGGTCTCAGCAGAGCACAGTAGAGGGGCAGAATCCCCTCCCTGGCCCTGCTGGCCACACTGCTGCTGCTGCAGCCCAGGCTCTGGTTGCTCTCTGGGCTGCAAGTGCACACTGCTGGCTCCTGTGCAGCTTCTCCTCCAGCAGCACCCCCAAGTCCCTCTCCTCAGGGCTGCTCTCCAGCCTGGCACTGCCCAGTCTGGATTGGTGCTTGGCATTGCCCCGACCCAGCTGCAGGACCTTGCCCTTGGAAATAAAAAGCATCATCCAGCCTCTAGTTTCCTCAGCTTGCTTTGCCTTGGCAGCCCAGGACAGCCTCTCTGTCCACAGAAAAGGTGTCCCAGGCAGAGGAGGAGTGGGGCCCAGAACCTCCTTCCACTGTCAGGATGCACAAAACCTCATCCACAGAGCTGCTGGGATGGGCTGGTGCAGCCTTTGGAGCTGGACTCAAGAGAAGTAGGGAAGGGCTAAAATGGCATTTTAGGCAGTGGTCTGCTGGGAGGCATGGAAAACAAAACACATTTTGAGGGCTTGCAGTGGTTTACTGGAGCAGGAAGCCCAGAACCATGCCCCAGGGTATGCTTTGCAGAAGCAGGTGTGCTGGAAGCCTTCTGCTGGTCAAGAAGATCCAATCCCTGTTCATGGGAGAAAAGCTTCTGCCTGGATCTCAGCTCCTCAGCAAAGGTCTGCGATGCTGAGCAGCCCTGAAGGAGCTCAGACACCAGCAGTGGCTGGAGTCAGAGTGAATTCCCTGCCCTGCCTGCCTGAGCCACCTAGGCTTGCCTGTAGCTGCCTCAGGAGAAGGTTCCCAGCCCCTCCATTCCCTCACCCCACCAAGCAGCTGCACTAAGCACAAGGGTTCAGGGCAAGCATCACCCTGCAGGAGAGCTCTGTCAGTGTGCAACTGCCTGAGGCTGTGCAAGTTCTTCTTCCAGCTTCTTTAAGGAGCTGCTGCCAAGCTGCAGAACTTCCTGGGCAGGGATCAGGACCTCCCTGGGCTTGAAGCAGAAGGATGTCTCTGCTTTGGCATCTCCCTAGGCTTGACTGTGCTGCACCAGAGGGCTGTGAGCAGACAATGCAGTACCCTGCACATGCTGGAGGGTGTCCAGAGAAGGGCAACCAAGCTGGGGAAGGGTCTGGAGAACAGGGCTGGGGAGCAGCAGCTGAGGGAGCTGGGGGGGTTAGTGTGGAGCAGAGGAGGCTGAGGGCAGAGCTCATTGCTCTCTGCAGCTGCCTGAGAGGAGGCTGCAGGCAGGTGGGGGTTGGGCTCTGCTCCCTAGGCTCAGGTGATGGAAGGAGAGGAAATGTCCTGGAATTGTGCCAGGGGAGGGTTAGGTTGGAGAGGAGGAAAAATGTCTTTGGTGCCAGAGTGGTCAGGGACTGGCAGAGGCTGCCCAGGGAGGTGGTGGAGTGCCCAAGGAGCTGTGGCCATGGCACTTGGGCCAGGGTTTGGTGGCTATGGTGGGGCTGGGTTGCAGGTTGGACTGGGTGAGCTTGGAGAGCTTTTCCAACCAAACAACTCTGTGCTCCTATGACCTCCATATTAAATATCTCTTCTCTGACTGCTGCTGCTGAACTACTCAGGGCTCAGCTGCCCTGCACACAGAGGTGAGCACACAAACCATGGCTGCCATGCAGGCAGCAGCTACCATTTTGGAGTCTGCCAAGTTGGAGCTGGAGCTGAGTTTGATTTTGAGCTGTGAGTAGGCTGAGAAGGGTCAGCCCCTCAGAGTGCAGGGATGCACTTTCCAGCCACTCAAAGGGCAGCCAAAGAGACCTTCCACAGCCTGAGGATGGTGTTTGGGGAAGGCTTAGCTCTGCACAGTAACAAACAGGTGGAGGAAGCAATGGCATGGCAGAGGAGCACTGCTTCCTGCTGCTTATCTGCCGTGCAGGATGGATCCAGAAGTGCTCCTGGCCCATTCTCACCACCAATTGTTTGTTCAGCTGGCTCAGGTCACTGTTTTAAGGGGACTGTGTCTGCTAACCAGGATATCTGCCACTTCACAGCCTATGGAAGGAACCACAAACCTGCTGAGTGAGTGGATGGAACCACAGCCTGGTGGCTGCCTGTGCCCCATGGCATCTGAGAGCTGCTTTGCTTTGTCTTTTAATGGCTCTGTGCTAATTGGCAAGAACACTTTGATAGCACAGCCTAGGAAAGCTTGAGTGCTGTGTCCAGTGCTGGGCTCCTCAGGTCAAGAGAGGTGCTGGAAGGTGTTTGGAGAAGGGCAGCAAGGCTGGGGAGGGGCCTGGAGCACAGCCCTGTGAGGAGAGGCTGAGGGAGCTGGGGGGGTGCAGCCTGCAGCAGAGGAGGCTCAGGGCAGAGCTCATTGCTGCCTGCAGCTGCCTGCAGGGAGGCTGTAGCCAGGTGGGGTTGGGCTCTGCTGCCAGGCAGCCAGGGACAGAAGAAGGGGACACAGCCTGAAGCTGTGCCAGGGCAGGTTGAGGCTGGATATTAGGAGGAAGTTGTCAGAGAGAGTGATTGGCACTGGAATGGGCTGCCCAGGGAGGTGGTGGAGTGGCTGTGGCTGGAGGTGTTGCAGCCAAGCCTGGCTGGGGCACTTAGTGCCATGGTCTGGTTGGTTGGGCAGGGCTGGGTGCTACGTTGGGCTGGCTGAGCTTGGAGCTCCCTTCCAACCTGCTTGGCTCTATGATTCTATGATTTTGCAGCTCTTTTCACAAGCCAAGCCCACAGACCCACAGAGATCAGCTTAACCAGTGCTCAGAGCCCCCCAGAGGCAGCTTGACAAGGACCAGCTGAGCAGCTCTGCAGGGATGGTTTCCACCTCTGCTAAATAGTGGCACTCTGAACCACAGCTGGTCCTGCCTTGATGCTGGACTGCCAAAGGCTGGACCCTGAGCACTGTCACTTGGCCTGTGGTACTCCTGGACCTGAGGGGAAGAGCTCTGAGAGTCACAGGACAAGGACATGTCCTATAAGGACAGTGAGGGGTTGGGGCAGGTCCAGAGAAGGGCAACAAAGCTGGGGAAGGTCTGGAGAACAGGGCTGGGGAGAAGCAGTTGAGGGAGCTGGGGGGGTTAGTGTGGAGCAGAGGAGGCTGAGGGCAGAGCTCATTGCTCTCTGCAGCTGCCTGAGAGGAGGCTGCAGGCAGGTGGGGGTTGGGAATCAGATGATAGAAGGAGAGGAAATGTCCTGGAATTGTGCCAGGGGAGGGTTAGGTTGGAGAGGAGGAAAAATGTCTTTGGTGCAGGAGTGGTGAGGGACTGGCAGAGGCTGCCCAGGGAGGTGGTGGAGTGCCCATGGCTGGAGGTGGTGCAGAGAGCTGTGGCCATGGCAGCTGGGGCCAGGGTTTGGTGGCCATGGTGGGGCTGGGTTGCAGGTTGGACTGAAAGCTCTCAGAGGGCTTTTCCAGCCAGAACAGTTCTATGATTCTCTGTCACTTTCTAGGTTGCTGCCAGAGGAAGGAGCCCTGAGCTTCATCCACACTGCAGTTTGTTCTGCTGTGCCCTGGGCCCCAGCCAGAGAAACAATCACAGGCAGCAGCAGCTCTTTTAAAGCTCAGCTGTTAAATTCACCACTCAAAGCCAAATTCTCTGCAGAGGTTTTCAGAGTTGGGTTCCTCGAGGGAACTCAAAGGTCAGGAGTGCTGGAGAGAGCTCAGAGCCCAGCTGGAGGCTCGCTCAGCACCTGCCCATGAGCCTGTGCAGGACAGCATCTCTGCTCCTCTGTGCCACAGGGAGGGCACCAGCTTCAAAGGCATTGAGGCACCCAGGCTCCTAGAGTCACAGCACCACAGCAGCATTCAGGCTGGCAAAGCCCCTCAGGAGCACCGAGCCCAGACTAGAGCCCTGCTCTGCAAGGCTCACCCTAAACCACAGCACCAAGCACCACAGCCAAACCACCCTGAAACACAGCCAGGGTTGGGCACTCCACCACCTCCCTGGCAGCTCATTCCAGAGCCTCTTTCTGAGAATTTCTTTTCCTGCTCTCCAGTCTAAATCTACCCAGTGGCAGCTTGAGGCCATTCCCTCTGCTTCTCTCACTGTGAGCAGAGCCCAGCACCAACCTCACCTGTAGCTGCAGACAGTGCTGAGCTCTGCTCTCAGCCTCCTCTGTTTCACACCAACCATCCCCAGCTCCTTCAGTCTCTCCTCAGCAGATTCACTCTCCAGGCCCCTCACAGCTTCCCTGCCCTCCTCTGCACTGGCTCCAGCACCTCCACATCCCTCTTGCACTGAGCTGCCCCAAGCTGAACACAGCACTGCAGCTGTGGCCTCCCCAGAGCAGAGTCCAAGGGCACAATCCCCTCCCTGCTGCTGCTGGGCACAGCACTTCTGACCCCAGCCAGGATGCCTTTGGCTTTCTGTGCCAGCTGGGCACAGGTTGCTTTTATGAGGAGCATAAAAAGCAGATCCACCTGAGCCTGCAGAGCTGCTCCCCACCTGGGTGGCTGCTACCACCAGTGAGTGCCACACAGTGCAGAGCCCTGAGGAGGACAGGGAGCAGGCTCAGATTGCTGCCTGCTGGCCCTGGGGTGACACAGGGGTGAGGAGCTGGTGCTTTATTTTTAGCTCACATCACTGTGGCTCTTTGTCCACAGCACTAAAAGAAGAAAACATTCTCAGAGCTGTCTTGCTCTTGCTGTATCTGGGTTCTAGATAAGGGCATTTTTTATGCTGACCCTGGAAATATGCTGGGGATCTGAGTCTGCTGCCAAAGATAAGAAGGCAGCTGAATAACAGAAGCTTACTCACTGTTTTCTTAGCCAGACAAAAAATAGTCAGTTCTATTAACAGGCACAATGATGCACAGACTAAGATTAAATGCCAGGACAGAGCCCACAGACACTTTGCTGCAAGAGCTGGAGACAAGAGCCCCAGAATCAAATATGGATTCATTTGTTGGGAGCTTTTTTTTGGTGTTCTAGGTAGTATTTGTAGCAATTTTATGGCTGTGCTTTCCACCTGCACCTCAGAAGTTACTCATTCCCTGTGCAATCTGCACAATGCTTCAGGGCTAAGGATGTTCTGCTCTCAGCAATTCCCTGAGTGTGCATCTGTCTGTGAGCCAAACAGGCTAAAATCAGGGAGCATTTGGTTCTCCATGGGATTGGTGTAAAGGCTCAGCTGCTGCCCAGCCAACAGCTCTGCCTGCATCTGGTGAAGCTGTTTCTAGAGAGCAGTCACCTCAGAGCCACCTTCTGCCAAGAGTCACCCACAGACTGCACTGGCTTGGAAGGGACCCTCCAAGGGCATCTTGTCCAACCCCCTGCACTCAGCAGGGACACCTCCAGCTAAAGCAGGCTGCCCAGGGACACAGCAAGTCTTCAATGTCTCCAGGGATGGGCCTCAACCACATCCCTGGGCTGCCTGTTGCAGTATTTCATCCCTCTCACTGTGCAGAACTTCCTCCTGATGTTCAGACCACATCTGCCCTGCTGCAGCTTCAAACCAGGTTTAATCTTAGTTTCCACTGCTGCTGCCCTCCTCTTCATTTCATTGCATGTCTGAGAGTGAACAAGAGGGAAGCTTGGCTTGAGCCAGGTAACACCTGCCAGAGTCCAACTCATCAGCCCAGGGCTCAGTGTGATGACAGAGGTTCTGCTGAGCTGCCTTCATGGGTGTGTAAGAGATGATCTTTAAGGTCCCTCCCAACCCAAACCACTCTGTGGCTCCAGCAAAACCAAGAGACATGTGGGGAAACTGCCTTGGGGGAAAACAGAGCCACAGCAGCATTCAGGCTGGCAAAGCCCCTCAGGAGCACCAAGCCCAGACTAGAGCCCTGCTCTGCAAGGCTCACCCTAAACCACAGCCCCAAGCACCACAGCCAAACCACCCTGAAACACAGCCAGGGTTGGGCACTCCACCACCTCCCTGGGCAGCTCATTCCAGTCCCTGACCACTCCTGATGGGAAAAACGTTTCCTGCTGTCCAGTCTAAACCTACCCAGTGGCAGCTTGAGGCCATTCCCTCTGCTTCTGTCACTAATTCCCTGTGAGCAGAGCCCAGCAGCAGCCTCTCCACAGCCTCCTTTCAGGCAGCTGCAGACAGTGCTGAGCTCTGCCCTCAGCCTCCTCTGTTTCACACCAACCATCCCCAGCTCCTTCAGTCTCTCCTCAGCAGATTCACTCTCCAGGCCCCTCACAGCTTCCCTGCCCTCCTCTGCACTGGCTCCAGCACCTCCACATCCCTCTTGCACTGAGCTGCCCCAAGCTGAACACAGCACTGCAGCTGTGGCCTCCCCAGAGCAGAGTCCAAGGGCACAATCCCCTCCCTGCTGCTGCTGGGCACAGCACTTCTGACCCCAGCCAGGATGCCTTTGGCTTTCTGTGCCACCTGGGCACTGCTGGCTCACATTCAGCTGCTTGTCCATTACATCCCCCAGGTCCCTTTCCACCAGACAGTCCTCCAGCCACACTGCCCCAGGCCTGGAGCACTGCTTGGGGTTGTTGTGCCAAGTGAGGGCAGATGTCTTCTTCATAAGCAGGGAGGAGGTAGTCTCATGTCTGAGCTGGATGTCAGTGCAGTGAGGGCTCAGCTGGCAGCCCCCCAAGGCAGGCACCAGGCCTCTGCAGCAAGGGAAGCCCATTCTGACTCCTGCTCTCCAGCTCCCATCTTCACCTATGGCCCCAGCCCCAGCTGCACCCCACACAGCCCTCGGGAGCCCTTCTGCCTCTACCTGCCCACAAGACCAAGGTCCCACTCCTCACCTTGCCACAGCCAGCCCCAGCTGCCCATTTACCAACCAGCAGGAGGCACAGCAGTGTGGCTGGGACCTGTCACACTGATCATTTCTCTTGTAAGACTCAAGATGATCTTCAGACCTTCCCCTGAAGCTGTTTCCTGGAGGGATTTTGTCCAGCAAGCCACAGGCAGCCCTGACAACTCAGCCAGCTCTGGTGCCTGCCCTCACAGCCAGGAGCAGATGTGGAAATGGCATTCAGCCACTGCTACACTTGCTGCAGGCAGCTGCAGCTGTGTCACCCTCTCACACCAGGCACCTGGCACTGCCTTTGGGGTGAGGCAAGCAGATGCTGCCTGCTTTGCTCCAGCTGCCTCCACTTAACACATTATGGACACACAGGTCTTCCAAACCCAGGGGCAAACCCTTCTGTTGACTTGCAATTCCCAGAATCACAGCATGGGAGGGGTTGGAAGGGACCTCTGCAGATCATCCCCAACCCCCCTGCCAAAGCAGAATCACCTAGAGAGGGTCACACAGGAACATGTGCAGGTGAACTTGGACTGTCTCCACAGATGGAGACTCCACCACCTCCCTGGGCAGCCTGCTCCACTGCTCTGCCACTTTCAAATCAAGGAGCTTCCCCCTCATGTTTAGATGGAACTTCTCATGGCCAAGTTTGTGCCTGTTACCTCTTGTCCTGGCACTGGGCACCACTGAACAAAGCCTGGCCCCATCCTCCTGGCACCCACCCCTGAAGCATCCATCAGCATCGATGAGATCCCCCTCAGGCTGCTGCTCTCCAGACTAAAGAGCCCCAATCCACTCAGCCTTTCCTCATCACAGAGATCACAGTCTCACAGTCTCACAGTATCATCAGGGTTGGAAGAGACCTCACAGATCATCAAGTCCAACCCTTTAGCACAGAGCTCAAGGCCAGACCATGGCACCAAGTGCCACGTCCAGTCCTGCCTTGAACAGCTCCAGGGACGGCGACTCCACCACCTCCCCGGGCAGCCCATTCCAGTGTCCAATGACTCTCTCAGGGAAGAACTTTCTCCTCACCTCCAGCCTAAATCTCCCCTGGCACAGCCTGAGGCTGTGTCCTCTCATTCTGGTGCTGGCCACCTGAGAGAAGAGAGCAACCTCCTCCTGGCCACAACCACCCCTCAGGTAGTTGCAGACAGCAATAAGGTCTGCCCTGAGCCTCCTCTTCTCCAGGCTAACCAATCCCAGCTCCCTCAGCCTCTCCTCGTAGGGCTGTGCTCAAGGCCTCTCCCCAGCCTCGTTGCCCTTCTCTGGACATGCTCAAGCATCTCAATGTCCCTCCTAAACTGGGGGGCCCAGAACTGAACACAGCACTCAAGGTGTGGTCTAACCAGTGCAGAGTACAGGGGCAGAATGACCTCCCTGCTCCTGCTGGCCACACCATTCCTGATGCAGGCCAGGATGCCACTGGCTCTCTTGGCCACCTGGGCACACTGCTGGCTCATGTTCAGGTGGGTATCAATCAGCACCCCCAGATCCCTCTCTGTCTGGCTGCTCTCAGCCACTCTGACCCCAGCCTGTATCTCTGCATGGGGTTGTTGTGGCCAAAGTGCAGCACCCTGCACTTGGAGCTATTGAAGCCATCCCCTTGGACTCTGCCCATCTGTCCAGGTGGCCAAGGTCCCGCTGCAGAGCCCTTCTGCCTTCCAACCCAGCCACATCTGCCCCTTCAGCACCTTTGTGGTCCTTTGCTGTAGCCTGTCCAGCAAGTCCCTCTCCCTCCGGAACCGAGGAGCCCAGAACTGGGCACAGGAGCCCAGAGGCGGCAGAGCAGAGCGGGAGGAGAACCTCCCCTCAGGCTCCCCACCTTCACCCGAGGAAGGAGGGAGCAGCCTGCCCCTTGCCAGCCTGTCTGCAAGGCCCTTAGGCTGTCAGTGGCTCGGGGCAGGTGGCAGTGGCAGGAGGCAGTGCTGCAGGGGGCTGCTGGCCCTGCCCTCCCCCGGCGCTGCGCACCTGCCGCTGCGGGTGTCGTGCTGCCTCATGTTCTTGATGAAGTGAACCTTCTTGAAGTT